>NW_023270447.1:53658542-53662223 GCF_011800145.1 Mirounga leonina | reverse complement strand
GAATAAATCTAACCAAAGAGGCAAAGGATCTGTACTCAGAAAACTATAGAATACTCATGAAAGAAATTGAGGAAGACACAAAGAAATGGAAAAACGTTCCACGCTCATGGATTGGAAGAACAAATATTGTGAAGATGTCAATGCTACCTAGAGCAATCTACACATTCAATGCAATCCCCATCAAAATACCATCCACTTTTTTCAAAGAAATGGAACAAATAATCCTAAAATTTGTATGGAACCAGAAAAGACCCCGAATAGCCCGAGGAATGTTGAAAAAGAAAAGCAAAACTGGCGGCATCACAATTCCGGACTTCCAGCTCTATTACAAAGCTGTCATCATCAAGACAGCATGGTACTGGCACAAAAACAGGCACATAGATCAATGGAACAGAATAGAGAGTCCAGAAATGGACCCTCAACTCTATGGTCAACTAATCTTCGACAAAGCAGGAAAGAATGTCCAATGAAAAAAAGACAGTCTCTTCAACAAATGGTGTTGGGAAAATTGGATAGCCACATGCAGAAGAATGAAACTGGACCATTTCCTTACACCACACACAAAAACAGACTCAAAATGGTTGAAAGACCTAAATGTGAGACAGGAGTCCATCAAAATCCTAAAGGAGAACACAGACAGCAACCTCTTAGACCTCAGCCGCAGCAACTTCTTCCTAGAAACATCGCCAAAGGCAAGGGAAGCAAGGGCAAAAATGAACTATTGGGACTTCATCAAGATAAAAAGCTTTTGCAAAGCAAAGGAAACAGTCAACAAAACCAAAGACAACCGACAGAATGGGAGAAGATATTTGCAAATGACATATCAGATAAAGGACTGGTATCCAAAATCTATAAAGAACTCATCAAACTCAACACCCAAAGAACAAAGAATCCAATCAAGAAATGGGCAGAAGACATGAACAGACATTTTCCCAAAGAAGACATCCAAATGGACAACAGACACATGAAAAAGTGCTCAACATCGCTCGGCATCAGGGAAATCCAAATCAAAACCTCAATGAGATACCACCTCACACCAGTCAGAATGGCTAAAATTAACAAGTCAGGAAATGACAGATGTTGGCGGGGATGCGGAGAAAGGGGAACCCTCCTACACTGTTGGTGGGAATGCAAGCTGGTGCAGCCACTCTGGAAAACAGTATGGAGGTTCCTCAAAAAGTTGAAAATAGAGCTACCATATGATCCTGCAATTGCACTACTGGGTATTTACCCCAAAGATACAAAAGTAGGGATCCGAAAGGGTACGTGCACCCCAATGTTTATAGCAGCAATGTCCACAATAGCCAAACTGTGGAAAGACCCAAGATGTCCATCGACAGATGAATGGATAAAGAAGATGTGGTATATATATACAATGGAATATTATGCAGCCATCAAAAGGAATGAGATCTTGCTATTTGCAGTGACGTGGATGGAACTGGAGGGTATTATGTTGAGCGAAATAAGTCAAACAGAGAAAGACATGTATCATATGACCTCACTGATATGAGGAATTCTTTTTTTTTTAAAGATTTTATTTCTTTATTTTGACAGAGAGAGACACAGCGAGAGAGGGAACACAAGCAGGGGGACTGGGAGAGGGAGAAGCAGGCTTCCCGCTGAGCAGAGAGCCCGATGTGGGGCTCGATCCCAGGACCCTGGGATCATGACCCGAGCCGAAGGCAGACGCTTAACGACTGAGCCACCCAGGCACCCCGATATGAGGAATTCTTAATCGCAGGAAACAAACTGAGGGTTGCTGGAGTGGAGGGTGGGGTGGGAGGGATGGGGTGACTGGGTGATAGACACTGGGGAGGGTATGTGCTCTGGTAAGTGCTGTGAATTGTGCAAGACCGTTGAATCTCAGATCTGTACCTCTGAAACAAATAATGCAATATATGTTAAGAAAAAAAAAAGAAGAAGAAGGTAGCAGGAGGGGAAGAATGAAGGGGGGGAAATCGGAGAGGGAGACAAACCATGAGAGACAATGGACTCTGAAAAACAAACTGAGGGTTCTAGAGGGAAGGGGGGTGGGAGGATGGGTTAGCCTGGTGATGGGTATTAAGGAGGGCACATTCTGCAAGGAGCACTGGGTGTTATGCACAAACAATGAATCATGGAACACTACATCTAAAACTAATGATGCAATGTATGTGGATTAACATAAGAATAAAAAATTAAAAAAAAAGATGTGGTGTATATATACAATGGAATATTATGCAACCATCAAAAGGAATGAGATCTTGCCATTTGCAATGACGTGGATGGAACTGGGGGGTGTTATGCTGAGTGAAATAAGTCAATCAGAGAAAGACATGTATCATATGTCCTCACTGATATGAGGAATTCTTAATCTCAGGAAACAAACTAAGGGTTGCTGGAATGGTGGGAGGTGAGAGGGATGGGGCAGCTGGGTGACAGACATTGGGGAGGGTATGTGCTATGGTGAGTGCTGTGAATTGTGCAAGACTGTTGAATCGCAGATCTGTACCTCTGAAACAAATAATACAATATATGTTAAAGAAAAAAAAAAGAAGAAGAAGATAGCAGGAGGGGAAGAATGAAGGGGGGAAAATCGGAGGGGGAGACGAACCATGAGAGACAATGGACTCTGAAAAACAAACTGAGGGTTCTAGAGGGGAGAGGGGTGGGAGGATGGGTTAGCCTGGTGATGGGTATTAAGGAGGGCACATTCTGCATGGAGCACTGGGTGTTATACACAAACAATGAATCATGGAACACTACATCAAAAACAAATGATGTAATGTATGGTGATTAACGTAACAATAAAAAAATTTTTAAAAACTTCCAGAATTTTAAATATTTGTAAGTATCCTTTTCATTCTCAAAAATGTCCAGGTTGAGTGAAAAATTACATACTCATCCTACTTACAGATAAGGTTGAAGATACTTTGCTAGAGAAAGCAAATAAAATACATACCATCAATAATGAAGACTTAATTTTTAAAGATAATTCAGTTGAGTATGGTGATTAACATAATAAAAAAAAAATCTGAAGAAAAAAAAGATAATTCAGTTGAATTTTTAGGACCCCCGGGGGTGGGGGGGGGTGGGAATCTCATACACAGGAAAAAATTCTGAGCTCCAAACTGTACTTTATTAATCATCACAATACAGACTCATTGGTTACTACATAAACACATCTGAGAAGGCATTAGCTCACTCAAGTGTTCTAAAGTACACCCTGTGCTGATTAGTATACTAATACGATACAGCTAAGTGAGAATGGAAAAAGCCATCCAAATTGCCAATTCACTCATCAAGCAAAAAAAACCAAAGTGTTTTCAGCTTGTCTCAGTAAAAAAATGTTTTTCCTGAAAATTGATCAAATTAGATCAAAAAGAAATCACAGATACACAACACACAATGAATGCAGAGAGAAAAAAATTTGAAAGGCATAGTAAAATAGTAATAGTGATTAGTTCTGAATGGGATTATAAATTATTTTTACATTCTTCGTTATACTACTCTATATTCTCTGAAAATTTTTTATAAGAAGCATTTCCTGTTTTTTTTAAGGTTTTATTTATTCATTTGAGAGAGAGAGAGACAGAGCACAAGCAGGAGGAGCAGCAGAGGGAAAAGGAGAAGCAGACTCCCCAAAGGACCTGGAGATCATGACCTGAGCCGAAGGCAGACGCTTAACCATCTGAGCCACCC
>NW_023270447.1:53535604-53658532 GCF_011800145.1 Mirounga leonina | reverse complement strand
GATCATGACCTGAGCCGAAGGCAGACGCTTAACCATCTGAGCCACCCAGGCACCCCTAGCATCTAAATTAATTTCTAAAGGAAAACTTTTAAACTAAAGTTGTCAAAATAAAAATTTGACCTTTTCTTATTTAAAAGCAATTATTTATTGATTAGCTATATAATAAATTCTCATTAGCTGCCACAAAGTAAAATATTCATAAATGTAAGAATTCCTTTTTTTTTTTTTTTAAAGATTTTATTTATTTATTTGAGAGAGAGAGAGAATGAGAGACAGAGAGCATGAGAGGGAGGAGGGTCAGAGAGAGAAGCAGACTCCCTGCCGAGCAGGGAGCCCGATGCGGGACTCGATCCCAGGACTCCAGGATCATGACCTGAGCCGAAGGCAGTCGCTTAACCAACTGAGCCACCCAGGCACCCCTGTAAGAATTCCTTCTAAAGAGTCAGTAGCTATTTATTACTACTCTGAAAAAAATGTCAAGTGCTTATAAATAATAGATATTAGAAAGCAAATATAGTTTTGAAAAAAAAATACTCAAGTTTTGAGATAGGCCTAGATTCAAAGTCCATTCCACTTCTTCTTAGATGATCTTGAACAACTTATTTGACCTCTTTAAAAAGCCTGTCTCCTTGGGGAGCCTGAGTGGCTCAGTAAGTTAAACGCCTGGCTTAGGGTCAGGTCATAATCTCAGGGTCCTGGAATCAAGCCCCACACTGGGCCCCATAGAGCTCCCTGCTCAGCAGGGAGTCTGCTTGTCCCTCTGCCCCTCCCCCTGCTTGTGCTCTCTCTCTCTCTCTCTCTCTCTAACAAATAAAAAATAAAATAAAAAGCTTGTCTCCTCATCTATAAAGTGCTAGTAATATCTATTTCTCATAGGTCTTATATGAGTTAAATTAATTGAAATAAAGACATGGCTACTTGTTTCCTAATATCCTTTCTTCTCTTCTTTCGGAACAGTACCCCTAAGCTTTACCTGGACATGTGGACACCTAGCTAAAGCTACATTTCCCAACCTCGCTTACAATCCCAGTTCTCCTCAATGGAATAAGAAAGGAAATAATGTGTCCAACTCCAGGTTCATGCACCTACAGGGAAGAAAAATGCTTTCTACCTCCTAGCTCTTCTTCTAGCTTGCCAGAATGCAGATATGGTAGCAGAATATGGAGCAGCTGTCCAGATTCAGAGATGGAAAACATAGTTGAGAATAAAAGAATGACAAGAGAAAAAGGGCCTAGGTCCTGGATGCTATCATGAAGATGCCATATCAGCCCTATACCACTTACCCTACCTGGACAGTTGCTCAAGGGAGATAAACTCTCTCTTGTTTATCACTGTGATTTTGGCTTGAACCAATATCCTAAATAATGCGACAAAGAAAAAAAAAAAAAGAGCTGTTATTTTTATTAAGAAAAAATCATTTAAAGTATAATAAACTTCAGTAAGAAAAAAGTTATTACAAAAGTCTTGCATACTATTCCATCCTAAGGCAGGCTGCATTATAATTCTCAATCATTTATTCTCCTCTTATCAAAGTATTAACATCTCTGCCTGTTGTCATGTGACTTGTAGTGCCTCTCTCTGGCAAGTACAACTCTACAGTTCGCTTGGCCATGTGACTTACTCTGGCCAGTGAAATAAGAGAAACTTCCAGTTCCAAGTAGAAGTTTTAAGAGCTATTGTATTTTCCATCAACTTTTGGTCTTTTCTCTCTACCAAGAGAACAGTATGTCACAAACAGGGGGTGCTCTTTCAGTGTGGATCCTAGAATGAAAAAGAATCGTGGAGTAGAACCATAGCTAATTACTAGGGAACCTATAATGTGAGCAATAATTAAACTTTTGTTATTGTAAGCTACTGATGTTTTGGGTTACTTCTTATTGCAACATAATCTAGCAAAACATATAGGTAATCTAATACCAAAGAATACCAGGTAATTAAAAAAAAGAGGAGGAGGTCCTGGTTATTAGGGAAATTCATAGGTTAGTAAATAAATGTCAAGAATTGCTTCATATGGAATTTTTAGTTTCATTTTTGGGGGCTTTGTGGGGGGTAGATGCTACATCATAGGACTTCAAGAGACCATGAGTCTATAAAGCACAAAAGGAACTGAAACTTTAGAGTTAGGTTTATTGTAAATGGTTACAGTACAATGTGGGGGAAAAGGGTAAAAATAAAGAGATAACTTCTAAAACATGACGCTTATCTTTTTTCTGTTAATCACAAGGTCATACGATAAAGAATAACCAGTGAATAATATATGATAAAGAATAACCAGTGTATAAATTAACAAAATGAAGAGGGGAGTGGGTACGAATATAAAGGAGTAACATGAAAAATCTTTGTGATGGAACATTTATCTTAATTGTTGTTACTTACATGAATCCTGATAAAACTACACATGCATAAAACTACATACATACACACACACACACAAATACCTATAAAACCGATGACATTTGAATAAGGCCTGTGAATTGTGCCAATGTCAATTTCCTGGTTTTGCTATTGTACTACAGTTACATGAGGTATTACAATTAGGGACAACTGGGTAAAAGGTATATGCCACCTCTCTATAGTACTTTTTGCAACTTCCCATGAAAAGGTGGTATTGGAAACCATTACGAAGTAGAGAGGTAGCAATCCAGACAGGAAGAACACTGTGTATAAAGGCAAGCAGATACAGAAGTCTAGGTAATGAAAAGGAGACAATGAAATAGACTTTATTTTTCCAAATAAACCACCCAAAATCTTTTTTGTCTTGCTCTCTCTAAAAATTTAAGAAAATGAGTAACAATTCAGTACTAGTAGACATAAAAAAAAAAAGTTATAAAAAAAACAAGTGTCATTATGCACACAATTTTCCATGTAAGTATTTCTGACATATTAACACACAAAAATTCAGCTACTTAGAATACATCCTTCTATTACTCCATTTTCAAGAGAACCGAGGAACCAGAAGGGGAACTAGCCCTGACATACTTTCAACTACTCCATCACAACCACAACCACCAACTCCTTTAATAATGGAACAGCAGCTCCAAAGACTAAAGTAACAAATGAATACAACCAGAAAAGCCTATGCATTTAGACACATATGTTTCCTCAATGTGAATGGCTTGCAAAGTGGACTAAAATCTTCTGACAGTCTTGTGATGTCTAAAACAGACTTGTGTATTTCAAAATACAAAGGAAAACATGATAAAAACGAATAGTAAACAGAAGAATGAAAAAATAAAAAGGAGCAATCCAAACTGACAAAAGAAACAGCAATCTGAAGATGTCTGAAGAGTCAAAAGAATGTCAGTAATAAGGAACTTTAGAAAGGAAAAAAGCCGTGAAGCTGAGTAGAGGAAAAGCTGACGAGAAGGAGCACAAGGAAACATAAGCAGCCATCTGGGCAGTTCACTTAAAGAATGCACAGTACTGGGGCGCCTGGGTGGCTCAGTCAGTTAAGCGTCTGCCTTCAGCTCAGGTCATGATCCCAAGGTCCTGGGATCGAGCCCCACATCAGGCTCCCCACTCCATGGGGAACCTGCTTCTCCCTCTCCCTCTGCCTGCTGCTCCGCCTGCTTGTATTCTCTCTCTCTGTCAAATAAATAAATAAAATCTTAAAAAAAAAAAAAAAGAATGCACAGTATCAACCCTCAGCTCTGAGTCACAACTCATTTAATAATTTAATAAACATGTACTAGATGCCTTCTAGGGACAGAGTAATAGGTTTAGGTATCTGGGGTTATAAAAATCATACAGGGCTCCTGCTCCCAAAACAGCTTATCCTCTACTTAAAGTTGCAATGTTCTATTCTGCAAACATGCTAACATCTCATGTTTGTCCCATAACAAACCATTATAAATTGGTAACATAGCAGGCAAAAACCTAGGAATACTCCAAGAACAGTATTGTAAAGAAAGCTTTCAAAATCTAGATCTAAGAATATATTTGCTTTGGAGAGGATCAGAAATGAAAGGTAAAGGTACTTTAAGTAGACAAAAGGATTTCAAGAGATGACATAGCTGTATCCCACTGAAAAACAATGGGCATAAACAGACCATATTAGCAACTCAGGCCAATAATGAACCAGCTTTTGTTAAATCCAGTTCAACCTGATCAAAAATCTAAGTGGCAGAGTGACAAAGAATGAACACAAAGAGTAGCTTGGTCTCTCATCAGAAGATAGTAAGCCCTATACATGCCAGTCTAGACAGCCCAAAATAAAATCACTGGGAGAAGCATTATCTTTAAGTATGAATAATATATGAATATATAAAAATTCAAATAAGGAAGAAATGAAACAAAATAACTATCTCCTGCATTTGTATAACACTTCACCTTTTACAGAGGACAGTAACAACCTCACCTCTCAGGTCCTTTCTCTACACTAACCCAGATGATCACATCAATTCCTATTATTCAATACCACACTTACGCTGATGACTATCAAACTGTTATCTTTACTTCAGACCCCTTCTCTGAACTCCAAACTTTTATATTAATCATCTACATTTCCACTTGGCTATCTCCCAAACATCTGACAGACATACGAATTTTTTTCTCTAAAAACCCATTCCTCCCCCACCACCAACCACCAAAGGTGCACAAGCCAAATACCTGAGTCTGCCTACCTCTCACTCTCTTTTCAATCCATCAGCAAGTCCTATTAACTCTAATACCAAAACATACCATTGAACTTATCCACCTCTCTCCATATCTCAGTCCGTATCTTGTCTTTACTATTGTAATAAACTTTTATCTACCCTCTCTGCCCTTATTCTTCCTTCTCCATATGGACTGTAGAGTGGTCATATACAAATATAAATCAGGACAATAATATTCACCTGTTTAAAAACCTCAATGCCTTCTCATTTGACAAAAAATAAAATCCAAACTCTGCCATGGCTTAGAATCCCTGCATGATCCAGCTTCTGCTCACCTCTCCAGCCTCACTTAGGGCCACTAACTTCATTCTGATATTTCAGTTCTTCTAAAAGAGCAAATTCTGTCCCAATTCACAGCCTTTGCAGGTGTCATTCTCTCTTCCTGAAAAGCACAGTTGGTATCTTCATTTTCTTTAGGACTTAGCTTAAGCTATGTTACCCACTCCAAGACTTTTTTGGATCATCATGAAGTAGGTCCTCTTCTCTTTTATTTTCTTTTTTTTTTTATTATTATTAAAGATTTTATTTATTTATTCATGAGAGACAGAGAGAGAGAGAGAGAGAGAAGCAGAGGGAGAAGCAGGCTCCCAAGGAGCAGGGAGCCCGATGCGGGACTCAATCCCAGGACTCTGGGATCATGACCTGAGCCGAAGGCAGACGCTCAACCGTCTGAGCCACCCAGGCGCCTCTTTCTCTTTTATTTTCTACCTCAGCCTTGCTTGTTTCCTTCAGAGACCTTAATACAACTTGTTTTGTCTGTGTGGGGTTTTTTTTTTGTGGCCCTCACTATAAGATGAGCTCCATGAGAGCAGAAGCCCATACTTATCTTGTTCACCATCATATCCCCAATACCTAGCACAGTATCTACATATGGAAACCCTCAATAAATAGTAGTTGAATGAATGATTATTAATGAAATTCCTTCTTACAGTAAATTCTCAAATATTGCTGGGAATATAAATTCATTCATTCAACATTTTTTGACAACCTACTACTTCCCAAAGACTGAGCTAGGCACAGTGATACATAGTCCCTACACTCAAGAAGTTTATTGTCTAGTATAGAGAGAAAGGAAAAGGTAAGCAAGTCATTTTTTCCTCAACCTCTTCTGAGAACCTTCCCTCCACCTCCCAACATGAAATAACACCTGGTCCTCTCCTGAAGACAAAGTCAGATACGTCTTTTCTCAGAATGTTACCTTCAACTCCCTAATTTAAATGAAACTCAATCTCTTACCTCCCTTATAGCACTCTCAAATAGTACAGTTTTAACATCCAGCCTATCTCAGGGCCCAGAAATGGGAATAAACTCCTCTTTGACTACCTCTGCAGCTTGTAGTTACACTACTCAACTTTTTGTTTTAAAAACAAAACAATGGGTGATGGGCATTAAGGAGGGCACTTGTTGGGATGAATACTGGGTGTTATATCTAAGTGATGAATTTCTAAATTCTACTCCTGGAACCAATACTATACTATATGTCATCTAACTTGAATTTAAAAAGGGGGGGCACCTGGGTGGCTCAGTCGGTTAAGCGTCCATCCAACTCATGATCTCAGCTCAGGTCTTGACCTCAGGGTTATGAGTTCAAACCCCACGGTGGGCTCCATGCTGGGCGTGGAGCCTATTTAAAATAAACAAACAAGCAAACAAAGCTCTACTCTTTTGAGGTTCTTACCTTTCAACAAAATTACTCTCTCGTCTTCCTTAACATTGGCATCTTTTGGTTTCGGCAACTGACTCACTGTCTTCCTCTCTACTCTGAATCTCATCATCAATGGATTACTTCACCATGGACTTAAACAACCCATCCAACAACCTGGCTTCTTACTTCCTAGACCTCTTAACTCCAGTGGTCACTGTAAAACATGGATTATACATATGGTATGGCCCAGTAACTCTCTTACTCCTATGGTAACATCCTTCCTGGCTCTTCTACCTTTACCTGCACCCGCTCTTCCTCCTAAATTATACTTCGAGCATCTTGTTCTCCAAACATAATGTCTTCTTTCAAGTTATCATCCTCTGCCTCCATAAGACCTCTTATTTTGACTTTGAACCACCAGACCCTCTTTTACTATACTTTCCTTCTTACTCAGTTTAGATACAATGATGTACCATTTCAATAATATTCTTGTCAATAACCTGAATTCTCTTACTCCTCTTGTCTTTTGGTCACACCAATATAGCAAAATCCCAAACCTGGATGAACCCAACTACCCTCTTTTCTTTGAGGCTGCAACTGAGAAAGTCACTCAACAGAAAGACTGGTATTACTATAAATTCATGATCACTACATTAGTTTGCTAGAGCTGCCATAAAAAAGTACCACAAACTAAGTGGCTTAGAATAACAGAAATTTACTGACAATCTCGAGGCCAGAAGTCCAAAATCAAGGTGTTGGCAGGGCCAAGGTCCTTCTGAAGGCACCAGGGAAAGATCTGTTCCTGGCCTCTCTCCTACTTCTGGTAGTTTCTTAGCTTGTGGCAACATAACTCCAATCTTCACATGGCATTCTCCTTGTATGTCTGTGTCCACATTTCTGCTTTTGATGAAGACATCAGTTGTACTGGATTAGTGCCCCACCCTATTCCAGTATGACCTCATCTCAACTAATTACATCTATAATGACTCTATTTCCAAGCAAAGTCACATTTTAGGACTTCAACATATGAATTTGAGTGGGAGAGAGACACAATTCAACCCTTAACAACTGGTAACCTCAATTCTTTCTGGCAAACCTACTCTTCAACCCATTCTCCACAGCAACTATTTCAGGGAGAAATGTGAACTTTGGGTGGACCAATCAGAAAATCTCAGTTCTTTTGTGGGAGCTCTCAGAAAGAGATTCTCTTTTCCATGGTACTAGTAGTTATAAAGTATATAAGCCTGAAGCTTTACAATCATCTTAGTGCTACAACAGAAAGCCTGCCTGAGACTGGAGCCAAGATATGAAAAAAAAACTGAGAAGTAATATCATTGAGACCCTAACACATCTGAAGCCAGCTCTACTCCCAGACCTATCAACTATATAAACATATTCCCTTTCCACTTAAGAACTGGCGTTTCCTATCACTTGCATAAAAAGGTTCTGCTATAGCAATAAAACTAGCTATAAAGTGAATTTTATATACTTCTTGACTGGCTTTCAGAAAAATACAGCTCAAAGAATAAAGCAACAGAAATCTCTGTTATTTCAATTCTTTTCATACTAGAGACCTAATATTTAAAAAAATATCCACACAACCTTACTTTGTTTGTCTCAAGTATAATTTGAAATAAACACCATTTCTTAAATAAACTTCTTAAAGTGAACTAAGAAAACATGCATGTTTGCATGTTTATTAGTTGTTTGTTCATTTCTAAAATAGCAAAGAATTTGGTAAAAAGAAGTTTCATTATGGTGACTTACAAAATGGGAAAGAGGGTAAACCCTCACAGTCGACCACTGACACTCAGTTGGGTGGGATGATTAATAGCTCAGAACTAACAGATTTGATTAGTAAAAGTTGGCCCATAGTTATCAAAGGCAAACAAACATGTTGAAATTTAATAGAGACATATGAAGAGTAGCTCATTCAGTAGATTTGCACAAATAAAACAAAAAAAAAAATTCACAATTAATGGGGAACCAGAGACCCAAAAGAATGGGGTACCAGAGACCCAGCAATGAAATGCTGCTTTTTAAAAAGGCAAGTTAAGGGGCTTCTGGCTGGCTGGCTCAGTAAGAAGAGCATGTGACTCTTGATCTCAGGGCCATGAGTTCCAGCCCCACATTGGGTGTGGAGCCTACTTAAATAAACACATAAATAAAAAAAAAAGGTAAGTTAAGTCATAAAGTAAGAATTTAAATACACATTTTAAAATCATACATACACATACAGTGTATTATAGCTTCATAATAAGTAACGTATATTAAATCCTTATTGAGTATTTCTTATACACCAAGTTCTAGTCTTAAGCACTTTACACATTAAGCCTATTTAACCTGAGAAAGCATCTACTATTATATCCATTACAGATGAGGAAAATGACATTAATAAACTGAGGAACTGAGAGTCATATACCTAGTTAAGTGTTGGAACCAGTATTCAAATCCAAGAAGTCTGATTGTAAGACTTTTTGCTCTTAATCATTCCTTTGCTTCTACCATCAATGCTGTTACTTTCACCATTATCTTACTAGTCTTTATCATCAATGTTGTTATTTTCATCATTATCTTACTAGCATCTTTCATATGCATTGTATCATTTGAACCTCCATAACACTCAGAGAGGTATTACCACATGTTCCAATTCTAAGACACCTTTAGTTGTAAGGGCCACCTATTTAACACAACTTAGTATGAAAATAGAGATAATTTAAAAGAACTTTTTTATTAATCCCAAATTATATACATTTATACATTTATCCACTCTTATTTCTCTAGTATCATAATCAATTAAGTCAAAGCAATGTCTTCTAGTTTTCATTGTACAAGTCTTCTGTCCCCTTGGTGAAATTTATTTCAAAGTATTTACTCTTTTTGATGTTACTACAAATGAAACTGCTTTCTTTTTTTTTTTTCTTAAAGATTTATTTATTTGAGAGAGAAAGAGAGCACACATGGGCGCACATGTGAGTGGGAGGAGGGGCAGAGGGAGAGGAAAAGAATCTCAAGCAGTCTCCCCACTGAGCTCAGAGCCCGACTCAGGGCTCAACCTCAAGACCCATTAGATCATGACCTGAGACGAAACCAAGAATTGACCTCTCAACCGACTGAGCCACCCAGGCACCCCCAAAATTGCCTTTTTTTTTCAAAGATTTGATTTGGGGGCAGGGACTGAGCCCCCCCCATCCGGCTCCCTGTTTCGTGGGGAGCCTGCTTCTCTCTCTCCTCGCTCGTTCTCTCTCGAGCTATCTCTGTCTCTCCCTCTCTCCAATGAATAAATAAGATAAAAACAGATTTTATTTATTTATTGGAGAGAGAGAGAGAGACAGAAATAGCGAGAGAGAACAGGAGCAGGGAGGAGAGGGAGCCCAACTCGGGGCTTGATCCCAGTAACCTGGGATCATGACCTGAGCCGGAGGCAGATGCTTAACCAGCTGAGCCACCAAGGCACCCCAACTTTCTTAATTTCCTTTGCAAACTGTTCATTGCTAGTAAAAATTGCATAAAAATGCAACCTTTTTTGTGTGTGTTGATTCTGTATCCTGCAATTTGCCAAATTTGTTTATTAGCTCTACGACTGTTTTTATGGAATCTTTAGAGTTTTCTACATATAAAAAATCATGTCAAACAGTAGGAAGGGTCCTCAAAAAATTAAAAATAGAACTACCATATGATCCATCAATCCCTCTTCTTCAGTGCTTATCCAAAAGAACTGAAATAGGTTCTCAAAGAGACATGCACTCCCATGTTCACTGCAGCGTTATTCAAAATGGCCAAGAAGTAGAGAGAACCTAACTGTGTATCAACAAATGGATTAAGAAAATGTGGTACACACAGGATTTCATTCATATGTGGAACTTAAGGAACAAAACAAGCAAAGAAAAAAAAGAGACAGAGACAAACCAAGAAACACTTTTTTTTTAAAGATTTTATTTATTTATTTGTCAGAGAGAGAGAGAGAGCACAAGCAGGGGGAGTGGCAAGCAGGGGGAGTGGCAGGCAGAGGGAGAAGCAGGTTCCCCACTGAGCAAGGAGCCCGATGCTGGACTCGATCCCAGGACCCTGGGATCATGACCTGAGCCGAAGGCAGCTGCCGCTTAACCGACTGAACCACCCAGGCATCCCAAGAAACAGGCTCTTAACTATAGAAAACAAACTGATGGTTACCAGAGGGGAGGTGGGTGGGGGATGGGTAAAATAGGCGAAAAGGATTAAGAATACAATTATGATGAGCACTGAGAAAGTACAGAATTGCTGAATCACTATATTGTACACCTGAAACTAATATGACACTGTATGTTAACAAAACTGAAATTAAAATAAAAAACTTAATAAAAAGAAAGAAAATGCAGTACATATATATAATGGAATATTGTTCAGTCATAAAAAAGAAGGAAATCCTGGGCGCCTGGGTGGCTCAGTCGTTAAGCATCTGCCTTCGGCTCAGGTCATGATCCCAGGGTCCTGGGATCAAGCCCCGCATCGGGCTCCCTGCTCCGCAGGAAGCCTGCTTTCCCTCTCCCACTCCCCCTGCTTGTGTTCCCTCTCTCGCTGTGTCTCTCCCTGTCAAATAAAAAAAAAAAAAAATCTTTAAAAAAAAAAAAGAAGGAAATCCTGTATATGCTACAACATGAATGAAACATGAAGACATTCTAAGGGAAATTAATTCAGTCACAGAAGGACAAATACCACATGACTCCACTTATATAAGGTATCTAAAGCAGTGAAACCCATAGAAGTAAGAAGCAGAATGGAAGTTGTCAGGGACTGGGTGAAGAGGAAAATGGGGAGCTGCTATTCAGTGTGAATAGTTTCAGTAATACAACATGAAAAGGTTCCAGAGAGCTGCTGTACAACATTGTGCTTACACAGTTAACAATACTGTACTATTCATTTAAAATTTTGTTAAGGAGGTATATCTCATGTTATGTGTTATTTACCACAATAAATTTTTTTAAAAATCATGTCATTGACAGAGATGATTTTATTTTTTCCAATTTGTATGCTTTTTCTTTTTTTTTTTTCCTTGTCCAATTGAGCTACCTAGAATTTCCATTACTATGTTGAATAGATATGGTAAAAGCAGGCATGTTCATCTTGCTCCTCATAGTAAGAAAAAAGCTTTCAGTCTTTCAACACTTAGTATGATGCTAGCTGTGGGGTTTTATATATGGCTTTTATCATGTTGAGGAAGTTCCCTTCCATTGCTAGTTTATCGAGTATTTTCATCATGAAAGGGTGTTGAAATTTTGTCAAATGCTTTTTTCCTGCATTAATTGAGATGATCATGTGGGGTTTTTTCCCCTTCATTCTATTAATGTGGTATATTATATTGATTCATTTTCATATGAACCATCTTTGCAAGTGCTTCACTGTCTTTTCCTGGGAATAAATCCCTAAGCCAGGAAATAGAACGCATCCTTTTTCAGCCAAATGACTGAACCTTTGACTGGAAAAATATTGTCAACTTACCTATACTATAATGTGAAAAGATCTGTTGCTTTTCAATCCATAGTTTAGTAAAATACTAGCAGGGTGCTACTGTCAGCCACACATATTCCACCAATTTGTCATTTGGCCTACTTAGCACACTCCTCTCTTAAAATTCAAGTGTTGCTCTGGGGGTTGTCTACTGATCACTCATGCAGCCTCTGCAGAGAATTACCTACACCAGAAACTAATTGCTTAACCTCTATCTGGAAAGTACTAGGAATAAGAATTTCTACTGGAATTGGAGGAAGGGATAATTTTGGCGCATGGGTACTGAGGTAATATTCATCCAGTCTCAATTTCAAGTGTTCTGTATAATTATTGGACCATTCATTTCAATTTCTAGTTGAGGAAATACAATAACTCCGGCTGGAGCACTTACACGAACAGTTGACTCGATAAGGTATTGTTGAGGGAAAGCAGCTAGGAAGGTTAGAGATATCCAAAATGATCTATTTTGCTTAAAATTCCTAATTCAGGGTCCATGGACTACTATACAAATACGCTTTATACTATACAGTCTATGTGATTCAGTAGAAAACTCAATGCATTAACATACTAATATCGGTCATTTCCCATTTACACAACTGTTCATCTATCATGAGTCATTGTACTAGGCACTTCTGATAGATGAACAAATAGGACAACTTGTTTGTCCTCCTGTCATTTAGCCTTAAGAGAAAAAAAAGGAGAAAGAGAAAGAAATTATAACACAATGGCTAAATACAAAAATGTATTTAATGCACTAAGCTGACTGCTAGACAAATAAGAAAGTATTCAAATAAACTGTACTTACTATCGTTATTACCAGGCAAAAACAAAGTACAGAGAGAAACATACTGGGGAAATACAAAGTTGAAAATTCATGCATTTAGACATTTGTTGTACATCTATATGCCTAGATACTGGGAATACTAAAAACAGTAACAATCCATTGTGATAAATGCAACAAGAGGGAGCAAACACAGTTGCTATGGAATCAGAGATATCTAAGGGAAGCCAAAGAGGAAAAGTCAATAAAAGTCACGTCTGAATTATTGTATAACTAATAGCAAAAGCTGAGGAAGTCAGTTACAAGTGACACCTAAATTAAATCTTAAAGGAACCAGTCAAGCAACTGTAAAGAGCACTCCTATCTCAAGAACCCTGCACTTGCTGTTTCATCTACCTGGAACATGTTCATACGTACACATATGGTAGGGCACCTGAGTGGCTCAGTCCGCTAAGCAGCTGTTTTCAGCTCTGGGCATGATCTCAGGGTCCTGGGATCGAGCCCCACATGGGGCTCCCTGCTCAGCAGGGAGTCTGCTCTCCCTCTCCCTCTACCCCTCCCCACCGCTAGTGCTCGCTCTTTCTTGCTTCCTCTCTCTCTCAAATAAATAAATGAAATCTTAAAAAAAAAAAAAAAAAGATACTCAATGGCTCACTTATTTCATTCAGATCTCTGATCAAATATAACTTCCTCAGAGGGGCCTTTCTAACCTCCCTATCTAAACTAGCTCCTGATGGCACCCTCTTCTCTTACCTCACTCTTTGTTTTTCCTAGCTCTTATCACAATTGGACATATTTATTATCTATTTGTTTCTGTTGGTCTCCTTCACCAGAAATATTAACCCATGGGGCCAACGACTATAAGTAAGCCATGTGGCTTACTATGTATGTCACAGTACAAACACCAGTGCTTCACACAGAGGAGGTACACAGTATCTGTCAAATGAGTAAAGCAAAGAAGAGGAAGAAAAACTCAGGCACAGCAAGAAAAATGTAAAGAAATTCATGAAAAATGGGCCACGGCTGGGTCCTCTTGACCAATAATAATTGTAAAAGCAGATATTTTTATTTATTAAGGACTTACTTATGGGCCAAGCACTATTCTCAGCACTTTACCTGTATTATCTCATCTAATCTTCACAATCTATAAAGTGGACACTCTTATTCACATTTTACATAAGAAGAATCTGAAACACAAGGAGATTAAATGACTTGCCCAAATTCACATAGCTAGTAAATGGCAGAATGAGAATTTCAAGCCATGCAGTACAATGCCAGAGCTCACTCTTTTAACCACTTGCCCAAAAGCACAGAAAACTGACAACCTCCCTGGGTTGGTCTACATATGCTAAAAAGAAAGAAAGAAAGGGAGAGAGAAAGAAAGAGAAAAATACCTACTCTAAACAGTCTTTGTGAATACCACATGCTTCATATACTTAAAACCCTGCATGTTACTCATTAGTAGCATTAGTAATTTTTTCAAAATATGAACTTTATCATGCAAAAGGTTAAGTAAATCCCCCACCCCCAAGTTTCTGACTCTGATTCAAAGTAGGACTGAGAAAGGTCTAAGAATTTGCATTTCTAAGAAGTTCTCAGTGATGTTGATATACAAGTTCACTCTCAAGAACCCCTGAGCTACATAACCAAAATGTGAATTAAACCCCTTTCAAATAATACTAGGTTTCTTGAACAATCAATTGCTTAACTACGCATCTTCAAGGTACTGTATATAAATGTGCACACTTTCCCCCAAAGATCAGGGACAAAACAAGAATGTCTACTCTCAATACTTGCTATTCAACATTGTCCTGGAGGTCTTAGCCAGGGAAATTAGACAAGAAGAATACATAAAAGGCATAGAGATTGGAAAGGAAGAGGTAAAACTCTCTCTGTTCATAGATGATATGATCTTATATAGTGCATAAAAATTCCTAAGGCATCCACTAAAAAACTATTAGAATAAAGGAGCTCAGTAATGTTGTAGGATACAAGGTAAATATACAAAAATTAACTGAATTTTTGTACACTTACAATGACAATATGAAAATGAAATTAAGAAATCAATTCCATTCAAATAACTAAAGAATAAAAAAGAATACTTAAGAATAAATTTTACAAAAAAGTACCAAACTTGAACAAAATTGAAGATACATTTAATAGAAAAAAATCATATGCTCATGGATTGGAAGACTTAACATTAAGATAACTATATTCCCCAAACTAATTTACAGATTCAATGCAATCTCTATGAGAATTCCAAATGACTTCTTTGTAGAAAATGACAAGCCAATTCTAAAATTCATATGGGATTGCAAGGAATCCAGAGTTTCGAAAAAACAATCCTGAAAAAAAAAAACAAAGTTAGAGAACTAACACTTCCCAATTTCAAAACTTACTACAGAGCAACCATAATCAAGACAGTGTTTTATTACAAAAGGATAAACATATAGATCAACACAAGAGAATTAAGAGTCCAGAAATAATCTCATGCATCTGTGGTCAAATGAATTTTTTTTTTGAGAGAGAGAGCATGTGCACATGGGCATACAGGAATGGGGGGTGGGGGGTGGGAGAGGCTGGCCTGGGGCTGGATCACAGGACCCTGAGATCATGACCTGAGCCAAAATCAAGAGTTGGATGCTTAACTGACTGAGCCACCCACGCGCCCCTGGTCAAATGATTTTTGACAAGATTATTCAGTGTGGAAAGCACAGTCTTTTTGACAAACAGTGCTGTGAGAACTGGAGACCTATATAAAAGAATGAAATTGGACCATTACCTCACACCGTATGTGAAAACTAACTCAAAATGAATCAAAGACCTAAATATAAAAGTTAAAATTATAAAACTCTTAGAAGAAAACAGAGAGATCAATCTTCATGACATGATATTTGCCAAAAAACTCTTGGATAAAATACCAAAAGCACAAGTAACAAAAGAAAAAAAAAAATAGATAAATTGGACTTCACCAAAATTTAAAAGTTTTATGTATCAAAGGATGCTATCAAGAGAGTGGAAAGACAACCCAGAGAATGGGAGAAAATATTTGCAAATCATCTATCTCACAAGCGACGTATACCTCACAAGCGACATATGTATCTAGATATAAAACAAATTCTTACAACTCAATAATAAAAAGACAAATAACCCAATTGAAAAATGGGCAAAGGACATGAATGAACATTACTCTGAAGAAGATATACAAATGACTGAAATAAGCACATGAAAAGATGCTAGAAAACATTTATCATCAGGGAAATGTAAATCAAAACCAAGAGATACTACTTCACAGCCACTAGGATTCTGCCCACAGCCGGAACTGAAGTGGTGGAAAAGTCCTCATCCTCATACACAGCTGGTGGGAATGCAAAATGGTGCAGGTGCTTTAAATAGTCTGACAATTCCTCAAACAATTAAACATAAAGCTACTATATGACCTGATAAATATCCAGCAAAAAATAAAAGCATATATCCACACAAAAACTTGTACATGAATGTCCAGAGCATATTATTTATAATAGCCAAAAGGAGGAAACAACCCAAATGTCCACTGACAGACAAAAAGATAAAGAAAATGTGGTATAACCATAGTATGAAGTATTACTCAGCCATAAAAAGGGAATGAAGTACTGGTACTTGCTACAACTTGGATAAACTTCAGAAACATTATGTTAAGTGAGAGAAACTAGTCACAAGAGTCCACATAGTACACGATTCCATTCACACAAAGTCCAGACTAGGAAAAGTCCAGACAGAAAATAGATTAGTGGTTGTTTAGGGCTGGGGAAAGCATGGAAGAGAAAAGGACGATACCTAAAGGGTACGAGGTTTCTTTCTGAGACAATTAAATGTTCCAAAATTGATTATGGTGATGGTTGCACACACCTATAAACAGACTAAAAATCACTGAATTGTACATTTTAAATGGGTAAACTGTATGATATACAAATTATATGTCACTGTTTGTTTAAAAAATAAATTTTAAAAATTTTAAAGAAAATATGGCAGGAAGCTCAAAGAAAGCTTGTTAACAACTAAACAATTTTTAAACATTTTTATAAATTGAATACCTCTACTACTTTTTAATAGTGTTTGATAGCTCATATTTCTAAATGCAAATATAGGTCAAAAATACCATTAATTTTCACATATGAAATATTTTTAAACTAGTAATAGAAACAAATTCAGTAAATTTACAATTTCAGAGTATGCTCTTCCTTCCACCTAGCCTCATGATGAAAAACTAATTATTACCTAAAAAATAATCAATTTTTAATATTTATTAAACAAGTATAAGTCATGACAATCATACACTTATTTTTAAAATAGAATGTTTTGGGGAAGTTTTCTTTATTAGAGTTGTGTGTGTGTGTGTGTGTGTGTGGTTATAGGAAGATAAGCGTTGTCCACCTTAATCTATGAACACTGATACTGGTAAAATTTCTGTACTAAAATAAAGAACAAAATAGTCATAAAAAGCTGTGAGTGTACAAAGAAAAAAACCCATCAAGCACAGAGAAAAACCAGGACATTTCAAACAAGTCTGGCTCAAAGTACAGTCAATAGAGTTAAGTTTTTGAACTGTTTTAAAGTGCCAGATGGTCCAGAACCCACCCCCAGGTCTTATAAGGCCCTGCATGAAAGTGTGCCAGAATAATAAAAAACAAAAAACATAAAACATGGAACAGAATGTAGAGAACAAAACTAAGAATGAAAGCAACCCAACCTGCAAAGAAGAATGAAAACTATATGCAAACTGAAATCATCCAATCCTCTTCAAGCTACAACTTTCAATGCCAATTTCCCATGCTAAGTGAACTTTACAAACTATAAATGTAGTTTGAAACCAAATTAAATACATTCAACTTAATTCCTTCACGAGCATTTTTGAAATTACTGTTCCTGAGTAAAATACTGCTGCTGTCTGCTTTGCCATTCAAGATCTTATAAACTAAACAAAAATCACTCAAGCTTAACTTCAAAACTGAAAGGTATATACAGAAAAATAATTCAATTATGTAGTAAGTACCATGTAGAACACTACAAAAAAGGATTCAGCAAATGGTATGTCAAAGGTTATTCACAACAGCATTAATTATAATTGATACAAAAATTGCCTGTATACATAGGGCATAAGTAAACTATAAAACATCCAATTAATGAATATATTCTAAAGACATAAAAAAATGCTATGAAGACCACATAGAAAAATACCTATAATATTAAGTTAAAGAAAACAGAATATAAAATTATACATTTATATGAATATATGTATGTGATGTGTGGTTAGAGAGCAAGGTTACAACTACATTGTAAAAAACATGTAAAGGAAAAAAGTAAAAAAAACTAAAATTTAAAGAATGGGGTAGATGGTGATCCATCCTTTTTCTAATTTTCTGCATGTTCTAAGTTTTCTTCAATGAGTGAAGAACTTTGGAAATGAAAATATCTAAAATAGTATTTATATGAGTTCTGCATGTAAGTATCAATAACAACAACAGGACTTCTATTTACTGAATGTTTCCTGTATTTCAACAATATATATATATCATCCATAAGGAAAAGGAAGTTCCAAGAGTTTAGGTAACTTGCCATGGGCACCCACAGAAAGTACAAATGGCAGAGGGAGAATTCAAACCCAAGTTTGTCTTGTACTAAATCCAGTGTTCCCCCCACTATCTAAAACTTCTCGGGGCGCCTGAGTGGCTCAGTCATTAAATGTCTGCCTTCAGCTCAGGTCATGATCCCAGGGTCCTGGGATCAAGCCCTGCGTCAGGCTCTTTGCTCAGTGGGGAATCTGTTCTCCCTCTCCCTGCCGCTTCCCCTGCTTGTGCTCTCTCTCTCTCTCAAATAAATAAAATCTTAAAAAAATAAAAATAAAACTTCTCTGAGTATCCCTGGGATAGAAAACTTGATTCTCTTAATTTTTTTACATAGTATTTAGAGTAGGTCACAGATTCTTTGAAGCCTATCCTTGAAACCCCTCCCTAATGTCCTATGCTCTAGATTAAAAATTCTTGCTTTATTACAGAGAAAAAAAAGCAGAGAATAAATCATAAGAAAATGGCATATCCCCCAATGTGGACCCTATGCACCAAAATACATTTTGACTTGAGTCAAATGTTCTATGGTTTCATGCTGTCAAGTACAATTTAAACTGTCATCTACGGTGTCAAGCAACTCAAAAACTAAACTACCACAAAAAGTTCCATCATAATCACAGAATACTCCATAGCACCCCAGTGTCTTACTTCTATCACCCTTTCTCAAGGCACTTATCATCCCAGAAAGTCAGTGTTTATCTCCTAAAAGACAAAGGAAGGTCAGTGCATGCATGAGTCTAGGCCTCACTCTCCTTGTATGTGTAAGGCCTAACCCAGAGATGACAACACAGGAGGCATTCAGTAAATGGTTTCTGAACTAAAAGAGATCAACCAGCAATAACAGAAGCATCTTTGGTGCACAGAAGTTTCACATTTTTCATATATGCCTAATGATATATCTGTGTTGTAACTACAGAATACAAGATAAAATGAAGTTACCAATAATCCTTGGTATCAATGATCTGTGAAAATTCTAAGTACAACATTTCATAAAAATTAATGGCCCTATAAATAAGTAAAATCCACCGACTATAAACATTTGGCTAGTGCTGGCAGTTGTTGTTGTTGTTGTTGTTGTTGTTGTTGTAGTTGGTATTAGCTGCTACCATTTAAACTGATCTTGGACATTTGTATCCATTATTTCACATAATTTTCATGACAAATCCTGCAAGTTAAGTATATCCCCCATTTTATAGGCTTAAAAAAACAAAAAGAAAAACAGAGGCTAAGAAACTTATTACACAATCAAATAAAGGATTTAACCTAAGACATTCATTGCAAAGCCCAAGATCTCCCACTATTTCACCCTAGCTCTCTACAATGTTCGTATCTGGAGTGTCAGAAATCCTTAAACTTAGTGGTTCTCGGTTTTATTTAATAAAACAGTTTGTTTCTTAGGGAATTTTTTTTTGATACATGGTATCATCGTTAGCATTAAAATACTGAAGGAACTCCAAGTCCAAACTATGATGTCCAAGAGAATATTAGCTTGAAAATAAATATTGGCACGATGTACACAAACCGAGACAGGCTTAGGTTTTCATGAGTAATAAATTCCTAGGTTGCAAAATATAACACTTTCTATCAACCTTCTATCAAGTCTACAAAAACTCTCCACTATCTGGTATAATAATCACTTTCTTTTTTTTTTTTTATAGGAGTTTCATTTTTTTTTTTTTTAAGATTTTATTTATTTGACAGAGAGAGACACAGCAAGAGAGGGAACACAAGCAGGGGGAGTGAGAGGGAGAAGCAGGCTTCCCGCGGAGCAGGGAGCCCGATGTGGGGCTCGATCCCAGGACCCTGGGATCATGACCCAAGCCGAAGGCAGACGCTCAACGACTGAGCCACCCAGGCACCCCTAATAATCACTTTCTAGAGATGTGGTCTATATAATGATGAGTTGATTTTCACATAAAAAGATGTTGCAGCCTAGAACATATGTTCAGTTAACCAAGCATTAGTACATAATTAAATCTGTCAGAGCTATTATTCTGCCCTCAAAAACACATTCATTCAATTTATATGAACTGTTTACACTACCTAGCTCACAATTCTGGCTCTACTATTTAGCAGCAGCTTGACCTTGAACAAATTACTTCACCTCTGAGCTTAAATTTCCTCTTTTTGTGAAACAAAGATAATAAGGATGATCCAGTTATCATACCATTTAAATTGGAAGGATTACTGAAAAATTCATCAGGTTGTAAAAATTATTAAAAACAGTGCCTGACACATAAGTGCTTAATAAGTATTAATTATTGTTATTATCCCAATATTGATCTCTTCTCTCTCTCCCTCCCTCTCTCACACACACAAGCATACACACACACCTCACTCTGAATAATTTGTTCCTTTTACATAACAACGGAGGAACAGAATATCATGTGAATGTTCATTTTCATAGTTGTCTGACTTATTGTCAATGACTGTTTACAGGAAACAGTATAGCAAATGTGTTTAAGAACAGATGTTCCTGGGGGTGCCTGGGTGGCTCAGTCATTAAGCATCTGCCTACAGCTCAGGTCATCATCCCAGGGTCCTGGGATCAAGCCCCGCATCGGGCTCCCTACTCCGCGGGAAGCCTGCTTCTCCCTCTCCCACTCTCCCTGCTTGTGTTCCCTCTCTTGCTGTGTCTCTCTCTGTCAAATAAATAAATAAAATCTCTAAAAAAAAAAAAAAAAAAAAAAGATGTGCCTGGGTTCAAATCTCAAAAAGCTACCACTTACAACACAACCCTAAGTAATGCAGAAGATTAACTGCAACTTTATAAAGACTATGAAGATTAAGTGAAATAATGTACATAAATAACCTGAAAGTATCTATTGCTTATTAGGAGTTTAAGAAACATCAGTCCTCTTCTTTCTCAATAACGGCGTAAGAATGTTTTCCTTCCCATATCTTTGTATTAATACTTAGCCCACTAGATAGAATTGTTCCACAACTAAAGACCGCACTAAGAAAGGCAGAGAAATCACATATAAAATTAAATTCACAATTTGCAGTTTCTTACCATTTAAGTTTTTTAAGTTCAAAATCTATGCACAATTAGCCATTCATGCCTCATGGCAGGTTTAGGAATAAAAATATGAAGATAAACTATTCTCCCAACCCTATCCCAAGAAAGCACATACTTCTTTATCTCCTATATGCCTACTGGATCAGTAAGTTTGAAAAGTATATATATAAACAAGTGATGCTCAACTAGGGGCAATTTTGTCCCCCAGGAAACATCTGGCAATATCTAGAGATATTTCTGATTGTCCCAAATGGGAAGAGTGCTACTAGCATCTCATTATAAGGAACCTGCAAAACATCGCACATGCACAGGACAGCCCTCCTACACCAAAGAATTACCTGGCCCAAAATGTCAATAGTGCCAAAGCTGAAAAACCATGATCTAAAAAATCCAAAGTATTATAATATAGAAGGTTTCCCCAAAAAAAGTATGGTCTTGCCTCATTGTTCTTGGCCAAATTTTTATTTTTATTGAGACATAACAATATACAAGCAGCTTGATTATTCTGGATGAGAGACTCCTGGTACCGTTAAATTCCCATTACAAAATCCCCAATCTAAAGGGGGAAGAAGTGAGGCTTACTTTTCTTTGTATATATGTACCATATAAAAAACAAGTTTTTAAAAGAGCTTCAACCTTAAATTTTTAATTGCACTTTCAATTCATGAAAGCATTATTTATATCACAAAGTTAAGTTTCTTATATCTCACTTCTACCTTACTTTTGAACAAAATATTAAAAAATTCACATTTATGTGATAGGAAATACAGTGCATAAGGCCAACTTTCAACATCACTTTTCTATATCAAGTTGGCAATGAACAAAAGTTTGCTAATATACTGTATTGATGAAGCTATGGAAGAGGAAAAGCACACTCAAACTGGTTTGAGTTGCTGGTACAACCTTTGCAAATGCAAATTAGCAATATGTATCCAAATATCCTTTTGGACCAACAATTATACCTTCCAAAAACTAAAGTACCTACTCAAACCTGTGCATAAAGGTATGTAAAAGATATTCACTGCAGGGGCGCCTGGGTGGCTCAGTGGTTAAGCATCTGCCTTCAGCTCAGGTCATGATCCCAGGGTCCTGGGATCGAGCCCTGCTCAGCCAGGAGCCTGCTTCTCCCTCTCTCACTCCCCCTGCTTGTGTTCCCTCTCTCGCTGTGTCTCTCTCTGTCAAATAAATAAAATCTTAAAAAAAAAAAAAAAGAATATTCACTGCAGCACTGTTAGTAATAGCAAACAATTGGAAGCAACATAAATGTCCATCATTAGGTGGCCAGTTAAATAAATTACACAATATTCATATAAGGAAAGATCCTAAAGTTTTGAAAATAATGAGGGAGATCCATATGTGCTGGTGGAGAACAACCTCCTAGATTAAGTTAAAAAAAATAATAAATAAATAATAAGCCATGAAACAATACGCAGCTTACTCAAAAGAAAAATCATGCATATTTACATATACATCACAGATTATTGCTGGAAATACACAGAACAAAGTGGCAAGAATGACTGCCTCTAGGAAGGAGACTCAGAGCCCAGAGCAGGAAGAAGACTTTCACTGGTATTGTTTGAATTTTTTTTAACGCGGGTTTATGTTTTTATTTACTGACTGTAAAACTTAAGTCGCAAATTCTGAGCCTTAGTATTGTCCAATGTGAAATGATAATAGCCTAGCGTGTTAGTTATTGTGAAAATCAAATGAGAGAATAAAATGCTTTGTAAATTATACAGCAGCACACAAATTTATAAATTAGTCCTCTGACAATTCTCTACACTACACCAATTGTAACGATAGTTATTATTATCATTCTTCTGACCAATTTCTCTAAATGCAAAGGTAGGAATGTTTAAGATGAAATGCGAGTATAAATGCAATCTTAGAATAGATTTTCACTTTATATATAGTCATTCATTTCAATTTAACAGTAAACATTCAAAAAAAAGTTGTCACACAGAAATGCTAAATCAGCAGATTCCAGAAGAAATATGTGCTCACTGTTGAAAAGAAGGTAAATAAAAACTATAACCATGCTATTATAAAATCTTGGTGTTTTTTTTCAGTCTTTTTTTCTGTGCATGCTTAACTGGGTTAGATCATTCTTCTAAATACAATGTCTCCACTTTGCTGTAATACAGCATTCAAATTACAACATTCTTCATATTATTACAAGCTCCTAATAAACATAATTTTTAATGAAGACATAATATTTTATCTTGTTGATGAGAGTTCAACCACTTTAACATGAAATTCCAGTGTATGGGATTACCTAATGAACTCTGCCTGCATTAATTTTTCCTTTAGTTCTACCAATTCTCCAAGTAACTAGATATTTCTCTTTCTCTTTCATTCTCTCTCACTCAACCCATTTTCCTGTTTCTAGTTTCCAGAGTTCCAATATTATTAAGTGCAAAACTCACAAAACAAAGAAGTGTGTAAGTCTGTTTAATTCCTTGAAGAGCAAGTAAAACACCTTAGGTTAAGTCCTTAAATCAGACCATTAGTGAGAGAGGAGATTAGAACTATGATTCGTTACTAAATAAAGATGCTCAATCTTTTTCTACTACATTTTAGTCCATTACCATTCTGTCTGAAAATAGAGTGAAAACAAAGGAATACACTCTTAGGTTACTCCTGGGAGACTCTGTATTGAACAAACCCAACTGTTCCTAATTAATTTTAACTATGACAACTCCTCCCAAATGCTGAACATTCCAAGCCATTTTTGAGAACGGTTGGATATCACTCAAAGAAGTATGGATTTCCTGAGTATACTGGACTATAACTGCAAGCACAAAAGAAAATATCGTTATTGTGCCCTTCCCATAGTAGGAACTCAAACAATACATCATGTTAAATACTCTCTTTCTGCCTCTGAGAACATGTAATTTTTATATCGTGTCCTGATATTTACTGTCATAATTGCTAAATCAGACCACTAAGATGACACATTTATTAACATATCATGTATTTTTTATTTAATGAAATTGAAAATAAACACCACAAACTGTAAAATTACGAGACTTTTTCCTCCAATTTCCAGTTTCTGTAATACAGTTATATCACTCTTGCAATTAAAAAAAAAAAAGCATTAAAAGGAAAAGTATACCTATAGCACTTATTGGTTTAGACCATATACTAAGATTTTTTTTCAATTAAGTCCCATTCTAAGGGCTTTTTTATTATTAAAAAAGAATCCTTGGTAAATTAAACAAGAAAACCTCAACATAAAGCTGAACTGCTGGAATATCATTTAAAATACTCATGTCCTATTTCAATAAAATAAAACTTTTATCATCACCAAGAACACCACTTGTATACCTACAGTTGTACTGTCAACATATCATAAAAGACACTGGATATTCAGAGTCAAAAGACCTGGTTTCCATCCTCAAGAAGTTTACTAATTAGGACAATAGGGCATTTACCAAAAAAGAGCATCAAAAACACAAGGGAGCACTGGACATGCCAAGCATCTTGTACACAGAGAAAGAGAGTGAAATACACAGCTTTGAAATCCTACAGACCTTGGTTCAAATCTCAGATCTACTACTTACTAGCTCATGTAAATTACTTCCCTCATTCTTAAATTAAATGAAGTAAAATTCCTTGCATATTGTAACACTCTTGTGTATATAGTAAACATTCCTTACATATAGTAAAAAAGACTGATAGCAGTAGTATTATTAAGAATACAGGCTTGAAGAGGAAATGGGCAACTGGAAAAGCTTAAAAAGAGAGAAAGTATTAATATCTTTTTTATAATCTATCACCACAAGCAAAAATCACAAGAACTTTCTCATTCAAGTTTTACTTCTCACTGATTAGAAGAAAATAGAATGTCTAGTGAAGACAACTGAAATTAGAAAACACTATGGCTAGGGGAACCTGGGTGGCTCAGTTGGTAAGCATCCAACTGTTGATCTCAGCTTGGGTCTCGATCTCAGGGTGGTTAGTTCAAGCCCCGCACTGGGCTCCACGCTGGGCACGGAACCTACTTAAAATTTTTAAAAAGAAAGAAAGGAAGGAAGGAAGAAACACTAAGACTACACAGCACTAAAGTACCCTGGGAAAGTCCCACTAGAGCTACAAATCATAAAATATAATCTATAAAAAAGAATGTCAGTTGGAAAGGGCCTTAGATCAGCTAATTCAAATTCTCCTACTAGAATGTAAGTTCCATGTTTTGTCTCCAAGAATTGTTATTTATTTTGTTCCTATTACATCCTCAGTCCCTAGCACATAATTCCTAGCACACAGTGAATGCTCAACAAATATTTGTTGAGTGAATATTAAAATTAAGAAAACTCAGGCTTTGGAGATCTAACTCAATGCCATAGAGTTAGCTCTTGGCAGATCTAGGACTAGATCTAAATTTCATAACTCTAGTATTCTATCCTCTCTAGTAGCTAGAATATGATAATTTAAATAATTTATTTTGGTGGCTGGGAGCTGGTGGGTTGGTTGTTATGCAGAGAAAGAGGAAGGAAGGAGTAAATTAAAATATTTTTCACATTTTCCCCCCAAACTGTCAGTTTTGCTTAACTGATAAAGGCAAAAAACTATAAAGACAATCCCAGCATAGTGCCTAGCACATAATATGTACGTAACCAATATTTGTTGAATGAAAGAACCTACTCCAAAGTCATTATTATCTCATGACCAGAGGCAGAAACTAACGCCAGCATCTGTTTAATCTTTTAACTGTCACAGAGCCCTTTAAAATTTTCAGTCATTCATAGGACAGTTTTTAATCACTTTCTTCCAGATGGGCACTGAGGAAGAGAGATGAATTAAATGATGTCCCTGCCCTGGAGGATTTCTCACTTGAGTATGCCTAAGTGTGTATATTTGGGGATGGACGGTGGGGCATGACACAAATAGATCAATAATGAATGTGAAACCAGGTTGCATGTTACCTTCGTTTATTTGCTTCAAGCAGTTAAAAAATAAAAAAAAATACAAATTAGAAAAGTTTTAAAATAAGAGGCACATTAGGGTATATTAACACTTAAAAAGGTTCTTTTTCTGTCCCTTAACATATATCTTATTGCCTCTTAATGTCTTAAAATCAAAATATTCTAAATTGACTTAATTTGAATTATCAATATAAATGAATCATCAACGTATGTTCTCTCATATGTGAGACTCTTAAGGATAATATTCCTGATTCAGTATTTACTCTGTGTACATGTTAGTATTTAAATACACAACCACAAGAACATATTTAAATTATTTAACTGTCTGTAAAACTGACAGAGCCTAAAGAAAATCTCCAGAGATAAATGACAGTAAACAGAAACTAAAAACATTACCCAGGGAGAGAATAAAGTATGCAAACAACTAAGAAACAAATCTATAGAAACTTCAAGAACAAAAACTTCAAGACGGGAAAACTCCTGCCTGAACTGGCCAACACAGCCAGAGAGCAAGAGCCTGCCAACAGGATCTTGTATAATGCAAGTCACTAACTCTAGTTATGAGTCTACTCATAAAAAGTGAACACCCAAAAGTCAATGTTGCCACTCCTCAAATTTAAATCTCAGGAGAACCCTTCCAAAGAGATTCACCACCAAAACTAAACCACTACATTCCAAGGATTCTTCCCTGTTATCTGCTTGTCAAAATAGGATAAGCAACATCAAGAAAACTGGGAAACAAACAAACTTCACTTATGAAACAGAATTCCTGCAAACTGAAGTTAGTTACTTTACCTGAGGCACATGTTTATATGCGACTCCAGGTTCCTAAAGAGAACATTTCTCACTCAGTTTCTCTATTCCAGAGTGCTAGGTGAAATATCCCAAAGCCTTTTGCTCCAACACAGAAAACTCTATGGCCCAAATGTATAAGCACTGACAAATCTAGGCCAAGGAGACCACAAGGTGGCAGGGAGATATAAGGCAGGAAGGAAGGCTGTGATGGGCCCCTGCGGGGAAGTATATGGTCACCAGCTTTGGAGAGAACAAGCTGAGAAGTTTATGGTTGGGGTGAGTTTTGGTCAGAGGAGCAGGAAGGGGCTGACAGGTGCAAGTCCTCATCATCCTGAACATCATGAGAAGATTACAATTGGGTTTCTTTACAGAGAGGGAGAAACGAGGTTCCCAGAGTGAATGATGTTGAAGCACAAGGTTTTCTGGGAAGCACAAGGACTGGTCTCTGAAGGAAACAGAAAGGCAAGAGGAAAGACCCTGAGAACACGTTCCCCCACAATGAGTGATCTCTACAGTCTTCCCAGCGCCAAGATTGGAGGAACCATCACACCTGTTGAAGGATGTTTCCCTGTTATCCGTGTGGGCAGCGATTAAGAGAAAGCCCCCACCCAGTAAGAGTGGAAGCAGAAAGAGACGGAATTAGGGGTCTAACTCAGAAGGAAACCTGATCAGGAGGCGAAGAGGCTGAATTCAGGAAGAGGCTAGCAGGGTAAGTACTTGGGGAGTATTAAGACTTATTTGGAAGAGGGGCTGACTATCGGAAACTGCTGGGGGAAGAGAGGGCTTTCGCTGGACTCCAGGGGGAAAAGGCCGGTTTAGAGAGGAAAGGCTATCTTAAAGGGGGCCTTGGGCGTCTGGGTCGGGAAGGTGACTTTTAACGAAGAGAAGCGCTCTGCATAGCCCAGAGAGCCAGCCTCGTGGGGGGCGAGGGCTGAACTGGGGGTGAGGCTGATCCGCGCGAGCTCAACAGGAGCTCACCTGGAGTACTTCTGGCCTGGAAGGAGGAAACTTCCTCGCTGGGTGAAAGCTGCAAGGAGTGAGAGGCGCCAGGCGACGGCTGAACAGGGCAGGGGGCACAGTCCACTCAGCAGTGGGGCGAAGGGGCCGCGGGACAGGGCGCGGGGGAGGGGGGCGTGGGGCGGGGTCACGGCTGCTGCGACGGAGCTGCGGGCTCGGGATGGCGCCCTCCCTCAGTCACACAGTCTCACACTCACACACATACACACGCTCTCGCTCTCACCATCGGCCACCCCGCCCGCGGCGAGAGAAACTGCCCGGGTCGGTGAACTACAGGACGGTGGGGGAGGGGGCTGGGCCGGGGACACCGGCCCACCGAGCCCGACGGGAGGCGGCGTTACCTGTGTCAGGGAGAGCTGGGCCGCCGCAGCCATGGTGTTTCCATCATGCACGGGAGGGGAAGGAAGGACGGGCGGACTGGGGCTCGGGGCGGGGAGGAGGCGGAGGGAGCGGTCAGAGGCGAGGCCCGGGCAGGCGGGCGGGCGTCTCCCCTAACTTCGACAACTTCCCTCCTCTCGCCCGCCCCACCCCGCCCCGCCCCGCCCCGCCTGGCCCCGCCCGCCTGGCGCCAGCGCGGCGGCACCCAAATCCTGGATCCGGATTTAGCGCTGCCGGACAGGAACCTACCCCACCCCCCCCAGGGCCGCCTGAGAAAACCCGGCGCGGACATGAAAGTAAGGCGGACGGGCTGCGTAGGCGGAGACTACTACAGATTGTGCCGTAAACTTTAAGCAGGTCGCCTACCTACTCTAAGCTTCTGCTTCTGAAAAATGGGGGAAATTCTACCCAAAGAAAGGGTGGAAAGGTTGCTTGTGAAAATTAAATGAGATCATGATAGAAATAACAGTACTTTATTAAAATATGCTAGATTCTGTGCTAGACACTTAATTTTTCAATTGTGTGAATGGAAGGAACTAAGACACAAGTAAGTTGTATAAATGAAGAAACCGAAACACAAACAAGTATTTTACCTAAGATCATACAGCTGATTAGGGAGCCAGGTTAGAATCCAGGTCTCACTCCAAAACCTCTCATTTAACCATCTGCTATTAGAATATGATGTTGAAAAAGAACACTTTTAAGTCATTCCGTCCAAGAGTCAAAATCCAAGTGGGAGGGATGATAAATAATGTCCTTGCCTGCTTGCTGCCTGCCACACTTACATTGTTTAATGAAAGGGCACTGGGACCTGCTCAGGTGCCTACAGCACTCCTAACTCTTCCCATAGTCAACCTGACAAACTTCTCCTAGTTTCTGAAGACACACTCAAGTACTATCCCCTTTGCAAAGCAACTCCTGACCTCCCCAAGTCAGAGTTACACACTCTTCTTTTTGACATTTCTTCTCTACCCTATGAAGTCATTATCACTCTAATGACTTTACATTTGTCTACCCCTCTAGACTGAGAGTTCTCAATGGCAAAGACAGTTTCTTTCTTTTTTTTTTTTTAAAGATTTTTATTTATTTATTTGAGAGAGAGAGAATGAGAGACAGAGAGCATGAGAGGGAGGAGGGTCAGAGGGAGAAGCAGACTCCCTGCGGAGCAGGGAGCCCCATGCGGGACTCGATCCTGTGACTCCAGGATCATGACCTGAGCCTAAGGCAGTCGCTTAACCAACTGAGCCACCCAGGCGCCTGGCAAAGACAGTTTCTGATGTATTTCTATATCCTCAGACCTTAGCATATAGCAGGTACTCAATAAAAAGCCTCAGTTACTGCTTGTGTTACACATAATACATCCTACACTATCTCATACTGTCATCTTCAGTTGGAATAAACAACAAGTTACTAGAAACCCTGATCTTTAAAGACTTGACTTATATGCCACCTACTTCAAGAAGCCTTCTAGGAACTCCCACCCCACCTTTTAGTTGTTCTGATATGATCCTTATTATACTCTGCCTTGTTTTTAAGAGTTAATTAAAGGCTTTTCTCTACCCCACCACACTGTAAAATCCTTGAGGACAGGGGACTGACTCATTACTACACCCCACTCACAGGTTAACCTACCACAGAGTAGGCCTCAGTAAATGTTTTTGCCCAGAATTGGTCTTCCTTTCTCAGTCATGGTGGCTTCCCACACCAACAAACCACAACTCTAATCAGGCCCATGACCTTGTCACCATTATCATAGCAGTCCCCATTTATTTATTTATTATTATTTTTGAAGATTTTATTTATTGATTTGACAGAGAGATAGCAAGAGAGGGAACACAAGCAGGGGGGAGTGGGAGAGGGAGAAGCAGGCTTCCCACTGAGCAGGGAGCCCGATGCAGGGCTCGATCCCAGGACCCTGGGATCATGACCTGAGCCGAAGGCAGAAGCTTAACCGATGAGCCACCCAGGCGCCCTGCAGTCCCCATTTAATATGCCAGGATGGCCAACTGAACAAGGCCCATGATGGAGTAAGCCTCACCTAATTTATAGTCCTTTGCCAAAATGGGCAAACCATCCCAGAAGTGCCCCCAGAAACTCCTGACTCTGCTCAGACCCCTTTTTACAAGGTTCAGCCACAAAGAGCCAGCCATGTAGGTCTGGTGAACAACCACTTATTCAACAGTCTCCATGGGTCTCTTTCTGCTGTTATTCTTTTTAACTCAAGGGAGGAGGGGAGATACTGTTTTAAATTACTCTACCAGGTAGAGTAGTAATTTGTAGTAATTTGACTTTTCTATTTTACATTATCACATTTGAGCTTCACAACTCTAAAAGGTATAACCCCACTTTATAGATGCAGTAAATGAAGATTATAGGGGGAAAAAAAGATTATAGGGGTTAATTGATTTGCCCAGTTATACAGCTAATAACCAAAGCAGTATAGCATAGTGGAATAAACAGGACTTAGACACCAGAAACATCCAGGTTACAATTCTGGCTCTACCATTTACTAGCTGTACAACCAACCTTCGGGTTGTGGTGAGGATGAATGTGATAACATATATGAAAATACCTAAAGATGGAGGTAGTTGTAGATGTAGATGTAGGTTAAGAAATCTGAAAGCCATGGAATAAGTTACTATGGGAAATACAAATTCACTTGCTATTCAAAGAGGTTCCTCCAAACAATATGAAGTAGAAGAAGATATTACTCTTGGGTGAATAGAGTGGAATTCCTTGTGTATAACGTTTTCCAGAAATGCAGTATGCAGCTAGTAAGGAGAATAGGGAATCATTTGGTGTGTGGCCTCAGACAAACCATTTAACCTGTTTGAGCCTCAGCTTCTCATATATAAAAATGAGCAGATCAGGGGCGCCTGGGTAGCACAGTCAGATAAATGTCCCACTCTTGGTTTTAGCCCAGGTTGTGATCTCAGGGTCATGAGATCAAGCCCTGCATTGGGCTCCACACTCAGCACAGAGTCTGCTTAAGACTCTCCCTCTGCCCCTCCTGCTCCTGTTCACTCATTCTCTATATATATAATAAATAAATAGATCTTTAAAAAAAAATGAACAGATCAGGGGCACCTGGGTGGCTCAGTCAAGCGTCTGCCTTCAGCTCAGGTCATGATCCCGGGGTCCTGGGATCGAGCCCCGCATCAGGCTCCCTGCTCCGCAGGAAGCCTGCTTCTCCCTCTCCCACTTCCTCTGCTTGTGTTCCCTCTCTCGCTGTGTCCCTCTCTGTCAAATAAATAAATAAAATCTTAAAAAAAAAATGAGCAGATCAGTGTGGAAAATATGGAGGAAACATAAGGAATTATTACCGTTATAATCGTGTGATTTATAGTAAATCAAAAACAATACACTCTATTTTTTCAGAATTGCTTTTCACAGTTTATATATGTTCTCACATACAGCATCTAGCACAACTCCTGGAATCAAATAGGCACATGATAAAGGTTTGTTGAAATGAATTAAATGCATAATGTCATGTGTAGTTATTATTCGCATCCTTATTTTATCCCCATTTCACAGATAAGAAAACCAAGGAACAAATACTTTGTAGATAACTTGTTTCAGTAAAGGCCACTTAAAGCAGGTTTGGGCCTTGATTAAAATAATAATAATGATAATCAGAGCCCTCAGCAAGGGAAGACAAGTTAAAAATCATCAATAATTAGTACTGGCTTCCTTTTCCACTCATTGGTTCTGGTTTAAATTTAAAACGACATGTGATGGATGATAGGAGTGATGGTCCAAACTCCTAAAAAGGCCTAGAACTTCTAGGACTGGATTTCTTTTTAAATGACACACCAATGACAGTTTGAAAATGCCTGTCCCAGATCTCATCAAAGCACTGGGTCATATCCCAAATCTATTTTAGGAGAGTAAAATGTAACTAATGGAAGATACGTTGTGATCTAATTCATTGTAACAAGAATGAGCTTCATGGAGCAGACAAAAAGGACTTGCCTGTTTTTCCTAGGGCAACTTAATGTCTCTGGATCTCTAAGCCTCATATTCCTCATGTGTCCATTGGAGATAATAATCCCTATCTTATGGGGGCGCCTGGGTGGCTCAGTTGGTTAAGCGACTGCCTTCGGCTCAGGTCATGATCCTGGAGTCCCGGGATCGAGTCCTGCATCGGGCTCCCTGCTCAGCAGGGAGTCTGCTTCTCCCTCTCCCGCTCCCCCCTCTTGTGCTCTTTCTCTCTCTCAAATAAATAAATAAAATCTTTAAAAAAAAAAATAATCCCTACCTTATGGGGATGATATAAGGACTACAAATCATGCATAAATGTCCTATTAAAGAGCCTTGACTGGGGTAGATGCCTAATTTGTGGTAGCTATAAGAACACCATTCTTCAAGATCACCATTTAACTCTACCCCTCAGACAACTCTCCAATTACTAAGAGAGTTTTGCGGTTACATTGGCCCTAAGAAAGGAGTGCCTTGAACAGCTGACACATGTATCCCTGTTATAGGAAAGGTAGATGCTCCTTAGGTAATAAAGTTGTGTCTGATGACTTAAATCTGCGTACTGACAACCAACAGATGCTGCTTTCATGTACATTATTTCATTTAATCCTCACAACAACCCTATGGGGATTATTATTAATTTTGTTTTACAGAAGAGGAATTTGTCCAAATTCATAGTGACAAAGCTAGAAATTATACATAGGTCTTCTGACTTAAAAGTGCCTTTTACTAGGGCATGTTGCTGGTGTCCTGTAGACATTGATCACCACCAAGAAGACTTGATAAAATGGTGCTTTTGACCATGGAAAGCTGAAGATGAGGCCCTGGATTTATAATAGCCCTGATCCTGAAGAGGAGAACTTAGATCCTGAACAACTTTGTCATCAGCCTATCTTTCCATCTTTCTATCCTACTCCTTCTCCCCAACCAACCCTTCCGGGACACCAGAGCTGCTTTTATTTCTTTATATTCCAACTTTAGAGGTGACTGTTATAACAACTCCTCATGAATACTGCGTATCTGTGATGTCAGCATTTAGAAATACAGGATGCTTGATTGAAACTATGGAAAAAAAAACTGAGGAGCTCTCTGAATACACAAAGAACCAGTTTATTTGCATGAGACTTTGAGAAAGGCCTCCCATATAAATGGTGCTAAGCTACAGAAAAAAAAAAAAATTAAACTACAATTGTAATGATAATCTGGAGCTCATGCTTCCAAGCTGTCCGTTGCATAAATATCTCCCATTATTGTTCATGTTTGCCCAGGGCAGAAAGAATATGTGAGGCTGCACAATAATAACAATTGTGCTATACAAATAACTGTCCCTGTGCCAGGAACTGAAAAGAACAAGCAGTAAGAGATTTTTAAATGCCACATACACCCAGGGTGTGATAGGACATTTCAAAACTGTCTCCATCACTAATTTTTCAGGGCAATGGGGTGTCCTGGGAAGAGCCTGAATTTAGAACTGGGAAGCCCCAATCTGGCCCAGTCTTGGCTCAGCTACTTCCTAATTTTGTGACCTTGGACAAGTCAGTGAACTATACCAAGCCATTGTTTCCTATAAACTGAAGGTATTGATAGCACCTACCTGATTGTGCTGTTATGATGCTTAAGTGAAGTTACGTGTGAAAGCAGTCAGCCTGATGCCCGGCACACAGTGGACACTAGATAAGTATTAGCTCCTTTTTCTTCTTACTAGAGAATATTTAGGGTTTAAGAAACCAGAAACAAAAATAGAAATCATTTTTAAAGATCATCAGTAGTTTTCCAAACCTACCTTAATGGTTTTTTTAATAAAATTCATTCATCCATTAGTAATATTTATCGAGTACTAGAGAGTAAGGAAGATTATTACATTTATGTCCCTAAAGTTCCATTGGCTTCCAGTGAGCAAGCAAATGCAGTTTTATACTTGTCCTTTTTCCTTTCCTTTTCTTTTTTTTTCTTTTCTTTTCTTCTCTCTTTTTTTTTTTTTTTTTTCTTTTTTCCTCTTATGAAGGGTCCTGAAAACTATAAGAAACCAAAAGAACACCACTGGAAAGAAAATATTTGTGCTCAAGACTGCAGGTCCTTTCATCTGCAGATTTCAAAGCATTGTCTCCATCACTAATTACTAGCCCTGCTTAACATGTGGGAATGCTGAGACACCATCAAATTAAGAAGCTTGCCCTAAATCACAAGGCAAGTCAGCGGATGGGCTACAGACAGAACAAAGCTGTCCTGTTTGCCAGCCTTGGGCTCTAAAGTAGGACACATGAGAGTCAACAGAGGCTTCAAGTAATGCAGAGAAAAGTTTGGGGAATTCTGATTTTGTACCTTTGAATCATTGCAGTACAAGAACATGGGCTTTAGAGTCAACTTTGACTTCAAATCTCAGCTCAGTTCCTTATGAACTGTGTAACCTCAGTCAAATCATAAGTGACGTCTTAGTTTCTTTCTCTAAAACGGGGATATTAATTCTTCCTTCTAAGGGTTTAGGGGAAGTTAAATGATGCAACTTTTGTGAAAATACCTAGCACAAAATCCTGCACTTAGCAGGTTCGCATAGTTGGTGAAAACTAAGACACTCCACATACACACATAATGACAAACAACTCTTTCAGTCAAAGATTTTCTAAGCCATAATCACAGTTGTGTCTCAGTTTGAGATGATGACTGTGTATTGAATATCTTATAACACAAATAGAGGATGCCTTGTTCAGTCCATAGCTTTTCTTCGTTTATTCTGTGCTTTCTTTCATAGCCCAAGTCCAATCTATGAGCAAGTTTTGTTGGCTCAACCTCCTATATATATCTGAAATTCCAATTCTGTTTTCGAAATATATTCTACATCTGACCATTTTTCACTGTCTCCACTGCCACCATCCTTTCTCTCCTGGACCACAGCTGAAACTCCTTAACTAGTTTCATGTTTGTACCCACATCTATCAACTCTCCTTATCAGAGACAGTGATCTTTAAAAAAACAAAACAAAACAGGGCGCCTGGGTGGCTCAGTTGGTTAAGCGACTGCCTTCGGCTCAGGTCATGATCCTGGAGTCCCGGGATCGAGTCCCGCATTGGGCTTCCTGCTCAGCAGGGAGTCTGCTTCTCCCTCTGACCCTGCCCCTCTCGTGCTCTCTCTCTCTCTATCTCATTCCCTCTCTCAAATAAATAAAATCTTTAAAACAAAACAAAACAAAACAAAAACCAGATCTTGTCATTTCCCTATTTAAAACCCTCTGGGACTTCTCAAACTCCTGAGCAACACCTCCAATGGGGCCAGGTCTTTCCAGGTAAAGTATGAGTCAGCAAAGCACAGCAGAGCAAGTATGTTCTGAGCATGCTGAAATGTTTTGTGGAATGGAGCATGGTGGGGATGGGAGAGGGAGGAACGAGCAGAGAAAGATAGAGGACATATTAGGATATACTCAGAAGGAATCATGGCTGGGCCAGAAGAGGCTCAGGGAAATGTGTCTGTCTGGAGATTCTCAGACAAGCAAAATCTCTACTGGACACAAAAGGGACCATTATTATTTTGTGTTGATGACATTTTTTAATCTAATCCCCTTGATTTTTTAAAAGGACAATCTGGAATCTATTTTACCCCTTTAAAAGGAAATCAGAAACCCTGACATCAGGACAATGGTTAAGAGGATGGGCTGTAGAATCAGACAAATTTGAGATTGGATTGAAGTCCTCCATTTATAAGATATAACACCATGGACAAGTTATTAAAAGTCTTTGAGCCTCAGTTTCATGCAAACTACATCAGAGTGATAAAGAAAATTAAATGGACAATGCTTATAAAGCACATTACACAGTGTCTGGCACATGGGAATAAGTGCTCGACAAATGGGGACTATCACATTATGGTTATGGCAATGATAATTAAGGATTTAATTATCTCTATAACTGCCCCATGTTCTTTAGCTTTACTAGTAAACCCTGTCAGTGTCTCACCCATAACAGATATCTCAAATAAATCTGTCAAATTTTGAAAGTCTGAGGAGACTATCCTGATTCATAGCAACATTTGGCACTGAAAGATACAAAAAAAAAAGGTACATATTTTACTGGAGGCACTATCCATTCTATCCTACAGTCCAGAAAATCAAAGTATGTAAAAAGGGGAGTAGCATCGTGTTTGCATTTAACTGTATAGGAATGTAATTATACACCCTCAGTGCTCAGTGTTTGAAGAAAGGGGTTTTTGTTGTTACTTTCAATATTATCTCTATATGCAAGCCAAGGATTTCAGCTGATACTCAACCAAAAAGGCAAGGTTTTGATTTAAGCCTGAAGAAAATAATTGGTTGTGTTGAGCTTATGCAGATACAATATGTCTGTATATTATACTGAATAAGTTCTAGAATTTTTCAGGGATAACTCTGACAATATACAATTTTGGCTTACTAAGTGTCAAGCTTAGCCTCAAGTAAGACACAGCTGTTCTTTTTGCAAAATTATACATTATAAGTAGGTAAGATGAAGGAAGTAAATGGTTAAAAGTATGGATTTATTGTCAGAAAGGCTTACATTCGAATTCTGACTCTGCCCCCAGGAACCTGGGCAAGTTACTTAACTATTCTGCCCCTTGTGGATGAAATGGCAATGATACTCCCTACCTCACTACATGTTTTGGGTAGTTTTGTTACATCAAAATGCAGTGGGGCCTAGAAAATCATCAATTTTGAAGAACTGGATTCAAGAAAACCAATTGTTTTTTAAAGGCTATAAATCTGAAATTCTATATAAAACAAATTATCCCTATAATTAAATGTCCACCCAAAGGGCACTGTTAAAACAATTTTTTTTACTACTTAACAGAAGATTCTGATTGGAACTTCAAGGGAACATTATCTCAGGCCCACAAGAGAACATTGAACAACATCCTGCAAACTCCTAGCCTGGTGGGCACATTTTCAGACCACTGATTAGAACTACCAATGACAGGTTTACTGAAGCATGGAACTTACAAAGAGCAGATAAATGGGCTTCTTCCCATTTATTAATTTATTCAACAAGTTAAGGTGTTTTTTGTTTTTTTTGGGGGGGGTGTTTTTTAAGATTTTATTTATTTATTTATTTGACAGAGACACAGCGAGAGAAGAAACACAAGCAGGGGGAGTGGGAGAGGGAGAAGCAGGCTCTCTGCGGAGCAGGGAGCCCGATGTGAGGCTCGATCCCAGGACCCTGGGATCATGACCTGAGCCAAAGGCAGACACTCAATGACTGAGCCACCCAGGCGCCCCAACAAGTTAAGTTTTTATGACATACTATGCCCCAAGCACTCTGTAAGGCAGAGGAGTTACAAAAGTAAGATTAAGTCTCCACCCTCAAAGAGCACATAGCCTAGAGAGGAGGCCAGACAAGCAAAATGGCAATTATAAATGCAATGTAATAAAGTTAAAAGAATAAGATCCCAATAATGTGGAAATACACATATGTTATGGGACAAGGGAGAGCAGGCTTCCTTGTAGAAGCTGTATATAAGCTGATATCTGGAGCATGAGTAGCAATTGCCCTGGTGAAGCAAGGGATGGATGCAGAAGGGAGTGTATCAGGCACAGGGAATAATGTGCACAGAGGCCCAGAAGCAAGAAAGAGCAAAGAGCTGGGAAAAGTATTGTGATTCAGTTGGGTTGGATTTTGCTAAGGATGCAAAGCTAAGGTGAGATGCATTATAAGCAAATGAGAAGTGAAATCTATTCTTTTTTTTTTAAAGATTTTATTTTATTTATTTGACAGAGAGAGAGAGAGACAGCTAGAGAGGGAACACAAGCAGGCGGAGTGGGAGAGGGAGAAGCAGGCTCCTGGCCGAGCAGGGAACCTGGTGCGGGGCTCTATCTCAGGACCCTGGGATCATGACCTGAGCCGAAGGCAGACGCTTAATGACTGAGCCACCCAGGCGCCCCGTGAAATCTTTATTCTAAGAGCAATGTGGAGTCATTGAAAGACTTCAAGGGTGGGAAATAAAAATCCAAAATTGTGTTTTAGAAAGGTCACTTTTGTACGCCTGAGTGGCTCAGTTGGTTAAGCGTCTATCTCTGGCTCAGGTCATGATCCCAGGGTCCTGGAATGGAGCCCTGCATTGGGCTCCCCGCTCAGCAGGGAGTCTATTTCTCCCTCTCCTGTGCCCCCTGCTTGTGTTCTCTCTCTCTCTCTGTCAAATAAACAAATAAATAGGGCGCCTGGGTGGCTCAGTTCTTGAGCGACTGCCTTCGGCTCAGGTCATGATCCCAGAGTCCTAGGATCGAGTCCCACATCAGGCTCCCAGCTCAGCGGGGAGCCTGCTTCTCCCTCTGACCCTCTCCCCTCTCATGCTGTTTCTCTCTCTCTCTCAAATAAATAAATAAATAAAATCTTAAAAAATAAATAAATAAAATAAACAAATAAATAAATCTTAAAAAAAAAGTAAGGTCACTCTCGTCAACATTGTACTGGAGGTTCTGGCCATGGCAATTATGCCAGAAAAAGAAATAAAAGGCATTCAAATAGGAAAGGAAGAAGTAAACTATCTTTATTTACAAATGAGATGATCGTGTATGTTTGGAAAATCCTAAAGAAACAAAAAAATTATTAGAATAAACAAGTTCAGCAAGACTGAAAGATTTAAGATCAGTATCAGTTTTATTTCTGTATACTAGTAATGAATAATCTAAAAGTGAATTAAGATGACAATTTTATTTACAATAGCATCAAAAAGAAAAAGTACTTAAGAATAAATTTAAAAGAAGACATTTCAGGGGCGCCTGGGTGGCTCAGTTGGTTAAGCAGCTGCCTTTGGCTCAGGTCATGATCCTGGGGTCCTGGGATTGAGCCCCACGTCCGGCTCCCTGCTCAGCAGAGAGCCTGCTTCTCCCTCTCCCTCTGCCTGCTACTCTGCCTACTTGTGCTCTCTGTCGAATAAATAAATAAAATCTTTAAAAAAAATAAAAAAATAAAAGAAGACATTTCAGGCTCCTTGCTCAGCAGGGAGCCTGCTTCTCCCTCTGCCTACTGCTCCCCTTGCTTGTGTGGTCTCTCTCTCTGACAAATAAATAAATAAAATCTTTTAAAAAAATAAAAATAAAAAGTAAATAAATAAAAGAAGACGTTTAAGACTTGTAACTGAAAACTCTAAAACATCATTGAAAAAAATTTAAGACCTAAATAAGGGGGGCTTGGGTGGCTCAGTCAGTTAAGCATCTGCCTTCGGCTCAGATTATGATCCCAGGACGGTCCCAGAGTCCTGGGGTTGAGCCCTCTTTGGGCTCCCTGCTCAGGGGGAAGCCTACTTCTCCATCTCCCTCTGCCCCTCCCCCTGCTTGTGCGCACGCACTCTCTCTCTCTGCTCTCTCTCTCTCAAATAAATAAATAAAATCTTTTTTTTTAAAGACCTAAATAAATGGAAAGGCTTTTCATGTTCATGGATTAGAAGACTCGAGGTTGTTAAGATGGCAATACTTCCCAAATTGATCTACAGATTCATTTGCAACCCCATTAGAATCTCAGCTAACTTCTTTGTAGAAATTCACAAGCTGATTCTAAAATTTATTTGGAATTCAAAGACTCAGAATAGCCAATCTTGAAAATTAAGAACTAAGTTGAAAGATTCATACTTCCTCATTTCTAACTTACCACCAAGGTAGAGTAACCAAGACAGTGTGGTACTGGCATAAGGAAAGACATATAAATTGATAGAATGGAATTGAGACTGCAAAAATAAGCCCATACATTTATGGCCAGTTGGTTTTCTTTTCTTTTTTTTTTTTTTTTAAGTAGTCTCTACACCCAACATGGGGCTCAAACTCATGACCTTGAAATCAAGACTCTCATGCTCTACCAACTGAGCCAGCCAGGTGCCCCTTGATTTTCAACAAGAGTGCCAAGACAATTCAATGGAGGAAAGAATAGTCTTTTCAACAAATTGTACTGGGACAACTGGATATCCACATGCAAAAGAATAAAGTGTGGCAACTACCTCATTCCATATACAAAACCAACTCAAAATAGGTCATTGATATAAGTGTAAGTCCATAAAGCTCTTAGAGGAAAGTAAGTTTCCTAACTCTAAAACTCTAGGAAGAAAACGTAGATATAAATCTTTATGACTTGGGATTAGGTAATGCTTTCTTAGCTATAACACCAAAAGCATGAGCAACAAAAGGAAAAATAGATCAATTGAACATCAAAATCAAAAACTTTTGTGCTTCAAGGGGCACCATCAAGAAAGTGAAGACAATCCAAGGAATGGGAGGGTATATTTGTAAATCATATATCTGATAAATGAATTGTTCCGAATATATAAAAAAGCCTTACAGCCTAACAATAAGAAGATAAATAACCCAATTTTAAAAATGGCTAAATTATTTGAATAAACATTTCTCCAAAGAATATATACAAGTGGCCAAAAAGTGCACAAAATATGCTCTAACAGCTTACCATCATTAATCATTAGGGAAATGCACATCAAAACCACAATGAAATAGCACTTCACACCAACTAAAATGGTTATAATTATTTATTTATTTATTTTTAAAGATTTTATTTATTTATTTGAGAGAGAGAGTGAGAGAGAGAAAGAGCACAAGAGGGGGGAGCGGGAGAGGGAGAAGCAGACTCCCCGCCGAGCAGGGAGCCCGATGCGGGACTCGATCCCGGAACTCCAGGATCATGACCTGAGCCGAAAGCAGTTGCTTAACCAACTGAGCCACGCAGGCGCCCCTAAAATGGTTATAATTTTTTAAATGGACAATAACAACTGCATATCTACATGCAAAAGAATGTTGTTGAGATTGTTACAATCATCCAGAATTGGCAAGGATGTGGAGAAATTGGACTCCTCGCACATTGCTGGTGGAAATATAAAATGATACAGCCACTTTGGAAAACAATTTGGCAGTTCCTCAAAGGGTTAAACATAGAATTATCATATGCCCCAACAATTCTACTCCTAGGTATATAGCCAAAAGAATTTAAAACATATATCTGCATAAAAATTTGCATATGAATATTCACAATAATGTTATTTATAACAACCAAAAATGTAAAAACAAATGTCCATCATTGGTGAATAGATAAATACATGTGGTATATCTACACAATGAAGTATTATTCGGTAATAAAAAGAAATGAAGTACTGGGATGCCTGGGTGGCTCAGTTGGTTAAGCCTCTGCCTTTGGCTCAGGTCATGATCTCAGGGTCCTGGGATTGAGCCCTGCATCAGGCTCCCTGCTCAGTGGGGAGTCTGCTTGTCCCTCTCCCTCTCCCTCTGCCCTTCCCCCCCACTCATGCTCTCTCTCTCTCTCTCTCCCCTCTCTCTCAAATAAATAAATAAAGACTTTAAAAAAATTTTTTTAAAAAAGGAATGAAGTGCTGATCCATGCTACAACATGGGTAAACCTTGAAAACATTATGCTAAGTGAAAGAAGCCAGATGTAAAAGACTCTTATGCCTCACATTATATGATTCCATTTATATGAAATCTCTAGAATAGGCAGGGCGCCTGGGTGGCTCAGTTGGTTAAGCGACTGCCTTCGGCTCAGGTCATGATCCTGGAGTCCCGGGATCGAGTCCCGCATCAGGCTCCCTGCTTGGCAGGGAGTCTGCTTCTCCCTCTGACCCTCCTCCTCTCATGCTCTCTGTCTCTCATTCTCTCTCTCTCTCTCTCAAATAAATAAATAAAATCTTAAAAAAAAAATTTAGAATAGGCAAATCCATGGGGATAGAAATTAGATTAGCAGTTGCCAGAAGCTGAGGGAAAGGGGGACGGGAGTGAGTGCTAATGGACACAGGGTTTCTTCTTGGAGTGATGAAAGTGTTCTGCAAGTAGATAATGATGATGGTTGTGAAATTCTGTGAATATACTAAAAACCACTTAAATGTACATTTAAAAACAAAAAAAGATGTGTCACTCTGGCTCTGTGTAAAGGATGGAGCAATAGGGTCAAGGATGCTTTAAAGAAATACAGGTAAGAGTTGTTGGGGCCAAACCTATAGCACAGTGGTGATATACTTAAGAGGACTGATTCTAAAGGTATAGAGAAGGTAGAATACCATAGTGGTTAAAGTTGTGGGCTTTAAAGAAAAAGACATCTTGCATCCAACCTCAGCTCTGCTACTTGCTAGTTGTGTGATTTGAGTTAAGTTCCTAAGCCTTTCTGAGCCTTGGTTCCCTCATTTATAAAATAGAAGCTATAAAAAATAGAATCTAGCTCATAAAGTTATCATGAGGATTTGTTCATATATTCAAAAATAATTGTTCAGTAACTACTATATGCTAAGCTCTATTCTAGGTACTGAGGAGATAGCAGTAAACAAAACAAACAAAACTCTGCCTTCAGGTAGCTTATATAAATTATTCATAAATGTATAAATATATATAGTATATATAAAATCCTAAGTTGATAAGGAGACAAATATATCAGGAGAGAAAGATAGATGGAAGAGTATATAAGAAAGGGGGAGGGGTTGAGATTTCAAGGGTGGTCAGAAAACATTAGAGAAAAGACTTAAAGTAAGAGACTGACGAAGAATGTATCTAGGGTGGGGAGCAATCAAGGCAAAAGGAATATCAGTGCAAGGCAGGGATGTGCTTAGTAGGTTTGAGAAACATCAAGGATGCCAACATGGCTGGAGCAGAGTGAGGGTAAGGGTGAATGATTAAGAAAGGAAGTCAGAGAGGTTATAGTATCCTATATCAAGTGAGGTCTTGTAGGCCATTGTAAAGACTTTGCCTTTTACACTGAATGAGATGGAAAGTTACTGGAGTTTTGAGTAGAGGAAGAACATGGTATGGCTTAGGTTTAAAAAAATGATTTGGACTACTGTGGGAAAAATAGGTCACAGATAACAAGAGCAGAAAGCAGTAAAATAAATATGATATCATTGTAACAATCCAGATATGATAATGGCTTAGGTCAGAGAGTTAGCATGGTGAGGAGGATGAGGGTTTGGGGGAAGAAGTGGTAAGAAGTGGTCAGATCTGTATATATTTTGAAGGTAGGGCCCGGGGCACCTGGGTGGCTCAGTTGTTAAGCATCTGCCTTTGGCTCAGGTCATGATCCTAGGGTCCTGAGATCAAGGCCCTCATCAGGCTCCCATGCTCAGTGGGAAGCCTGCTTCTCCCACTCCCACTCTCCCTGCTTGTGTTCCCTCTCTCGCTGTGTCCCTCTCTGTCAAATAAATAAATAACAATAAAAAAATAATAAATAAATATTTTGAAGGTAGGGCCCAGTAGATTTGCTAAAGGTTTAACTATAAGGTATGAGAGGAAGAAAAGAGTCAAGGATGATGCCAGGTTTTTGTCTGAGCAACTGGAGTGATTGAGTGAGATAGGGAAAACTGTGGAAGAAACCAATTTGGGAAGAATGTCAGGAATTTTGTCTTGCATTAAGTTTGAGATACTTTTTAAACATCCAAGCTGAAATGTCAAGAATGCAATTGGAATAAGAGTCTGGAGTTCATGGGGGAAATCTGAGTTGGAGATACAAATTTGGGTGTCAATAGCATATGGGGGCATTTAAAGCCATGAGACTGGGTAAGACCATCTGTACAATGAGTGTCTGTAGATCCAAGAAGTCCAACTGTAGCCACTCCAATGTTAAGAGTTCAAGGAAATGAAGTGAAACTAGCAAAAGAGAAGGAACTGAGAAGGAGCAACCAACAGTGAGCTTGGAGTAAAACGAGGAAAGTATGGTGTCTGTCCTGGAGCCAAGTAAACACAAGTGTTTCAGGAAGAAATGAGGAAGGAAGGAGGGAGTTAGCAAATTATCAGATCTAATCATAAGGCCAGTCAGATGAGAACTGAGAATACTTCCAGATTTATTAACACAGAGGTCTTTGGTGACCTTGGTAAAAACAGTTTCAGTTAGTAAAGGGGGTAAAACCTGATTAAAGTGGACTCTAGAGAGAATGAAAAGATAGGACTTGAAATCAAGAAACACAGATACTTCTTTGAGATATTGGCTGAAATGAAGAGCAGAGAGAGAAACAGTGTGGTAGCCAGAAGGGAATATGGAGTCAAGAAAGGTTTTTTTTTTTTTTTTTTTTTAAGATTTTATTTGACAGAGAGACACACAGTGAGAGAGGGAACACAAGCAGGGGGAGTGGGAGAGGGAGAAGCAGGCTTCCCGCTGAGCAAGGAGCCCGATGCGGGGCTCGATACCAGGACCCTGGGATCATGACCTGAGCCGAAGGCAGAAACTTAATGACTGAGCCACCGAGGCGCCCCGAGGTTTCTTTTTTTTAAGATGAGAGATACCATAGCACTTTTATTTTTATATTTATTTTTATTTTAAGGTTTTATTTATTTATTTAATTGACAGAGAGAGAGAGAGACAGCGAGAGAGGGAACACAAGCAGGGGGAGTGGGAGAGGGAGAAGCAGGCTTCCCGCAGAGCAGGGAGCCCGATGCGGGGCTCAATCCCAGGACCCTGGGATCATGACCTGAGCTGAAGGCAGTCACTTAACAGACTGAGCCACCCAGATGCTCCAGCACTTTTATTTTTAGATTTATTTATTTATTTATTTGAGAGAGAGAATGTGTGTGCGCACGCGCGCGTGGGCTTGTTCAGGGTGGGGGGAGGGGCAAAGGGAGAGAGAAAATCTCAAACGGACTCTCAGCAGCCCACTGAGCCCAGAATCCACTGCAGGATTTCATCTCACAACCCAGAGATCATGACCTGAGCCAACATCAGGAGTTGGATGTTTAACTGACTGAGATACCCAGGCACCCCACCATAGCACTTTTTTAAGCTGATGGGATGACACTTTGGGAAGGGAAATACTGATGATATAGACAAGAGAGAGAATTGCTGGAGCACAGAGGCAAGAATTGGCTTTCAGAGTACCACTGAGGTGTAATTATCCATGCAGGCATGGATGATGCAGGTGGGTGGTTATCTACTGAGAGAGAAAAAAAAGAGGTGCTGGAAGTTTGAAGAAAAAATATAATCATTTAGGGAAAGTGGATGGACTTTTAACATAAAATGATTACCAGATAGCACTAAAGGCTTACCTGAGGTTAGTGGTAATGAATTTGAATAATCCAGTTGACAGTTGTGGGTTTTTCTTCAACCACCTTCCAAAAGGTAGAGTAGATGGAGAGTTAGATTGTCCAGAGTAGGGGTTTTGTGAGGCAGAATAACAAAGCAAGAAGAGTAAAAGAGAAGAAGACATATCAAGGGAATGATTTTAACATTGGACCTTGGAATTTAAGTGGGTAAGAAGGCAAGTGAGGACATAAGATGGGTAAGGAATGGTCAAGAGGTGTTGGGATCACTGGCGCAGGGGCTATTAGAGAACTGTTGGAATTGGGGTGTTGGAAGGAGTGAGCTGGAAAGACTGGAGTGGTAGAAAGATAAGAAAGATTATTGGTAGATTACTAATAAATGGAAACAATCCCTAAAAAATAATAGGAGTATTAAGACCCAATCCATGTCATCAAAGTACTCATTATGTAGTACCAAAGGTAAGGCAGAAATGAATGCTCAAGATAAGTATATGCAGTGCCTGTAAGAACCAAAAGGAATCTTCAAGTAAATGTGAGGGTCAGATCAAGGAAAGCATCCAAAGAAGGTGTCATTTGAGGTGAACCTCAAAATGGAGCAAGTGCAAAGCATAGCCTGATATACCACAGGACTTAAGCCATTGCAGTGAGTGTTCAGAAATAGTGGTTGGAGCATGGAATGGGAACTATGGCAGGGAATGAGACTAGAGAATGGGCTGGGGCCAGGTTAGGAGATCTCTGAAATGCAAAGCTAGTGCGTGAGCATTCTTCTGTAGTTAATAGTGAGGTTAGGGGCCCTTCTGCATAATTGAGCCCACTTATTAGCATGATAAGAAGTCATATTGGTTTCTGTATTTTAATTAGTCTAAAGTTGCTTTCTTTTCCATTATGTACTTATGTCATATTTAGAGTTTTGTGTTTCACTAGGATTTTCTGATTGTCCTTGTAAGATCATCTCCAGTCTATTGCACTGATACTGTTAATTTCTTTCCAAATAGTGTCCTGACACATGCCCATTCACTTTTTTCCCAACGTCATCTTCCAGCTTCAACCTTCATCCCTCAGTGTTGGTAGGAAAGTCTAACATGTTACCCCCTAGGGCCCTGCCAGAAAGGGGTGAGACATAGGTTGGCTGTGATCAGAACTAACCTGTCCAGAACATTAGGACCAGGTGAAGTGGACAAGAGTTGAAGGTGAAGAGTCATATCCTCCCAGGAGAGAGAAAGACACAAGGGGCACAGTCTCACAACGGAGGTCACAGTTTTTTTGGGAACTCAGTATCAATGCCAATGATGGTGTCGGTCCCCTTTGCAGACTGTATTTATGATGTCATTGGAAAGTATCAGAAACTCTGTCTTTATAGACTAACCAGGTAAGTGTTGAAACCATTACCTTCCCTACCACATTATTGTGGCTTTGGACCCTCCTCTGGACCCAAGGTCCTGTCTATAAAATGAGAAGGCTAAATTCATCCTTCTCTAGGGCTGCTTCTAGCTCTGACATGCTCTAATCTTCCTGTTACCTTTTATTCTGTATTAAACTCATAATATGTGCCAGGCATGTTTCTAAGCATGAGACCCTCTTTCTCACCCCTTCTCTCCTCACCCCAAACCCCTGTTATGAATTATGTTGGGCTTTTCTTGTTTAAAACATTTGGAAAAAGTGGTATGTTAGGAGGTTTATTTCATACAACACATTTGAGAGAAAATCACATAAAGGGCTTTGTTTTGTTGCAGCAGCTGAGACAGTAAAACCACCAGAAGGACATGTAACATCATTTTGTACTGCCCTCAAGTGGTGACCCAAATGTCTTGCTGGTTGCAGTTTAAGGAATAAAATATTTTCAGAGGAGCCTGAGGTGAGTGTTTTTGATCGAATCTCTTATCTTATAAAGGATGGGCTGAGGCTCATCATTGTTCTCATCAGCGTACAAGTCTGTTCTAGTTTCTCCTATCTTTAACAAGCTATTTTATAACCTTGACTCCCTCTCCAGTCCTATTTCTCTACTCCCCTTCACAGACAAATTTCTCAAAAGAGTTATCTGCATTCTGTTTCTATTTCCTCATCTCCAATTTATTTTTAAGCTTTTTACTTCAAAATAATTTCAAACTTTCAGAAGAGTTGCAAGAATATTACATATAATTCCTATATGCTCTTTACCCCAATGCATCAGAACTTTATATTTGGCACAATCTCTTTATCTGTGTGTATGCATACATGTATGAATGCACGCATATATACAATTTTTTCCTAAACTATTTGATTTGGAGTATTTACTCCTAATATCCTAAATATTTGAGTGGGTATCTGCTAAGAAAAAAGACATTCTCTTATATACCTGCATTCCTCCCCCCACTCCCAGTATGATGATCAAATTTAGGAAATTTAACATTGATAAAATCCTTATATTTAGTCCATATTCAAAGTTCCACTTATTGGCCTGATACTGTCCTATTTAGTAGTTTTTCCTCTGATCCAGTGCCTGATCCCTAATCATGCATTGCATTTAACTGTCATGACCCTTTAGTCTCCTTTAATCTGGGAGAGTTCCCCAGTCTTTTATTGTTATTCATGATATTGACATTTTTGAAAAGTACAGGCCAGTGTTTTGTAGAATTTCCCTCTCTTTGTTTTTTTTTCCATGTTTTCTTATAATTCAATTTCTTTCTTTTTTTTTTTTTTTTTGAGGGAGCAGGCATACTACCCATGGGATATTATGTCCTCAATGCATAAGATGAGAAAAAACATGGTGTCACTTGGTCCCATTATTGATGGTGTTCACTTTGATCAGTTGGTTAAGGTGGCATCTGTCAGTTTTTTTCACTGTAAAGTTATCATTTTTCTCTATGTAAATAATGAGTAATCTTTGGAAAGGTATTTTGAGACTGTATAAATATTTTGTTCCTTCTCAAACTTGTGCTGAAAGTTTTCCACTTTCACTGATAATTGATAATCTCTACTACTTCTATATCTTCAAATGCTGATTATTCTAATGACTTCTAAATTCGTATCTTTATGTCAGACCTCTCTTCTGGGCTCCAAACTTACAACCAACTGCCTGATTGATATCTCCTTGGATCTCACTGACATCTTAAGTTTAACAGGTCTAAAATAGAACTCCTAATTTCTCTGCCAAACCTGCTTCCTCCAAGCTCCTTCTCAGTAAATGTCACCTCCCTCCACCTGGTTGCTCTAGCTAGAAACTTAGGAGTCAGTCTTGATTCCTCTATTTTCCTCAATCACGGTGTCCAAACCACCTGCAAAATATGAATATTTTACCTCTAAAAACATGTCAAATTAGTCCATTTCTCTCTGTCTCCACTATTACCACTTCACTCATCATCTCTTCCCTAGGCTATTCATCAACCTCATAACTGGCTTCCCTTTTATCCCTCCCACATTCATTCTCTATACAGTAGCTACCATGACCTTTTTGAAAACAAAATAATAATACAAGCTTACATTTATTGGGTGTTTATTATGTGCCAGGAACTGCTGCAAGCACTTTATATGTATTTAATCTTCACAATGACCCTATGAGGTAAAACCCAATTCTATCTCTAATTTTATAGAAAAGGAAACTGGGGCACAGAGAGATTAAGTAATGTGCCCAAGGCCACACAGCTGGTAAATGGTAGAATGTAGGTTTGAACCCAGAGTGACTTTTTAGCCCTCAAGCTTATCTACACATGCTATTGGATCAGGTTACTAAGCCTCAAATACTTTCATGGCTTCTCACTGGGGCTCACTGGGACTAACTTCACTGGAACTAAATTCCCAACTCCATACATAGGCCTGCTAGGTTCTGGGACATGACTCCTGCTTACCCCTCCAAACTCATCTCATGCTGTTCCCTTTCCTTCCCTTTCCTTCAGCAGCCTGGCTTGTTTTGTTTTGTTTTGTTTGCTGTTTCTCAGCTTCCTTGAACGTGATAAGCCCTTTCCTGCCAGTCAGCATTGCTTATCCTCCACCTCAACTACTCTTCTCCCTGGATCCCTCTCATTCTTTAGGTCATGCTTTAATGATCTGTTCTGACAGAACTTCCCTTATGGTGCTATTTCTTAAGTGGCTCCCTTCCTGGTATGTTCTATCTCAGCTTCATATTTGTTTTCTTTTTAGGCCTTAAAACAATTTCTAATTACTTGTTTGCTTACTTGTTTTGTCTCTCTTCCCCACTAAAATTAAGTGCAAAGAAGGCAGAGGCTGTGTCTTGGTCATTTTTGTGTTTTCAGAGCCTAACACGGTGCCTTGTTCATAGGAGGAACTCTAGAAACATGTATTGAATAAACATATGTTATTGTGTTCTACTTCATAGCTTCTGCTTACTCATAATTTCTGCTTCCTCATCACTTTGGTTTGTCACAGCCTAGACGCCATCTCCTCTCACACGGACCCCTACTCAACCTCATGACCTCTCTCTTTGCATCCCTTTGGTCATAGTTTCTATTGCTACTAATTGCCTCAATCACCTCATATTTCCCAACTCAAATTCCAGAGAGAGAAATATTGATTTGTCCAACTCATTTTCTAGAAGACAGACCACATTTGTAGGTCATTGACAAGCTCATGGGTTGCTTGCCTTTGGGTCAGATTCCCAGTCCTGGTCCAAACAGTTGTGTGGGGCAGGGTGTGGGCGGGGGGGACGTCCTGCACAGGGCTGCCTTTGGGCAGGGCTGAGGATTTAGCAGGCACGGTGATTGATATTTGAGCACAATTGGCAACCCCAGCAGCAGTGGTGGCAAATAGTTAATCAGGACTCACTTAAGGTTCAAGTTCCCCCATAGTTGTTCTCTAGGAGGCAGGGCTCAGGTTATCTTGAGTCCTGTTTACGTTCCCTCTGAGAATAATAAACACAAATTGAAAGCCCTCATATTTACAGCCCACATATTTACATTTCTAAGACTAAAAAGAGTGTTTGCATCCGTGTGCATGCGTAAGTCCAGCAACCCTGTGAGGCAAAGAATATTGTCTCTATTTTACAAATAAGGAAACTGAGGCTCAATTTCCTCGCCCAAAGTCAGATACATACTAAATAAGAGGTAGCACCAAATCCCAGATTCTAGACTCCCATGCCTGGGCTCCTTTCACTATATCTCACTGCCTCATTTGAATGTCTCATCAAATGTTCTAAAGAAGCTTGATAATGATTGAAGATTCCTCTAAAATAGCACTATAGGTGGGCTCCACGGGCTCTGGGTTCCCAATACACTTATCAAGTACCAAAGGATTTAGAGAGCACCTACCATGTGCCAGGCACTCTGTGTTACAAATACTATCTCAGTTCAACCTCACAAAACTTACTTGAGGTAGATGTTCTAATCCGCACTGAAGAAACTGAGATTTAAGAGATTAGGTCACTGTTCCAAGTTTAAGACCTAGTATATGGTCCTGCTGGGATCCTAATTTAGATCTTTCTGACTCCAAAGCCCATCTTCCTTCCATTACACTAGACTGTCTCCCTTCTTCTCAACTGTGTCATCTTGGTCAAGTTACTTAATTTATATGACCTTCTATTTCCCTGTCAGTAAAATGGGGATATTAGTACCTAATTCACGGGATTATTATAGGTTTCTGAGCAATCATGTAGTAGAAGAGCCTAGTCCAGTAAACTTAGCAGGTATACACTTTCAGTCTAGGGTGAATCGAAATCTTCACATGTGAAAAAAATTAGAATTATCAACTTCAGGGGCGACTGGGTGGCTCAGTCATTAAGCGTCTGCCTTCAGCTCAGGTCATGATCTCAGGGTCCTGGGATCGAGCCCCGCATCGGGCTCCCTGCTCAGCGGGAAGCCTGCTTCTCCCTCTCCCACTCCCCCTGCTTGTGTTCCCTCTCTCGCTATGTCTCTCTCTGTCAAATAAATAAATAAAATCTTAAAAAAAAAAAAAAAGAATTATCAACTTCAGTTGCCTATAACAAACAGAATCTCTTGTGAGACTCTATTCTGCTGGCAAGTATTCCTGGCCTAAATTCTGAAGACATGGGACCTTGAGGGAAACAATAGTTATTCTCTAAGAAAACAGAGCAATTCAATGTACTTCAGAGATGAGAAAGAACCTGCATTCAACCTAGCCATGATGTAGCAGAATGGAAATTGATAAGTGCTCAAGAAAGAGATTTGAGTATGTGTCTCACAAGTTTAAGACTTAGTGTCTAAGGCCAGGGCATTTTACATATAATCTTATCTAACCCTACCACAACTTTAAGAGGTAGATCTTCTTGTGACATCCATTTTTCAGGCTCAGAGAGTTTATGTGATCTGCCTAAGGCCACACAACTAATTTGGGGCAGAGAAAGAACCAGAGCCCAGTTTGGCTCTATTGCACCAAGCTTTCAGCTGTCTACTAGCAAGTTAACCTGCTCTGAAACTTCAGGGCTCTTTGGATAGAAACTTACTCCCCAGTCAAACACCATCCTGACATCTTGCCCATTCATTGTTCTCTGGAAAGAAAAAAATCAGTTCTACAGGCATTGGCACAATTTAGGGAGAGTGCTGGCTAGGATGACACTTTCCCATTTGGCAGTAAAGATAAATACCAACAATAAATACAGATACACAATACAAATAAATACAAATACATAGAGATAAACAAATGATACCATGTGAGAAATGCAAGAGCAAGAATTAAAACTAATCTTTGTATAGCACTGTATGATTCACAAGAGTTATAATTCATATCTATTACCCGATTTGCTCCTCAAATCACCCCTTTGAGATAGGTATTATCATTGCCATTTCACAGATGAAGAAAATGAGGCTTGAAGAAGTTGATTTAGTATGAAGTGGACATACATTGTTCTATGGTCTCCCAGCCTCCATTCTTCCTTTGTAATGGTACCCTGTGTTTCCGTTAGAAATCAAGTACCTAGCATCTCAGCAATAGTGACTGGATCAACATGAGCACATGACACATCAGATCTTTGAGTGTCAAGCTTGGAACTTTTGTTTAGGCTTTTGTCCAAGCTGTTAAGATGGAGGAACTCTCTAAACCCATGGGTATGAGTCTGAAGCCAGTGGCTAACTACCACAAGAAGTATAATATTATATATAAAATTTAAACCTGCAGAAGAAAATTCAGCCTCGCCAATGGTGGAAATAAAAAATAAAAAGGAATGCATAGTGAATGGATGGTAGGACTAAATCTTAATATATATTAATTACATCAAATGCAAATAAGTTAATCTCACCAACTGAATTTTTAAAAATTACATCCAACAATAAATTGGCTATAAGAGACACACTTAGGGGCGCCTGGGTGGTTCAGTCGTTAAGTGTCTGCTTTTGGCTCAGGTCATGATCCCGGGATCCTGGGATCGAGTCCCGCATCGGGCTCCCTCTTCCGCGGGAAGCCTGCCTCTCCCTCTCCCATTCATCCTGCTTGTATTCCCTCTCTCGCTGTGTCTCTCTCTGTCAAATAAATAAATAAAATCTTTAAAAAAAAAAAAAAAAGAGACACACTTAAAACATAAAAGGATAGAAAGATTAAAAATAAAAAGATGAAAAGAGATACATGAGGAAGATATGAACTGAGTTGTGATCTGAATTCTGTCAAAAAGAAATTTTAGTCTCAAAAGATAAAAAGTGATAAAAGGTAATTATATATTCATAAAAGAAACAACAGGCAAACACAAAGGTGAACTTAATTATATAGTCTTAAGACACACAGAATGGCAGAGAGGAATAGATAGATGCATAATTGTAACTGAAGATTTTAATATCTCCCTCTCAGAAACCGATACATCAAGGCTTGAATCCTAAAATTACCATATTTTAACAATTCTACACCTCATACAAGGCTGGACTCTGGGAGAATTAAAGACATAATAAATGTGAAAAAATTATTTAAAAAAAAATAGAAGACTATTATAGTTTGTGGCCAAGGAGAAGGGAAAGGCAAAACTTCAAAGTCACAGACTATAACACAGTAATATTGATGAATAATAAGGATTCCCATTTAACAAAACACGCTGTAACTAGATGAAAGACAAAGTAACTGGATGAGAGAATGGGAGAAGTTATTTGAAATACTTAGCATACAAAACTCTTGCAAGTAAATATGAACAACAACCTCTAGAGAAAAATAAGCAAAAGACATGAACAGAGAAGAAATTCAAAAATCAAAAGGGATATGAAGAGATGCTAAAAAAAATCAGAGAAATGTTAATTGAAACAGCAATGTGCTGTTGTTTTACATCTATCAAACTATAAAAATTAGAATGATAATGCTTGCTGGTGCAGTTGTGGGGATGCTGGAATCCTTACACATGGTGGCAGGAGTACACTGCTATGGCCTTTATGGAAAGCAATCTGATATAAATTATGATAATTACGAACTCACATACTCTAGGAACCCACAGTTCCTCTCCTGGGATATATCTCAAAGAAATTCTTATGCAGACACACAAAGGATTAAAATATTAATCACAGTGTTATTTATGACGGTGAGGACTTAAAGGCAACCTGTTTGGTGGTCTATCACTGGAGAATAGATGACTAAAATATAGAAAATTTTATATCATGAAGAATTACACAGCAATCAGAAGCAATGGGTTAGATGTATACACAGCAATATGAATGCATTTGAAAAACAGTGTTCAGTGAAAAGTCTGAAGAAACAAAATGAGATTTAAACACTGTACCATTTGCATAAATTAAAATACATCCATACCAAACAAAATTCACATTTTATAAGAACATATACAAATGAAAAGATATACACCAAGTAAAACTTAGTTACCTGTGTGGGGGAAGGGAGGGGACTAAAAGGGAAAAAATAAATAACAAAACTTAAAAGTATAATACCAACCTAAGATGATAAAATGCCATGTACTGAGGGGTGTGGTTAACTAAACCCTCTACAACTAAAGTCAAACCATCCAATCAATGAATGAACATAATACTGGGAGGAAAGACAATAGGTATTGTATAGTTGTCTCTGGATTTGGGGATAATGAGAAATTTTTTTATTCTTCTTAATATGCTTATAGACTCCAAATTTTTATATCGAATACCTGTTATTTTCTAAAATAAAATCTATAATCAGAATTAAAAAAAAAACAAACTTCAAGCATCTGGGTGGCTCAGTTAGTTGAGCATCTGACTCTTGGTTTCAGCCCAAGTCATGATCTTGGGGTTGTGAGACAGAGCCCTGTGCCAGGCTCCACGTTCAGTGGGGAATCTGCTTGAGATTCTCTCTCTCTTCCTCTCCCTCTATCCCTCCCTCTACTCTTGTGCTCATGTTCTCTCTCTCTCTCCCAAATAAATAATAAATCTTAAACAACAACAACAAAAACCTCATCTGGAGGATTATGTTTCAGTGGCAGAATGGTGGTGTTCAAAAGACAAGACCTGGAAGGAAATACAAAAAATTTCCAAGTCTGTGCAGAAAGGGTGGAACTATACATGTATTTTCCCTTGTTAAATTACCTTAATTTCTGAAATAATGTTTGTACAATTTATCAAAATAAATATAAAAGCAACTTAATAAATGTAAAAGCAGCAGCTTTTTTGAATGATTTTTTTTATTTTTTAAAGTAAGCTCGGGGCGCCTGGGTGGCTCAGTTGGTTGAGCAACTGCCTTCAGCTCAGGTCATGATCCTGGAGTCCCGGGATCGAGTCCCACATCAGGCTCCCTGCTGAGCAGGGAGTCTGCTTCTCCCTCTGACCCTCCCCCCTCTCATGTGCTCTCTCTCTCAAATAAATAAATAAATAAAATCTTTAAAAAATAAATAAATAAAGTAAGTAAGCTCTACGCCCAATGTGGGGCTTGAAATCACAACTCCAAGATCAAGAGTTGCATGCCCCAAAGCATCAGCTTTAATTCTTTTTTTTTTTTAAAGATTTTATTTATTTATTTATTTATTTATATGAGAGAGAGAATGAGAGAGAGAGAGAGAGCACATGAGACGGGGGAGGGTCAGAGGGAGAAGCAGACTCCCTGCCGAGCAGGGAGCCTGATGCTGGACTCAATCCAGGGACTCCAGGATCATGACCTGAGCCGAAGGCAGTCGCTTAACCAACTGAGCCACCCAGGCGCCCAGCTTTAATTCTTTTTAAGATCTATTTATTTATTTGAGAGAGAGTGAGCCAGGGGGAGAGGGGGTTGGCAGAGGGAAGAGAGAGCCTCCCCACTGAGCACAGAGCCTGCCACAAAGCTCAATCTCATGACTCTGAGATCAAGACCTGAGCCAAAATCAAGAGTTGGATGTTCAATCAACTGAGCCCCTAATTTCTTTTTAAGATTTATTTATTTATTTTAGAGAGAGAAAAAGAGAGAGTGGGGGGAGGCTGAGGGAGAGGGAGAGAGAGAATCTTAAGCAGACTCCCCACTGAGCATGGAGCCAGATGTGGGGCTCGATCTCACAAACCCAAGATCATGAGCTGAGCCGAAATCAAGAGTCAGATGCCCAACCAACCGAACTGCAGAGTCACCCCTTACTTAAAAAAAATTTGTTTAAGATTCCCAAAGCAGCAGCTTTAAAAAATATTTAAATAGATCCATATTGTTTAGTCTTTTTTTTTTTTTTTACTCTTTTACTCTTTTGCATGAAAATCAGTATCTTTATCTGGTGGGGGCAGACATTGGTAGTAAACAATGCTCGCATCAAACTGGAATGCCTAAAATATAGATTACCCACAAGCCAGCCCTCCAGCCCCAATACAATATTCAGGCTCAGGCACCAAAAGCTTTACTCTTGTTCACAATGGAAGATGCTTATGTTAAATAAATAGGTATAAAAATGAAGGGTGCCAAAATATGCCACCCCAAAAATGCCACTTTAGTATAAAGATTATTTTTAGTGAAAAGCACTTGAAAAACAGCAGATACAATGGAGACACTCTGATTTCTTTTCTTCCTGAAAACAGGAGATAAACTCCCACGTGAGAGCTGCTCTCCATCTACCAGGAGAAAAGAAACATTCTTATCATCAAGGACAGAAAGTTGAAACAGAGAATTCTGCACAAGCAGACCTTGTTAAAATAATTCTTATCTTCCTATAGCCTCCCTGTACGTTTTCGTTATCTTTCCACAATTGTCTCTGTTTGTTCAACCTAGTTTAAAAGCATTTAAGTTTTGCCCCTTCTTTGGGCCTTCATTTCCTTATGAGGGCTCCTGTGTCACATAAAATTTATATTAAGTAAATGTGTATGCTTTTCTCCTGTTCATCTGTGTTATGTCAATTCAATTTTCAGGCCCGGCCAAAGACCCCAAAAGGACAGAGGTAAAGTTTTGCCTCCTCTACAAAGGCCAAGTTTCCCAAGCCAGAATATTCCAAAGATTATAAGGCTCAGAAAATACACTAGGCACCAACCTATGGGAAAAAATGAGAAGGAATACCTGCTATTCCTCCCTGACTCACCACCCAACTCCTGTTACCTGGGTGCCCCGCTCTTTGACTCTGAAATTTGGTCCACAGACATACTCATACACATTCTTCAATATCTGGCTCAAAAGTCACTTCCTTCATGAAATCTTCCCTGAAAACACCAGGCAGAGTTTTGTTCAATCTTTCAACTATTTTTATCGAGCACCTACTGTGTTCCGGGCCCATATTTGTAGCCCTGTGCTATCATATGACAGCTGGGTCTGGGCCTGACCCCCCCCCCCGCTAGCCTGGAATTAGTCCTTGGTGTACTTCTTGTAAAACAAAGGCAGGAAGGAGTCAGCATTTAATCCTCACAGCTGAGTTTGCGGTAGGTCCTGTTATTAACCCCATCTCACAAATGTGAAAAATGAGACACAGGAAAGTTAGAGCACTTGCCTGAGAAAATATAGCTGATAAGTAAATGGAGCCAGGAATCCACCTCAGTGGCCTCAAACAGCCGGCTGTCACATTAGCTGTATCACTTCTTAATATGAAAAGACTGTCACACTTCTCTCAATTGCTTCTCTGTATGTTTGGTTTTTGGGGGAAAAAAATTTTAAAGAGGAAAACTACATTTTGCTTATTTATCTTAAAATGGTATTTCTTCTGTGTCAGATGATGCCTACGATCTGTATTCAATATAAGAGCTATTTGCTCACTCATTCAACAGCCTAGTGCAACGGAAGGAAAAGCTTTGGAACCAGATGAACTTGAGTTCAGATACTGGACCTGTCCCTTACCCTTAGCAAATGACTTGCCTGTTCTAAGCAGTTTCTACATCTGTAAAATGAAGATAATAATGGTATCCTCTACAATTGCTGCTGTGAGGGTTAAATGAGCACATGGCAGGAACTCCTCAAATTTATGGGAAAGTGCTTTGCATTCTGTAAAGAGCTATGTGAATGCCTATGATAGTGATGTTGTGAGCAGGTGGGAAGAAAAGATAAGTGTAAGACCAGCAACCCTGCAAACAAGTAACAATTATTTAAAAATTAGGGCACAAAACAGCAGAGAAGCAAAAGGACTTTGACAAAATAACTTCTTTATGTTAAGAGGAAGTCCGATTTTGTGTTTAAGTGTTTGATACATCTGTAAGAAGAAAACATCATCACCCACAAGTACAACCATCAGAACTATTCAGTAAATACTAAGTAATACAGATATTTACACAAAATAGAATTCCCTGGATGTACTGAGATAAATTGAAAGTGAGGATCAAGTTCATATAGAAGCTTATTTACCAACAATTAATTTCCTAAACACCACGATAATGATAGTAGGAATTGTGACTATTTGTTGACTATATAGTTATATCAGGCAATGTACACACATGGCTCATTTAGTCCATATCACAACCTCATGAAATAGGAATTATCACTCCCTTTCCATTGATAAGGAAATAGAAGCCCCAGGAGGTGTTGTGACTTTCCCAAGGTCATACAGACTAAAGGAGGTAGAGTAGAAATACAAATCCAAAATTTGTTCAAAAAGAGCATATACTTTTGCTCCCCAGATTCTGCTAACCTCATCAACATTTCTCCTTCCAAGCAACATCACTTGCCTCTGAGTGTAAGGTTGTTTTTTTTTTAACCCAGTTACAGTTCATCCCTCTGGTCAACACAGACTTCTTCATTTTTACCCAGAATGGCTCCTTTGGCATCATCTTCCTTCCGCTGCCTGTCATTTCCTGGTTCCTCAGCAGAATCCTCTCCACTTCCCTCTTCTTCAACTCCCCAGATGTCATCTTCTCTTTCCTCCTCCTTTTCTTTTTTCTTCTTGGCTTCTCCTGCCTGTTTTCTTTTTCCATTTCTTCACGTAGTTCCCTCCATTGCTTCTCTTTGTACTGCTTAGAATGTAGAATTTCAAAATAATTTACAGATGGTATAAACAAAGTTAACTCACTTTAGAAATGTTGGGTGTCTTCCCACACTCTTAAAGATTTCTGGGATGGTGTTTGTTTACATACAAATTTTCAGTATGTGTGCGGTGGAGACAACCCTGTGTGTGTGTAATTTGTTCATAAATAAAACTTGTTCATATTCAACAATCGTTTACTGAATGCCTACAGCATTGCTAAGCATAGTGCTAGACAATCTACACACGTTATCTCTATTCCTCACAACCATCTATGAGGTAAATATTACTAGTCCCACTTCCTAGATAAGGGATCTGAGGTTTGGACTGATTAAATGACTTGCCCAAGCTGTATAGCTGGTGAGCGGTAGAACTAGAATTAGAAACCCAGGTTTTCTGGATCTGAGTCTGGTCCTGTTTCTGCTATATCCAGTAACACAATCTTTATGGAACTCTTTGAATTTGCTTTTGACCTGTGATCAGTACAAACTTGCCATAGGTCAGAAATGGGACTCCTTCTATGTTCGCTAATGTGTTCATCTAGGTCCCAGAATTTGACCCCTAGAGTCAACTTCATAGATTTTTCTACCCAAAGGGTCATTAAAGAAGGGATACAATCTAAATTCCTCTAGGGCTTTAATCTTCACCTAGCGTTCCTGAGCCAACTGGTCTTTTACCCAGTTTTGGGGGACAAAGCTAGACTGAGAACCTGCAAGCCCAGTAGGCTGGGGCCTTCTAGAATCCTGCTGGGAGCAAATGCTTGACATCTTGTTGTGTTTCCCACATTTATTAGAGAAAAAAACTTTCTCTTTCAATCAGGCCTTCATTTTCTTATGTCTGGAAAGCACTGGCTACAATTAAGATCTTTATTTCTCCACTTCCCCCTCACTGCTCTACTCGCTCATCAGTCTCCACCCTCCTTTCTTTACCAAAACTGCTCTTGCCAAAGGTAACCAGAGACCACCAACTCCACCAACTCCTCAGCTCCACCTGGACCTACAACAATCCATTGAGCCTATCTATTTTTCTTTTTTCTTTTTATTAACATACAATGTATAATTTGTTTCAGGAGTGCAGGTCTGTGATTCATCAGCCTTACAAAATTCAACATATAATGTATAATTTGTTTCAGGAGTGCAGGTCTGTGATTCATCAGCCTTACAAAATTCACGGTGCTCACCATAGTACCTACCGTCCCCAATGTCCATCGCCCAGCCATCCCATCCCTCCCACCTCCCTCCACTCCAGCAACCCTCAGTTTGTTTCCTGAGATTAAGAGTCTCTTATGGTTTGTCTCCCTCTCTGGTTTCATCTTGTTTCATTTTTCCCTCCCTTCCCTTATGATCCTCTGTCTTGTTTCTCAAATTCCTCCAACACATCTGAGATCATATGATACTTGTCTTTCTCTGATTGATTTATTTCACTTAGCATAATACCCTCTAGTTCCATCCACGTTGTTGCAAATGGCAAGATTTCTTTCTTTTTGATGGCTGCACAATATTCCATTGTGTGTGTGTGTGTGTATATATATATATATATATATATATATATATATATATACAACATCTTCTTTATCAATTCATCTGTTGATAGACATCTAGGCTCTTTCCATAGTTTGGCTCTTGTGAACATTGCTGCTATAAACATTGGGGTGCATGTGCCCCTTTGGATCACCACATTTGTATCTTTGGGGTAAATACCCAGTAGTGCAATTGCTGGGCCACAGGGTAGCTCTATTTTCAACTTTTTGAGGAACCTCCATACTGTCTTCCAGAGTGGCTGCACCAGCTTGCATTCCCACCAACAGTGTAGGAGGGTTCCAATTTCTCTGTATCCTCGCCAACATCTGTCATTTCCTGACTTGTTAATTTTAGCCATTCTGACTGGTGTGAGGTGGTATCTCATTGAGGTTTTGATTTGGATTTCCCTGATGCCGAGTGACGTTGAGCACTTTTTCATGTGTCTGTTGGCCATTTGGAGCCTATCTATTTTTTGTTAGACCTCAACCAGCTCATGTCCTCCCTTTTCTCCTTTCTTTATTTTTGTGTGATCACTCTCTTGCAAACATCCTCAATTCCCTTGCCCTCCCTTAATTAAGCAAACCCTCAACTCTGGTTAAATCCAACTCTCCATGCTTGCACCTAGGAAAAAATAGCTAGAGAAAACAATAAAACCAAACCTGTTGTTCTCATTTTAAACTCATTATGACTAAATTCAGGTGAGGCAGTAAGCCCACTGTATTTCTGTGGTTGATTCACTCTACTTCTCCTTGGTTAACTATTTCACATCTTCTTCTCCTCAAACCTCCAACACATCTTTCTCAATCTCAGGTTAAGTTGTTAAATCTCACTTCCTATTTCACAATCAGAAGAAATTTTCCACATACTCTGTGGCAGCCATGCAGTTATGCCACATGGATTTTCCTTGAAGAAGAACCTGTCAGTCAGTGGTGAGGAGTGCAGTGAGCTGTTGGCTCGTAGCTGTAGAGCCTGGGGATCGACTGCAGCATTTGAACCTAGGACATGCTATTCCAAAGCAGCCCCCAGACAGTGGCTGAGCATGGAGGGGGTGCTAGGGTCTGGCCATCCCTGACAGAGAACTCCTCTATAGGCAGTCTTTCCACTGGAGCCCTGTTGGGTAGGTGAGACTTTCTCAGAGCTGTGCTGCCCTCACAGCAATTCTTACCCAATCCTTCTTTTGCAGGTGTCAGACTTTTCTACCTATTTCTGTACCCTCTGCCCTTCATCTCTCCCCAACATTATTCCCAAAAATATCCTACATTTCTAGCTCCATCTTGGTGTCTGCTTCCCAGAGAATTCAACTGATGAAAACCCCTCAGTACCATATCTACCCACCCACCTGTTTTTACTCTCATGTTTTCATTCTTTATGTCTGCAATTATGGATGAAATATCCATACTCCTATGGAAAGCCAACTCATCTTCCTGGGCACTAGATCTCATCCACTCTCATATTCTCAAGGATGTTGCTCCAGAAATTCTCCTCTGTGTCTCCTATATTGATTTCTCTCTTTATTGGATCATACCCACTAGCATACATGTAGGCAGGAGGATCTCTCTCTCTATATATATATATTAAAAAAAAATCTTGACCAACATTTTCCATGTCCTAAAAACACTGGTCTATTCTCAGTCTTCATCTTTCTTGACCTTTTGACACCAGTGATCATTCCTTCTCCCCTTAAAATATTAGACTTGATCTATAGGATACTACTCTTTCTTGGTTCTTTTCCTACCTTACTTGCTACTCTTTCTGTCTTGTTTGCTTGTTCCACTTTATCTTCTTGATCTCTAAATATTGAGGTACCCCAAAACTTATCCCTGAATCTCCTTTACTCATTCCTTAGGGAATTTTACCCAGCTTCATGGGGGTTTTCAGTATTACCTGTAGGCTGATTATGATTCCTGAATTTATATTTCTTAACCAGACTCATACTCAATTGCCTCTTTGACATTTGGATTTCTAATAATCATATGTGACTTAACATTTAACAATTATGGTCTTTTATTTCTGTCCCCACCCCCACCCCCAGATATGCTCCTTCTTTGTTCTCTATCTCAGTAACTTCATCCTCTAGTCACTTGAGTAAAAAACCCTGGAGCCACCCTTGTTTACTCTCACTCATATTCCCTATCTAATCCATCACTCCTGTGAGTTTTGCCTTCAAAATGGATCTGAGCTTTTCTTTTTACCTCCACCACTATCACCTGCTTCTGCCTTTGTTCTACTAGTCTTTTTTTATTCCTATCATCTTTTACAACATAGCAGCCAGAGTAATATTTTAAACTATGAGCCAGTTCATATCAGTCCTTTGCTAAACATGTTTCCAGTGGTTCCCCACTTTACTCAGGGATACGGACCTAACTACTCTCATTCTCTCTCACTCAGGTCTAATCACGCTGGGCTTCTTACTCCTGAGTAAGCAAGTTATGCTTCTACTTGGGTGACTTTGCATTTGCTATTCTTTCTCCCTGGGTTTTCTTCCCCAGATACCTGCTTGGCTTGCTCCTTCCTCCAAGTCTCTTAGATGTTGTTTACTCAATGAAGCCTCTCCTGACCACCCCTATAATAAAAGAGCAAAAACCTCATGATCATAGCCTTCTCTATTGCTTTATTGTTCTCCATAGCTTATCTCACACATATGGTATTGACTTATTTATATGTTTCTTGTTAGTCTTTCCTAACTGAGTGTAATCCCCATGAGGACAGAAACTTCTATTTTATTTCACTGATAGATCTTCAGGACCTATAACAGTGCATTCAATAAATATTTATTGAGTGAATGTATGGTTTAATAACAATGGGTACCATACATTGAGCACTTACTGTATGCCAGGAACTTATAAGAGAGTTGCTATCATCATTCTCAAATTATAGATGAGTAAACTGAAGATCAGAAAGGTTAAATAACTTGTACAAAGTCATACAGCTAGTAAGTGATGGAGCCTGGATTTGAACCTCAGCAATCTAACTCTAAAATTCATGCTCTTGCTCTTACTGAAACTGGAATTCACTATAGATCCTATAACTGTGTAGCAATCATTCTTTAAAAGATATATATTTAGCAATATCATTTTTAATCTTCGGTAATGTTTCATGTCAGATAGCAGCTTTTCTGATATAGTATATAAATAAGCACTGAATTCCCTTGATCTGTAAATTTGGCTGGGTTAGAGTTAGTTTCCTTTTATTTTTCAATAAAGAATTTTTTTCTCTAAAAAAATTAAAATAAAATAAAATTCATGCTCTTAACCAATATGTAATATTGCCTCAACAAAACAATATTAGATGATAACCCCAAAGTAAAAACAAAACAAAACCAGACTAAAAAGTGTAAAAAGGCTTCATAGATTTTTATTTTTCCATGATGACTACTTCAATGCTTCTTTGGAAATAATAAGTACAAAAGTCTCTCAAAAAGGTTTTTTTGGGTGCTTGTGCTTTGCTGGTATTCTAAGCATGAGCTTAATCTGCCTACTGGGTAATCAGACCTGCCACTGGCCACAAACCTGCTTGAATGGACCTTCCTACAGAACCAGGTAGTCATGAAGCCATTGTCCCAATTATTACTCCACCCATAAAACAGTTCTAGGAGAGCAGGAAAGCTGGTGAACACCACTAACACCTTCCTTCTTTCTCCAAGGCATGCTTAGGTATAGGTTCAGCAGCCGCCTTCTAGATCACCACACTGTGAGCAGGGAGCATGACACAGAGGAGTGTGACTTCTAATTCACCAAGTTTAAGGCTGGGCATGACCTTGGGCAGTTTATATATACTTTCTGAATCTCAGTTCCCAGATCCGAAAAATGGGAGTAATATCTGTCTTGTTAGGTGATTTTGAGGGCTAAGTGGGATAACTTTTGGAAAGTGCTCAAGTACAAAGTTGTTATATATATGGCATATACATAAGTCTGATGAATGTGAGTTCTTTCCTCCCCCCTCCTCTCAGGAAAATGTGACCAGCAAATGAGATAATGACTATTAGGCTGCTTTTGCAAATGTAAAGAACACTGCACAACTGAGGAGTCAGACATCTGGAATTCAGGGTGGGGGAATACCTTACTTTTCTTATTTCAGGTCTTATTTCCAACTTCTTCAGCAAACTCTTCATCATTTGTAAGAAGGCAATTTTCAAAGATGCTACCTGATTTTACCTATTGAAATGAGAACAGTGGGATTAGAATGAGGTTGAAGGGCTTAAAAATTCACTTGCTAAGTGCAAATTCAAAGGCCATGGGCCCAGAGATTTTAATCAATAATTGAGGCAGAATGGGGGAATACAAAGGTGATTAATAATATAGAGGGTCCAAAATGTACCACCTTAGCTGATCCACTCTAGAAGGAAGTTAATTTACTAGTTCCCAAGATTTGTGTTCCTCAAACCACTGACCACTATTATGAAGAGATTTTCATCACTTTACTAGGCTCCAAATTGCTGCCCAGTGGCTCTTGCCCCAGCTCATACTGATGGGACCTACCTTTGATGCCACCTGGAGATGCCCTTTTAAAGATTCTCTCTTTAATGTAATCAGAAAAATGAAGAGAACAAAAGAAAAAGGGTTGACAAGAAGTATGAGCAGAACTTAGATTCTCTACCATATTTCTCTGTTTTCTTAAAATAATATATTTAGTATTTACAATTAAAGGAAAAGATGAACTAAGTCAATGGCATATATATAAGTCCAGTGTGTGTTAATTTAACGATAAAGGAACAGAATACAGTGAGCATGAGTCATCGAGTCAGACAGACCAGCTCAACCACATACTAGCTGTATGACTTTGGGCAAATTACTCAACTCTCCTGAGCCTCTTCCCTCATAAGTAAAATATTGAGAATAACTCCCTTGCAGTGTTGTCATAAGAATTAGAAATAATATATGTAAAACACAGTGTCTGGCAGATAATAGTCACTCAGTAAATCGCAATAATTATCATAACTTTTCAATATCTGGATCTGTTTCAGAAGGAGCAAAAAGAGGGTCATTCTGTATTTCTTTGCTTTAGCAGTATGTTAGTTAATTGTGTGGGAGCAGTTGTGTGACCCAAAGAAAGTTTGCAACATGAGTTATCATGTGTCCCTCCTCCAAGGTTTGAAAAAAGTTTTGTTTTGTTTTGTTTTGATGAGAAGACTTTTATTTGGCTTATATCATCCCACCAACCCTGCCTCCAATAGAATAAATGACAAAATAGCTGCTTTGAATAGAGATTGTTATTTGCTCTGAGCCATTTTTTAGCTGGTTTTAATAATTCCTTGTACAACTTTAAGAGATTTTTTTACCTTTGTGATTTTTTTTTCTCTTTTGAGTTATCAGCAGTTTTGGTTAGAGAACAGCTCATTTATTGGCTCTTCCATTTTCCTTACTCCCACAAAAAATATTTCTAATCTTCCCTGTTCTCTTCAGTGCCCCTTTATTCCCATCCCCCTCACACTAAACTCATGGTTCGGCATTCAATTAAAAATCAGGACACAAGGGCCAGTTTTGCTTCCTAAAACTTGCTAGTGGAATGATCTTGGTCTACATACATCCTCTCTGTGCCTCCATGTTTTCATCTGACAAATGGAAGAAACTGGACCTTACCTGCTTTCTTCATACAGCTCTTAGAAGAAAACAATGCACAAGAAAGCACCTGGTTAGACTGTAAAGCCTGAAAAGTTAGCTCACTGAAAGTTACCTGTTTCCTGTGCTATATCCCACTGGAATCATAAAATGGAAAGAGTGTAGGTTTGGGCACTTTACTGGCTATCGCATCTTGACAAGTCAAGTCACCTCTCTGAGCTCTCTTCTTCCTCATCAGTAAAAGGGAGATGGTAAGTAGTCCTCCAGCCTCACAGACCATACTACTTAAGGGACATCAATGTGTTTGCTTTGTGGCTTAGCTACATCATTGCCTTCTGTGTCATTATTCCTTCAAAGATCGTAAGAGGTCCCAAAAGTAAGAGAAAGAATTTTCTTTTTTTTTTTTTTTAAGATTTTATTTATTTATTTGAGAGAGAGTATGAGATCACAAGTGTGTGTGGGGCGGGGGGGGGGGGGGGGGGGGGGGAGATGGAGAAGCAGACTCCCCGCTGAGCAGGAAGCCCAATGTGGGGCTCAAGCCCAGGACCCTGGGATCATGACCTGAACAGAAGGCAGACACTTAACTGACTGAGCCACCCTGGCACCCAAGAGAAAGAATTTTCTTTCTTTGTGGCCATCTTTTCCCAGCCTCTACCTGATGAAACGATGCAACTACTTCTGCTTAAAAACAACAACAACAACAAAAGCAAGGGGATTGTGTATCGAGGAGTCAGAACAAAGGGTGAAAGGGTCAGGGACCAGGCAGGAAAGTTGACCAGCTTTCTAGGCTAGGTCCCACCAGGAGGACAACTGGGCTCACAGAGCCTCTGAAGGCTGGAAACCCCAGCTGGGCCGGGACAGGTGAGGGAATTCCCACCTATCTCCAGGCTGAAAGTCACTAGGCTTTTCCAATAAGGTGCAGGGATCCAGTGGTAAACTGGATGTGTCCAGTTGGTTAAGTGTGTCGGGTGAAGTAAGACCTAGGAGTATCAGACCTGATTAGAACCGAGAAGGAAAGGATGCCTGCAAGGATAATGTGAGCATGATGCAGAACTTTGTCACAAGAAAAACAACAATCTAAAGAGATAATGCTGAAGTTTTAGAAATGTAGTCTCTCAGGCTTTATCCCAGACATGCTGGATCAGAATCTGCATTTTAATAAGATCCTCCAGTGATTCATATGCACATTAAAGTGTGAGAAGCATTCCTTCAGCATGGTTTAAATTCTCAGACAGAAGGTTTGCCTGCTTGGAGAAGTTGATACAACTCAAAACAATTAGTGCCAAATCATTTTAAAATTTTGTACAAAATTTTTAACAAAGATACAGTTTTAAATGTATACCTTAATGTTTTCAGTGAAAAAAACTACAATGCATTTTAAGGAAACAATCAGATTAGACATATTAACATGACCACATATTTACACAAGATATAGAAAGTTCTTATTATTTATTAAAAAGAGACAACTGAAAAAAGAGATAACAATGGGAACTTGTGCAAACTGTATTCACATTCTTCAGATAGGAAAGGAAGGAAAGGACATGTCTTCCTTGCTTCCTTCCTTCCTTCCCTCCCTTCCTCCCTCCCCTCCTTCTTTCCTGAACCCCTGCTGTGCATGTGGCAATTTATATCCCTGCACTCCTATGCTGGTCTCACTGAGCCAGGAAACCAAGAAAGTGGAAATAAATAAAGTGGAAAATAAATAAACCAAGAAAACTTCATATAGTGGGTGTCTGTCCAAGAGCCCTTTGGCAGCCCTGTACTATAGACAGATTTCCCTGGCTGGTCAGATTCAGATTTCCCTGGCTATGGAACCTTCCAGGATACACTCAAAGACAAGTTTCTAGAGGCTCTATTGTATAGTAGTAAATAAAGGCTGACAGACCTTTGTTTGATTCCTGTCTCTACCATGCGCTAGCTGTGTGCTCTTGGGTGCATCGCTTGACGTTCCTGAGTCTCAATTCTGTCAAATGTAAAATGGGATAATAAGAGACAATAGTACTTATTTTACAGAGTTATGAGAATTAAGGGAGGTAACATAGGTAAAGCATTGATCCCAGGTCTGTGTTTAACAAAAGTGAATTCCCTTACTCTCCAAGGGAATTCCAAGACTATGTAGATTGCAGGGGTTTTGTTTTTGTTTGTTTTTTGTATAGATTGTAGTCTTTCAGAGGCCTTCTGGGCTAAGGCCTTCATTCTAGGGCCAGCACTTGAGGTGCTCTCTTCTCCCCTGAGTTGGGAAAGAATCCTTCCCATCTTCAATAACAGGTCTCAGGGGAGAGAGACAGAGAGAGAGAACAACTCCATGAAGGCCTGAGTATCTGAGCCCTCCTCTTTCCCTTCCAACCAGAGCCAGGAAAGATGATTGGAAGAGAGAGAAAGGCTAGGTCAAGAATTGCCATCATGGGGCCCCTGGGCGGCTCAGTCAGTTGAGCATCTGACTCTTGATTTTGGCTCAGGTCATGATCTCAGGGTCATGAGATAGAGCCCTGCTTCAGGCTCCACACTCAGCAGGGAGTCTGTTTGAGATTCTCACCCACCCTCTCCCTCTGCCCCTCCCTGTACTCTCTCTCACTCTCTCTCTCTGTAAAATAAATCAATAAATCTTAAAAAAAATTTTTTTTAAAAAAGAATTGCCATCATGGCTGGGTCAATCACATCTGACATCTGTCTGGGTATTTTATTTATTTATTTATTTATTTATTTATTTATTTATTTATTTTTATTTATTTTTTAAAGATTTTATTTATTTATTTTGAGAGAGAGAATGAGATAGAGTGAGCATGAGAGGGGGGAGGGTCAGAGGGAGAAGCAGACTCCCTGCTCAGCAGGGAGCCCGATGCGGGACTCGATCCCAGGACTCCAGGATCATGACCTGAGCTGAAGGCAGTCGCTTAACCAACTGAGCCACCCAGGCGCCCCTATTTATTTTTTATTTATTTAAAGATTTTATTTATTTTAGAGAGAGAGAGCAGCAGGAGGGACAGAGAGAGAAAATCCTGAAGCAGACTCCCCACTGAGTGGGGAGCCTGAGCCGGGCTCCATTCCAGGACCTGGAGATCATGACCTGAGCCAAAAACAAGAGTCAGCTACCTAACCAACTGAGCCACCCAGGTGCCCCTGGGGATTTTAATATTTCAAAATTTTACCACATCTCTGATGATTCCCTTTGCCCAAAATTAGCCCCAAGAATCATGCAGGACCAGCAAGGCAATATAAAGTACTGGAAGGCAATATAAAGTACTGGAAGCCTGAATCTGGCCTCAGAAAGACCTACGCTCAAATCTCAGCTTTTCGTTTCACCAAATGTGTCTTTGAGCAAATTATTTATCTTTTCTGAACCTCAGTTTTCACATTTAGAAATAGGAGATTTCATAGTGAGAATCAGGTAGTATTTGCAAAGTCTCTAATATGGTACTTGGTACATGGTAGGGACTCAGTACATTTTAGCTATTGTTGTTATCAGGACAAATATAATTAGTCCCATTTTAAAGATGAGCAGTTTGAGGCTTAGAAATATCAAGACTCGTTCAAGTCTTGTGATTTCTAGCCTGCAGCTCCACTTTATGAAAACTTTAGAGGGACTGTTGATCAGTGGCTCTGAGCCCAGAGAACTTTACCTGCCAAAGGTCCAGGCCAAGAACTCTGATGTTCTAATAGTGACAAATGGTGGGGTCAGGCTTACATTTAGGTTTGTCTATTTCTGGATGAATCCACTCCCCCTGGTAATTGGGATTGTTAATGATCTGAGGTTTCCATTGTCCCTAAACAAAGAACCAAAGAGTGAACACGGCATCGGTATTTTCCCATAAGACCAATCAATTCATAAAGACAATTGTGTACCAGAGCAGGATTCCTGTAGTTTCTTTCTCTTTTTTTGAGCTAATGCATGAGACTCCTCCAAGTTCTCCTTTCTGCCTAGAGGGAGCTGAACAAGGTGACAGAAACCCATTCTGAGCCTGGTCCCATCTCTGTGCCTAAATTCTTCACGAAATTAAGAAAATGTAGCTTCACAGGGAACACCATTTAAGGACTTTGGGACTTGGGGCCATTCTCTTCCTGATATGTAAAACAGGAAACTGTGGCCAAATAAAATCATGCTGGTGTCGTTTTATCTCTGGACCATTTGATCGCTGATTTCTTTAGTTTCTTCTCACTTCTGATAGGAGGTCAGGAGTTAGCCCTTGAAGAGAAGTTCCCCATCCCCACCCCTGACACCTTTGGTTCATTCATGTCCCACTTTTCCCTTTCAGGAGCAGTGCTGAGATTTCCGGTTCCTGACCCCAGACCCATTTCCTGTTTTGACCATGTTCCTTTAGCTGCTTTCTACCACTCTGGACAAACCCCTTGTCTAGCACTTCCTGGACCTCCCCCTTCCAGCATTGACCTTTACCAGAACACCCTGTCCCAGGGAGGCACAGCCCTGAGAGGAGGGCCCAGATGAGGCTGCAGTCTTATGGGCAGTGGGTGGTGGGGCGTGGTGAGAGAAGACCACAGGATCTCAGAGTTTCTTTTCTATTAATTAAACCTTACATCTCTTCTGTCTTATTTCTCATACCCATTGCAAGGAGAGGCGCCCTCACCTTATACTTCAGGTTTGGTATCAGAGGTCCTTCCTACTCCCCATCCATTGCCTCATTCCAGTCGTCTGGCTTCTTGACGTTTCTGTCTGGGATGTATTCAAAGTCCTCCCAGTCCTAAAACAAAATGTTCCTCCTTGAGGACAGGTGAGTGGGCTGGGATGAAACTGGGATCCATATAGTCAGGCTAGACCTGGCTCCTTAACCCTGCCACCCTCCTGTCCTTACCCCTATGAAAGCCCATCTCAAGATTCTGTAAACAAACCCAATACAGGAGAAAAAAAAACCTTCTGAGAGAAAAAGATTCTGAATCCCAGGAGGATTCTCAATCCCTGGATTGTCCTATCCATAGCTATATCTAGTAGAGCTTCCCAGTGAATGATAATAAATCAGTGAATATACTCCATACACTCCCCATATCAATAACTCTGGAATCAGAGATTCAGGTTCAAATGCTGGTGCTAATGTATATGTACTTGGCAAGTCACTTCATTTTCTAAGTGTCAGTTTCCTTATTCAGAGCACACTGTTCACAGAGGCTGACAGAAGGATCAATAATGTCTCAACAAATGTGACTTACTTTCCTCTTTCCTCCACACCTCTTTGGATACCAATACTTAGCTGGACACCTCCTTGAGGGATTAATGCCCCAGTTTCTGCTTCTATTCCCCAGACTTTTTTTCCCAGCCCCATAGCTGACCTCTCCACCTGCTTCCCTGACAAACACTGTCTGATCTCAGGCTTCTTATCTTTAGGATCCTCTATTTGCAGACATTCATCCCATTTCCTTGGTTTCCAGGCACAGAGGTCTTTTATCTTCCTGGGAGGTAGGAAGTCCCAGTCATCCTCCAGAACCCCAGCTGCCACTTGCTAGTTATTGATTTTGACCTCATAAGTAGCATTGGGGCAAATGATCAGAGTGTATAGGTCAATGTCTTTATTGATCTAGAAAGGGGATGGGGAATATTTCAGCCCATATTGGACATCTTTGGACCTCAAACATTAAATGCACCACTGAAAACAGTTCCTGAATGCCACCCCCCACATATACACAAACATACTTCACCACATCTCTCATCCCATTTCAGTGGTTAACCCCAATAGAGACTCTGGATCTCATTCTCCTAAGTACACACTCCTTTGGTTTCTCCTAGCCCCTACCCTTCTTCCATCATGGCTCTGTTCATTCTCTGATCTTGTCTGTTTTTCTGTCTCTCCCCCTAGATTGTAAGCTTCTCGACTGGAGAGGTCATGTCTGACTCATTTGTTGTGTCTGCAGCTTCCAGCACAAGACCTACCCCAGAGGAGGACCTCAGGAAGCCCCTGCATGTACAGTCCTGCTAACAAAGGCCTTGAGCCTGAACACAAGTTCTCTAATGACTCAAGTCCTACGGGCTTTTCTAGACTCAGTTCCTGCTCCTCTCTGGCACTCTAGTTGTGCCAAATTTCTTGCAAATTTCTCAAGTCTTCTTGACTTTTTTCATGTGATTACCTCTTCCAGGAATTAAATCCTCCCTAAAATTGTCACTCTTTCACAAAACCAATTCATGCTCATCTTTCAAAACTCAGCACAGGGAAATCCTCTAAAAAGCATTTCCTGAGTCTCCAGGTTATGTAGGGGGCTTCTTCTGTGCTTCCCCAGACCCTCAGCAAACTAAGCAGTCCTGTCCTTTTTTGATTTGTACCTTCACTGGACTGTGAGTTCTGTGAGGTCAGGGGCCATGTCTGGCTCACTCTATCCCTAGCCCAAGGCCCAACACAAAGTTGGCATTGGTGAATGCCTGTTGAGTTGTTAATAAAATCCAGCTACTATCCTCCAACCAACCTAGATCTCTCTAACCAGATGTTACTAAGATATACCCATCACCCATATTTAAGCTCAGCACTCCCCATCTCCCCCATCCTTTCAATATCTAGTAGTGGGCAAATAGACCTTGCCAAATATTCTTCCAAGCGGGAACCTTATCTGACTTCCTAGGCTTTTAGAAACTGCTCCTATGTGAACTTCTATAATTTGTAGCACTTCTCTATATCTATTTTTTTTTAAGATTTTATTTATTTATTTGAGAGAGAGAGACAGCGAGAGAGAGAACACAAGCAGGAGGAGCGGGAGAGGGAGAAGCAAGCTTGCTGCCGAGCAGGGAGCCTGATGTGGGGCTCGATCCTAGCACCCTGGGATCATGACTTGAGCCGAAGGCAGACGCTTAACTGACTGAGCCACCCAGGCACCCCTCTATATCTATTTTCTGATGGTATTTAATTTATAGGGTTCTTGTAAGGATCAAGTGAGATAACATATATAAAATGCTTATCCTTCCCCCCCAGGCTGAGGACCAGCCCACATACTCACCCTGCATTTGATGGTCTTTTTGTTCTCATGGTATTTCCCTTGGTAGCAAAAGATGACCTGTATTTTGTTGTTGCCAAAGCCACAGATGTCAGGGCCTAGAAATTAAATCCTAATGCGTGATTTTATATCATTTTTAGGCAGTTTGCCAGGTCTGAGGCTAAGACAGACATAGCCTATGTATTAATCAGGGTCCCAGCAAGAAATAAATAGCACACTCTAATTTAGGATTCCTTGAGGGGAATTTAATAAAGGAACTATTTACAAAGAAGGGGGCAGGACATTGGGAAGACATAGGAATAGTACTGTGCTGTCAGCTAGCAACAGTAGGGCTATTCCTACCCCTACCCTTGCAAGGAGCAAGAGTAGTTACCAGAACCTGGAAGAAAAAAAGTCCCTTGGGGAGGATGGCCAGGAGGGAGGCTGTGCCTTTCAGTTGAGAGACACAGCTTTCTTGCCTCCCTCTGATCTCCTGCCAAGGCTTCCATTGACCAAACCCAATCAGAAAGCCCCTCCTGTGCCAGGGTACCTTATATCAAATCATTTAGTTCTCTCCATTTAGCAGCTGTTATTATCTCCACCTTTAGCTGGGAAAGTTGTGGCTCAGAAAAGTTAAGCAATTCGCCCAAGGTCAAAGCGCTAATAAGTAGCATTGCTGGGATTCAGCCCAAGCCAACCGAGAAACAGAGCCTGGGGTTCTTTCTGCTTTGTGAAAACTTCAGAGGCAATTGTTGATCAGTGGCTCTGAGCCTAGAGAGCTTAATGTGACAAAGTTCTGAGAATAGGTTTTAACCTAGTTTTTCAACCTCATTCCCCATGTTATTGCTCTCTGACTATCCTAAACACACACACACACACACACACACACACACACGGTGCTCTAGCCATATTGGTCTCATCATTTTTCTACTTGCATTTCTATTTCATGTGTCTGAAGTTTTGCACAGCTTCCTCTGTCTTCATTATATTCCCTCCACCTCCTTCTCTGCCTATTAAAATCTAACTCATTCTTCAAAGAGCAATTAATACCCCCTCCAAAAAGCCCCCAGTTGGACTGAGTCGTGCATCTTTTGTGGTCTCATAGCTCCTCACCAATATCTTTTTTAAAGTATGTCTTTCATTCTGCCTTTTAAAAAACAATTCACATTGCCTGTGTCCCCACCAAATAGAAGGCAAAGTATAGAATAGAAAAAAGCACAGGCTTTAAGCCAAATGGACTGGGTTCAAATTCTGGCTTCCCACTTACTCACCTTGGGCAAATTTCTTGCCTTTGTTTCCTCATCTGTAAAATGGACCTGATAACAGCTGAAAATGGTTTGATTGTTTGACCATTGAAAAAATAATATTCATATGAAAAAAATCACATTTGAAAATTTATTTTCAATTTCCCTATACAACCACCTCGCACACACACACACATAAACTCCTTGTGATGAGGGTGGATTCTGAAGAGAATAGAGATGGGCAATGATATAGCACTCTGGGGGCATTTAGGCCCCCAGAGTGCTATATCATTCTATGCATGGACAAGATTGAAAGACGAGAGAGAAAGAGTTGGGAGGAGGGGGTGCAGACAGAAAAAGGGAAAGAGGCTGAAGAGGAAGATTTTGGTAAGGGCTTGAAGCAAGAGATGTAAAACTCCCTAGGAAAAGAAAGAAATGTTTAAGGAGAATTTTAAGGAAATTTTGCTGTAACAAAATGTGGTGCAACACTTTCCTCTGACTTTGTGTAAAAACATTCAGTAAAATTCACATTCTTCATCAGTGCTTTGGGAGTTGGGTTAGTTTTTGTTGTTTGTTGGTTTTTTAAATCTCAACCACCATTCAAGGTTGGAGTGAAGTAAGACCTAGACTGCCCCAAGGAGGCCTAGTGACATAGTGAGGTTGGAGATGCAATACTCTGGACTCATTATAAATGCTAGATAAAGGTGATTTCCTTGACCTTCTGTGCCTTCCCTCATCAAGGGCTGGAACCTCCTTCAGAGCATAAAGCCTACTGTAGTAGGTACATTCTGAGACTGTCTACACAGTTTATGTTTCCTTTCTCCCTTTTTGAGAACTGGGGACTGTCTCTCTGTACTACAGCCTTCTAATGCCATGTGGCTCTCTACCTCTTTGGTTTACTTATACTAACACTTAGGTTTAAAGTGCTTTGTTTTCAGGTTGTTGAAGAATTTTACTGCGTAGGAAGGTGAATTAGAAATTTCCTGTTTCAGGTCAATCTGAGTCTCTTCAATAATTACAGTGGCTCTCATTAAGACCTCATGGGGCTTATACTGACTGCTATCAGAAAGCTTATAAACATGATGTAATACTCGGATTCTGAATGCACATCCTCCTGGTTCAGGGTGTCAGGAAAGAGTTTCACATACCCGCCACCACAATCGATGCCTTGCTCATGTTTTACTGAAAACTGAACCACCAAGGTGTTATTCTCATGCTGAATGGCTTAAACCTGGATGAAAGGGCACAAAACTTGGCATTTTCACTGGTCTGGAGACCTGGGAGCAGAGAGCACAGAATCTTTAGGCTTAAATACTCAAAGAACAGCCAGAGAGACCCAGTACTCGGTCTCACCAATCTTTGGTACTTTCTTACACACCTACTATGCGCCAGGTGCTATGCTGGACACATTACCTTATTCAAGCCTCAGAGGAACTCTGCAAAATGGGTATTATCTCTACAAATTAGGAGTCTGAGTTATAGGGAGGTGGAGTGACATGCCTAGGCCCACATGGCAAATAAGGAACTAAACTGGGATTTTAATCCATGTTTCTCCCCCTTATACCATTCTGCCTTCAATTTTCAAGATAGTTAAATACTGTTCTGCAGCTTTACAAAACAAGGCCCTGTTTATCCCGAGACTCACAGAACATTTCTAGTCTAAGTACATTATCTTATAGATGAGGGAACTAAGCCCCAGAGAAGGAAAATTATCCAAGATCACATTGTCACAAATGGCAGACACAGAAGCCAAGTCTCCTGACTTCCAAGTCAGCGGTCTTTCCGTTATCCCATGCTGCATGCTGCTATCCAGCTTACTGGTTTGACTTTGTCTGTCACTTTAACTCTCTGAGCCTCAGTTGCCTCATCAGAAAATGTGGATAATTATTCCTACCTCATAGGGATCCCATGAAAGTCAAATGAGTAAGAGCTGTGAGAAGCACTTTGTAAACTGCCAACATAAAATGCAAAGGGCTATCATTATTCGTGCTTAGAGAGGATCCATCTTCCATGATTCCATAGCTCTCTGTACTTCCCTGGGTCACACTAGGTTGCAAGGAGGTTTATTTCAGTCTCTTTGAATAGTTTTTAAGCTTCTGAAGAGCAGGGGCATCTTTATGTTCCTAGCGTCTAGGCCAAGGCCTGGCATAGAAGTGTTCAATAAATAAGTGTTAAATTGCATAGAAGAAGCACAGCTCCTGATTCAGCTGTCTCTGAAGCGCTTACTGCACACCAGTGCTAAGTGCTAAGCACTTTCATGTCTGTATTGCATTAGGAACTGTCTGTAGTTTAAAGAGTATGCTTACTTCCCGAAGACCTCACGTGAGGCTAGAGTAGCCAGGGAAGACTTTAGGGAAAGGGTGTGGGCCCAAGTAAAAGAGCACTGAACCCATAAGCAGAAGACCATGAGCAGAATCTCGGCTCTACCAGATCCTGCTATGTAGTCCAACACAATCCCCCCCATTACTGAGCCTCATTTGTACCCAAGAGCCCTTCTAGACAACCAAGGGGAACCTAATGAACTTGAGCGAGATGAGACATGAGGAGCAACACACAAGAAATCAAATTGAGGGGAAATGGGTGGCTATGCAGACTACCCCCAGAGCCACCAAGAAGCTGACATCCCACGAGTCACCCCGTCTGCAATTCTCTCTCCTTTGGAAACAATTTTCCAGAGTGGATTTAAATGAGATTTTAAATGCTCAAGCCAGTTTGTAATTCTGTCCTTCAATAAACATGAAAATGAGATTCATAACAGTAGCCAGGAGAGAAAAGATGGGAAGTTACTCCTGGGGACAATCAATGGATTCTATTTATAGGATAAAAGCTTTCTCAGACAAAAAAATAAATAAATAAAACCTTGCTTGTAGACCTTGTCCTCAGAGCTCCCCCTTCCCTCATTATATTATTTGGCTCTTCTAGCAGCCCTGTCTGATGAGCATGGCAGTTGATGATTATCATCTCTATCTAATATCAAGGCTCAGAGAAGTGAAAAGACTTGCCCAAATTATGCAGCTAGTGAGTCATGGGAGTTAGCCTTAGGTCTGTCTGCTCCACTCTCCTTTGTATCAAGCTGCTCTAGGGGAAAGCAACATTTGGAGGTTATACAGTGCTTTTCCCTGTTTCAAGTACAGTGTTATATAAAAAATCCCAGGGTGGGGGAAAAGCAGGCTAGTCCAGCAGTAATGAACACAGTCCTGGAGTCAGACCTAGAATCCAATCTCAGCTCTGCCTCTCACTAGCTGTGTATATAGCTTTGGGCAAATTACCCATCCTTTCTGGGGCCCCTCTGCAAAACTGGGAACATAATAGTAACCATCTCATGAAGTTGTTAGGAAGATTAATGGGGATAATGGGTCTAAGAGTTTAGTTTTGAATACCTGTTATTTAAAGATTTTATTTATTTACTTGAGAGAGAGAGCACAAGCAGGGGGAGTGGCAGGAAGAGGGAGAAGCAGGCTCTCTGCTGAGCAGGACCCTGGGATCGTGACCTCAGCCAAAGGCAGACGCTTAACCAACTGAGCCACCTAGGTGCCCCTGAATACCTGTTATTTAATAAGTGGACATTATTATTTTTGTGGACAGTTCATTCTTTTCCATCTACTACTTTTTTTATTCTAATGAAGAGAAATGAATTGATAACATGTGTAAAAACAATTGTATAAAAGTCAGAACTTTTTTCCAGTCAATTAGTATATTGCTGAATTCCAGCATTTACCTTTATCCTTTCCTTTGTCTCCATAAAATTTTCCTGTGGTAAACTGAAATTACCATAATCCAGCATAAGTTTAGATTCCACCCGTCACTTTTTCCATCCATCCATGGGGTAAAGAAGAATTAAGGAACATATAGAATGATTTGTGTTTTCTTTCTTTTTTTTTTTTTTAAAGATTTTATTTGTTTATTTGACAGAGAGAGACACAGTGAGAGAGGGAACACAAGCAGGGGGAGTGGGAGAGGGAGAAGCAGGCTTCCTGCTGAGCAGGGAGCCCCACGCGGGGCTCGATCCCAGGACCCTGGGATCATGACCTGAGCCGAAGGCAGACGCTTAACAACTGAGCCACCCAGGCACCCCTGATTTGTGTTTTCTTAAAGACAGTAAGATGCAGCTAAGGCTGACCAAGCCTGCAGGAACAGTAAGGGAATATCATGGGATAACTCTGATATTTCTGAAATCCCATTCACTATTTGATGCCTAAACTCTACCATTTGTGCCCTACCATGTGGAAAGGCTTGACTACCAAATATTTGAGCCACGTACACATTAATGCTCCACCTACCCTCCTCTGTAGGAGTGAAGTCCTAAAAACCACCATGGCAATGTATGGTTGAAAGGCGTGAGGCATTCTCTTAAAAATAGAAAAAATATGGCTAGGGGAACAAAGCCATTATACATATTTATGTCTAATAAGGTAAAATAATAAAATCACTTCACCTCAAGTAAAGAGATTAGTAATACCATTTTATACTTCTTGAATTAGTAATGATGATATTAAAGAATCAATTTCCATTTGCCCTTTTTTATTGCTTAAACTTTTTAGACTCTCCCTTGCAATTTTGAGAAGATGCTGATAAATTTGTTTTGCTTTGGCATAGATGGCCTACAGACAAAGAGGCATTCTTTTTGGGACCTGGCACTCCATCCAAACATTCAGTGCCTTTCTGATTTTATGCCTCCTTCTTTCTGATTTTATGCTGACTCCCACTTCCCGGTCCCACAGGGGTCCAAGAGTCACAGGGCAATTTGGCAGCTTGAGATGGAAGAAGCCTTGGGTGTAGCCTTCATTTCATCTCTCCCCACAGCTGAATGGGTATTTCTCAAATTCCACTACCCAATATCTAGGGTTATTGCCTTAGCTCTGCCCCTGAAAACCCCACTTTATCGCACATCCTGGAAGATCACTCTGAGCTGGTTCTGTCAGCTCCTGTGACTCAAACCTAACAACTCAACTACCTCCCCCATGAGGCCCAGGGAGTGGGTTTGCTTTCCCCGGTCTTCCCCTATCCCTCCCAAGATCTCAGTGTTAGACAGGCCAAGACATCTCAGTGGCCACCTCACCCACTACTCCTGACAGTGGGGCCCCAAGAGCTCCTTTCCATCTAACGTTGCTGTGGTTAGACTGGAGTGATTACCACTTCCCTGACCACAATTTGTCCCATGAAGGATAAGGATTAATACCAAAGTCAAAAGACCTGTTATATGTTTGGCCTTCGTGTGGGTCCCTTAAAAATTTCTCCTCATTTACTCCGATGGATAATGCTGTGAAAAGATACTATTAGTTTCATTTTGTATCTAGTAAGTGGTGGATCTGAGATATGAACCTGTCTGATTTCAGACCCGGCCTTTCTTCTGGAATAAGAGGGAGATGCAGGGAAAAGTGCTATGAAGAACAAAAAATTGTATAATCATACTAACAGCTACTGTTCAGCAACCATATGTCAAGCATTGTGCTGAGTGCTTCCCATGCATTAGCTCATTGCATTCTCATGATAGCTCTGTGATGAATGTGCTATTTTTCCCGCATTCAAAAGATGAGAAAAGTGAAGCTTAGAAACTTGTCCAAGAGCCCAGTTTGTAAGTAAGTGGGCAAGCCAGATTCAGACCCAGCCCTATACAACACTAAAATCGTTACTTTTAACCCTTATGCTATATGGCTTCCCATGAGGTGAAGTGTGTGAAAAGCCCTTTATAACCTAAAGAGTGCACAGCAAAGGTAAGAGACATAGTCCTTTACAGTTTGTAATTAATAAAATTATTTGCATATAATTTGAGTAATGTCTGTCTTCCCCAGACACCACCAGGCTGGTAAGTTCCGTAGCTATTTTACTTACCATTGTGTCCCAGTATCTCACACAGAGTTAATTGCCAAAATATCTGTTGAATGGCTGAATGGATGTATGTATGACCTTACCTTTTGCCTATTCCATAAGATTCTCAGCTTTGCAAATAAGATTGACCCATTTGTTAATCCATTTGACAAATGTTCATTGAATTTAACGAGTATGTAGAAACAGTTGTACAACTTTAATCTTGAACTCTATGGTAAGAAAGGTTAGGGCAGAACTCAGAACTTCTTATGAGTAATTATTTTTCTGGGTGAACAGTATTGATACAAATCAAACCTGACACAATTAAAGATGTTCCAAAATAAGGAGCCTTTCTTGTTAGGAGAACAGTGTCACATGGTTAATAAAGTTCAACTTTAATGTTTTAGACTTTTCTTCTTAGCATCATAACATCTAAACATCACAGAAGGCTCAAGCCAGAATGACTCTTAGTGGTCATTTCGTCTGACCTCATATTACAGGCAGGGAAACTGAAGCCTGGAGAAGGAAATGACTTGCTTACAGACACAAAGTTGTCAGCTGCAGAGCTGAGATTAGAACCCAGTTCTTCTGCACCCTGGCTCTGGGTTCATTGTTCCTTCATTCAACAAATATTTCTTGAATATTCACTTTGTGCAAGGCACTAGGCACACAGACGTGAATCTGACAAGTTCCCTTTAGGGACCTATGAGCTTCAGAAAGCTCAGAGTCTGGTGGAAGAGACAGACAAGTAGAGAGTTACAATACAGTGTGGTAAGGACAGTGATAGAAGGAAGCACAAGGACAGTGAAATTCAGAAAAGCACTGTCTGCTCTCCAAAGACAGGGTGGACTTCAGAGAATGCAAGCCTGAAGAAGTAAGAATTGAAAAGGCAGAAAAGGTGAGGAGTGGGTGTTCTAAATGGAATAACTTGCACATAAAAAGACCCAGAGGCATCAAAGAGCATGGTGTTTCAAGGGAAATGCAAAGAGTACTGTATAGTTTTCAGGGAAGAAGAGAGGAAAGTAAATAGGGGCCAGCTCAAGGAGAGCTCTTACTAACTGAGAGCAAGAGACCTGCGTATCAACGAAGGTTGGATGCTACTATCTTTTTTCCTCTGATAAGTTTGTCCTTCACATTGGTCAAATATTGTATGTCCCCAGAGATCCAATCAACAAAAAGTAACAGGAGTTTGGAAACCTTGTACATCTAGCTGATATAAGCACATAATCATATCCAAGTTTGTAGAGAGAAAAACCAAGGAGGCCACATAACCATGATTCCTATGTCAAATGAACTTATCTCCACATTGCACCTCCTACCATGTCTAGCTTGTGATGGAGCTCAAATCCAAAGACTGGGCTAGGGACTCATCTCCACCACAAGCTTTAGGAATATCTTTAACCTTGCTGAGATTGAGTTTCTTTGTCTATAGAAAGAGGTAACCTAACTCATTGAGTCTCTGGGAGAATTAAATAAAATAGCATGCAACACAATGTCAGGCACATTGTAAGTGCTCAATAAATACTACTTGAAGCAGAATCTGTACACATGTGTATATGTATACAAAGATATATAACATCAAAGATAAAGAGAGAGAAATATTTTTAGCCTTGAAGATAAAAGTTGTGCCTTCCTCAACACCCAGTCTTGAACTTGGGATACAATAGGTCCTTTAGAAAATGCTTGTATAATTACATTAAAATATATCTGCAACATTTATCCAGCATCATCAGATTTTATTTTGCAAAAGAAAATTTGCTAGAAGAACTAAAGTTTAGTTCTTTGGGTGCCAACATTTTACCTACCACTTTCAATGGAAACTTTTTGTAAACATTGTAAAAGACTCTGACCTCTTCTATAGAGAATCTTTTTTTTTTTTTAAGATTTTATTTATTTATTTGACAGAGAGAGACAATGAGAGAGGAGACACAAGCAGGGGGAGTGAGAGAGGGAGAAGCAGGCTTCCCACCTAGCAGGAAGCCCGATGCAGGGCTTGATCCCAAGACCCTGGGATCATGACCTGAGCTGAAGGCAGACCCTAACAATTGAGCCACCCAGGCGCCCCTTGTATAGAGAACCTTAAACAAAATACAAAGTTTCTTGAATACTCAAACTCTGTATTAGGTTGTAATGTACAGCAGAGGTATGGGTTTGCTTTGAAATTTTTCTCTCTCCATTGTTTTGGTTCTGCTGTGAGCACTCACTTCTCCCTGGGGTCAATGTGTTTGCCTCTACTCAATTCTCAAGACCAGGGAACTTACGTCCCTGCTTACCTGTCTACCAGCTTATCCGCCCACTTACTTTCCTTTCTTTTTACCGGCCAGTCTGTCTGCATGTTTGCCACATAGACCATAGCCATTCAAATATTTATCAACTGATAAAAATGCCTTGTGGGGTAATAAACAGCACTGGATAACAATCTGAGCCTTTCCACCTATTTCTGTATATGACTAGAGCCAATCACTTTTCTGAATCTGTGTGCTCATCTGTAAATAAGGTTTATATTTAAACTCTTCAAAGAAAGTAATCCTGTACACATAGTAGGTGCTCAATGTTTGTTGAATGACAGATTGGCATGAGGACCCAATTAAATAAGATAATAATAATAAAGATTATTGTGATTATAATAATTATTAAAAATAATTAGTTTTGCTGTCATTGAATGGGCACCTCTAGTAGGTCCTCCATTCATTTTACAGGTTGTCATTTCTAATCAACTATATCCTGGGAAGCACATAGCCAAGTCTGAGGCCATTGGAAGCACATAGCCAAGCACAATGCCAAAGTGGGCATTGAATAAGAGCCTAAATGCTTGAAGTAGAAGACCATATAGATCATTCACTTAAATATTTACAGACCTCCTATACTCTTCCAGCGTGAGTGCTAAACATCAAAGTACTAGTAAGTCATAATTCCTTGAGCCCTCAAGCCCTCAAGGAGCTCACAGTCTAATGAGAAAGACAGGCAAATAGTGTCTATTTTTCTTATTTTATGTTTCTTGATTATTCAAAGCAAAATAATTTATTGTAGAGAATGTAAAAAGCCCAGAGGCAGCAGATAAGCAGTAAAAACACCTATGATCTACCTCACAGAGGTGACCATTGTCAAGATTCTGATATATCTCCTTCCAGCCTTTTTGTTGTTGTTTTCTGTATGTTAACAATGGCCCCTGCTCCCACCTCTACATCCCTGCGGCCTCTGCAGAGACCCTTACCATCAGTGTGTACTTGAGACCTGGAAAGGCCAGCTGGATCCAGCCTCTTTGGTTTGGGCATCTGTCCAGGGTGACTTTTCCTCAGGCCAAGCATGTCCAAGTACCCACAGTTGGCAGATGGTCCCAATCGCATATCAGTTGGAGGCCTGAGCAGCAGGCTGCTCCTCAGCCCTCTGAGCTGTCCTCCGTGGGTCTGAGCCAGCTGGGCACAGAGGCCCTTTGTCTCAGAATGTCTCTTCAGCCAAGTTTTCATGGTCAAGTCTAAGAGTTGACAGAATTAACATTCACACACACACACACACACACACACACAATCCCCTTGTGACTTCTGCATCATTTAGATCCTCATCTGAAGTCCTCTTTCTTTCTGCCTGATTTTGTACTTTTACAAATGGCACTGCCGTTGCCTTAGCCCTCCCCTCACACTTATTTGTATCACTAATTCAGTGATTCTCCAATTCAATCAACCAACATTCCTGCATATCTTAATGTGCCAGCCTCTATGCAAGGTCTCAGATTCCAAAAGCTCATTTTACCCCTGAGGCCACTGGTCTTATTTCCTGCTGGCTAACTGACACTTGGCAGCGGGTAGCAGTGGCCAATCCTTCCTTTATGGAGGCAAGAGACCTGCGGTCAACAAGCATCTTTGCCACTATGTGACTTTGGGAAAACCACCTGGGGCTCAGTTTCTGTGTACAATGAGAGGGTTGGATTCTAAAGGCCTGGCAGTCCCTCTGGTTGCTGAGCTGCCCTGTGGCCTGGAATAGTCTGGGAAAACAGCAGAAAGAAAGGAGCCTGAATCAAACCCTGGAACAAACCCTTTAAATGGCCCTGCCATGTCATATCCTCTCTCCGGACCTCAGTTTTCTCATCTGTCTATGGGAAGAAGGAAGCCATTTGGGGCTAGATGAGCTCTCAGGGCCCTTTTAGTATTGACATCGAAGAAACTAAGATTTACCTTCTTTGAGGTTGCTAAATACTGCTTAAAATGTGAACTAGAAGGACTTCAACTTACTGGACTCATGGGAGGCAGTGAGGTAGGGAGCAGGGGTAATGCAAGAAAGATCAGTTTTTATATCGTATAGCCTCGGTTCAAATTCTGGCTTTGCCTTTTAATAACTGTGACATCAGACAAATTATTCAACTCCTCTGGGCTTCAGTTAGACTGTCTATAGACTGGGAAAAAAAATAGCTACTTTGCAGAGTTCAGGTGAGGACTGGAGTGTGTAAAGCATTGTGCCTACTGAGTAATACTGTGCTTAATAAAGGTTAGTTAAGGTTTCTGATACAATTTTGCTATAAAAACTAGAGTTTAAGAGGAGGAAATTTAGTTCCAAGCAGAAATGGATCAGCAAAACACTTCTCTTAATTTTTTAATAGTGTTTTTTTTTTTTATTAAAAGACTAACTCCAGTTCATTGTAGGAAATAAAACATTAAAGTCATCTGGAATTCCAACATCGACCTTTTACATTTTAGTATATTCTATTCCTTTTTCCACACACAAATCTATTTTATAATAGTGACAATGTATATCTTAGATACAATCTTGTTCATTTTACATCTAAGCTTTTATCATAAAGATTTCCCTACTACATTAAAGGCTTCCCAAACATTCTATGTTTGTATCATATTTTATTTGACTGGGCCCCTTCCATTGGACATTTAGATTTGTCTCCAAATGTTCCCAATTATTGATAATGTACCCCCAACTCCACCGACCTTCCCCCCACACCAGTTTAGCCATCTGCCCCTACATTCACACATTGGGTCTTACCATCACCAGGAACTCTTCCACTTCTGAAATTTCAAGCTCAAACTTCCCCTGCATGATCGTGGCCTCCTATCCTCAAGTTCTCATACTCTGTTACTTGAAGTACACCTGCTCTTTGATCCTCTCCATTTTTTTTTTTTTCCAGTTGGTTGGCTCCTTCCTATCTAAATTTCACAGTGCTTCCTTCTTCCCTCCCTCTTCCTTCTTTCCACAAAATTTTAATTGAGCATTTTCTATGTGCCAGGTACTGCACCAAATGCAAGTCTGTAATGTTGAAGGAGATGTGGATCTTTCACCTTACTCACTCCTCTCAACTCACTTGCCCATTTACCTTTCATCCAAACCTTCCACTCTCACTTTGCATTCCAAATTACCTAACTGAGATCTCTACTTCTCTCAGTTCTCTACTTCTCTCCTGTTCTATTCATTTTCTAGGTCCTCATTTACCCTTAAACCTACTATAGTCAGCCTACCGCCTCCATCATTCCACTGAGTCATCACATGGCCTTCTAACTATAAAATGCGTGAATGTTTTCCAGACTTTGCTCTACTTGGCCTCTAAACCACTGTTGACATTAGCTGTGCAACCTTGGGAAAGTCATTTAACCTCTCTGAAACTCAGTTTTCTCATCAGTGAAAGAGAGATAGTAGCATCTTTCTGAAAGAACTGTTGAGAAATTCTATAAAATAATGTATAAAGAAAAAAGATCCACTGTTACACAATAGGCATTCAACAGAAATTAAGTTCTGATTCACTGCATTTGGTTTCCTGTGTCCCTGACAACCAGGAAGGGTTTATCTTGGCTATTAGGAGCATTCTTATCTCTAGAAAGGGTCACTTTCTAGGGCAATTCTTTCATTCATTCAAAAAAAAATTAAGCACCTACTATGTGTCATTCTAGGGGCTACAGATAGAGCAATGAACACAACAGAGAAGCACTCTGTTATCAGAAAGCTAAAGTAACAGCGACGAAAGAGGGAGAATCAATGAATAAATGCACAAATAAGAAACTTATCATATAGTGAAAAGTGTTCTAAAAAATTAATCATGCAGAGGTTCACACGGAACTTTTAGGGGGCATGGAAATGTTCTACATATTAATTGTGGTGGTGGTCACACAGTTTCAAAACTCAATGAATGATATACTTCATATACTTCAAATGGGTGCATTTTATCGTATATAAATTATATCTCAAATGGGGAGCCTGGGTAGCAGTTGGTTAAGCGTTCCACTCTTGATTTCAGGTCATGATCCCAGGGTTGTGAGATTGAGCCCGTGTCGGGCTCTGTGCTTAGTACAGAGTCTGCTTAAGACTCTCTCTCCTTCTCCCTCTGCCCCCACCCCCTGCATACTCTCTCTCTCTCTCAAATAAATAAATCTTAAATAAATAAATAAACAATACCTCAAGAAAGTTGAGTTTTCAAAAAATGTCACTTAAAGGAGGATAACATAACTGTGTATGTTGGACTAATGTTTACTAGGATGAAGAAGAAAGGCCCATCAAGAAGGAGACACCTGGGGCCCCTGGGTGGCTCAGTCATTAAGTGTCTGCCTTCAGCTCAGGTTGTGATCCTGGAGTTCCAGGATCGAGCCCCACATCGGGCTCCCTGCTCAGCGGGGAGTCTGCTTCTCCCTCTGCCCCTCACCCTGCTTGTGCTCTCTCTCTCAAATAAATAAATAAAATTACTTAAAAAAAAAAAGTTTAAAAAAAAAAAAAGGAGACACTTAAGCAGAAACCTGAATGGTGAGAAGGAATAAACCACGTGAAGACCTAAAAGAAGAAGATTCTAGACAGGAGTCACAGCAAGTACAAAGGACTTGAAATGGGGTTAAGCTTGGGATGTCTGAGAAACAGCAAGAAAGACAATCTGGATGGAATGTAATACAGAAGAAAGAGATAAGACTGTAGAGGAAGGGAGGGGCCTCTAGATCATGGAGGTTCTTGTAGATCATGGTGAGAAGGCTGGATGTTATTTTAAATCTAACAGGAAGGCAGTGGACGTTTTTAAGTTCCAGAAGGATACCATCTGATTTACATTTCCAAAGGATCATTCTGATGAGAGGAGACTAGGGAGAAGCAGAAACAGAAGCAAAGAAGTCATTCAAGTTACTGCAATAGGCCAAATGAGAGATGATGGTAGCCTGGACTAGGGTGAGTAGCAATACGGGAGTTAGAAATATGTTCAAAATATAATTTGAAAGTAGAATCAATTGGACTTGCTGGTGGATTTGGTAAAGGAGAAGAAAATAAAAGAATCAACGATGACTCAGATTTTTGACCTAAACAAGCAGATGAAATGTTTGGGCCATTTACTAACATGGAGAAGACCGGCAGAGAACAAGTCTAGAGTTTGTTTTGCAAAGACAAGAGCTTGCTTTAGACATGTTAAATCTGAGATGCCCATGAATTTATGGACATGGTTTATACACCAGCCACTCATGAGTTTGGTAGAACAAGTCGGTGCCTAGATCTTCCTAGGTCTGAATACCCTAGCAGTATTAGATTTCTGGATCTACTAAATCGAGGATACACCTTAGAACCCTGGTGACCCACTAGCTAATCCTGCGCCGGCAGTCTAAGCAGCATCAGCCCCTCAGCACGTTCCTCTGACCTCTCTCTCCTTTTGGCATAATTATCATATTTTGGGTTGATTCTTTTAAAGTAGACATTTGACCTCAGCAAGTACATATCTCTAAATCCTACTGCAGGAAGATTTCTTGGAACATCGATTCTCTTCACGGTGTGTGATTTTTTGGTTGTGTGTGTGTGTCAAAGGGTTTAACATTCAACAATCCTTTACTGGGCACCTCTCTATGCCAGGCACTGACTTGGATGCTGGCAACACAGGAGAATCAGGTAGATAAACAACCACAGTGTGAGCAGGGCTGAAACACAAAAAGCACAGAAGTAGAGGGAACTAGGGGAGTTCTAGGCAAGGCTTCCTGGAGAAGGTGAGGTCATGTAGAGCAATCTTTCCTATGCATAAAACACTGGGTTTTATTCATGATTTTAACCTCATCAACTGTCTTGGAACTTGGGACTTGAAGCCGTTCTTCCTTTGATTCCGAGGAGAATTTCAGAAATATTTCTCAGTGACATCCTTGGGCATTTCACTCCTGCCACATTGGGTAAGGGGAGTTCAGTCCTTGGGAAGTGACTGCAGGTTTGTACATGCTCTCTGCCTTTGGACAGGAGGAATTACAGTGTGAGTAAAGCCGCCCCAGGCAGAGGGGTGGGCCCAGGAGTTAGCAGTCAGAAGCTTAGCCTCACAGAGCTTACTGCAAAGGATAGCTGAGGTCAATCAGGAAATGGGGAACTACCAACCTACACTTGGGTGAGGCTTGTGCCTTGTCAGAAGATTCCCCCACAACCAGTCAGTGAAACTGTGAGCTTCTGGCATCCCACTTGTCAGCCAACTCCTAACCATCTCTCCTAGTTGCTCCTCCCCTAATATTCCCCACCACTCCCATGCCCCCATGTAGGCCTCTCCACTTTTCACCAAGAAGATTGCCATAGTCTCCCAAATGATTTTTCTGTCTCCAATCTGAACTTTGGTCAGCTTCATAATATATCGTCCATATTTTTGCTAAAGTGCTCTATTTAATACCCAGGCCAGATCTGTTTGTTTTGTTTTGTTTTGTTTTTCCTCTGTTTACCACTGTCACTAGCTCCCCACTGCTCAGAGAAAGGCCAGGCTCCTTAACTCCCTTGATCTAGGTCCTGCCTCCTCTCTAGCCTCACCTTAACTACCTTCCCCTTCATACTTTCCAGTTCCCTGAAGTTGCCAGTGCCGGCCGTATCATAACTTGGAGCCTGTGTACATGCTGTTCTTCTTGACTGGAATGCGTTTCTTTCCATCCCTGCTCATCTGATAAATTCTTCATCCTTCAAAGTGCTGCTCTGGTTTTATTTTCTCCCTGAAGTCTTCCTATCCAGTCCCCTTGCCTGGCCTTATTCATTCCTATCTCTGTACCACCTCTGCACCTTGTTCTCAACACAGTGTTACTTGTATCATGGATGGGGAAACTGAGTCTCGGGAGAGGGAAAGGGCTTATCCAGGCTTTCAAGGTGAATATGGACTCAACTCCAAAAAATCCTGATTCCTAGGCAAGTGCCCTACTCACCTCACTCTTAAAGAATCAATCAGATTTTATACACACACAGAGAGAGTATTTTATGGGATGAAGCAGTACCATTAAACATCTGTCCTTCAGTAAGTAAACTCTGCCATAATTCCCTGATGCTCATGACACGTTCCAGGGAGGGGGTTAGGCAAGGCAACCTTCAAGATCTTCTGAGCTCTGATATTTTATGAAATACAAAAAATTTCACTATCACAAGTAGTGCTCACATTTTCCCTCTAGAGTTTATTTGTTTGTGTTTTTAGGATGAAGGGAGGAGAACAAGCATTTATTGCCCACCTATATACGGGGGCAATGCTTTGCATACCTTTTTTTTTTTTTTTTTTAAGATTTTACTTATTTGACACAGAGTGTGTGCACGGGGAGGGGCAGAGGGAGAAGCAGGCTCCCAGCTGAGCAGGGAGCCTGATGTGGGGCTCGATCCCAGGACCCCGGGATCATGACCCAAGGTGAAGGCAGATGCGTAACTGACTGAGCCACCCAGGCGCCCCAATGCTTTTCATACCTTATTTCATTTCATTCTCAGAACAATTTTGCAAGATCCATATTGTTGTCCTCATTTCATAGAGAAGGAAATTGAAACAGAGGCAGGGTGAGCTCCTCACCCAGGGTCCCACAGTCAGGAAGGAACCAGCAGGGATTTGAACTGCAGACTGGAGGGGCAGGTGATTGATGAACAGCAGGTAGGGTCTGGTCTCACATCTCCTTTCCACATCCTCCCCTACCCTGCCACCCCCGACCTGGTGCGGGCCCCTTACCCTGGTCTTCAATCTGCTTGCACAAATAGACCCGGCTCCGCGTCCACACCCCCAGCCTGCGGGTGGCCAGGAGCAGCAGCCGCTGCAGCCTCTTCATCCCGCGGGCGGGCATCCTAGTGCTCAGCCTTGGAGAGCCACTACCATGCCAGGTGGTCCGCGGATGTCGCCACCTCTGCCTGGACGCTGGCGCAGGGGCTGAGATCACCTGCACGCTGCACCTGGCTGCCTCTCCTTTGCGACCTTAGGGTAATAAGCCCCGCAGCCAACCGTTGTTGAGAGTACAGACCAAGGTGGAGGGGGAAAACTAAGTGTTGAAGGAGCTACAGGGCAGGGTTCCTAGGGAGTGGGGGTGTGGCAGAGCCAGCTAGGGCTGGCCTCTGGGGTCCCACGAGCCTGCTTAATGTTGGTGTGGTCAGTTTCCAAGTGCTCTCACATGCTTCCTTCCATCATGCCTTCGGCGCACGCGCATGCGCTCTATCCCTCTCTCTTTCCTCCCCTCTATCCCTCTATCCTACCTTCTATCTATCCATCAATCCTCTGGACCTATGCAGAACAACAATAGTGTGGTATCTGTTTAGTTTAATAGAAACACCTAAGGTCCTAGAGGGACCTGAAGAGGCCCTAATCCAGTATGAGATCTCAGGAAAGTCTTCCTGGAGGAGGTGACTCTGAGTTAGCCAGGCAGGAAGAAATGAGCAGAGGGGAGAGAGGAGCAGAAGGAATACTATGTGCAAAGGCCCAGGGAAGGGAAAGATTTGTAAGTTTTAATGTGACTTCTGCAACAACTTAATACCCTGCAATCAGTGGAATTTCCCCTGTTGTCAGGAAACTGAGGATCTAAGAGAGAAAAAAGCACTAATACTTGTTGATCATCATACTGTATGCTAAGCACTGCACCAGACACTTAACATGCATGATATCATTTGATTCTCACACCAGTCTCATGGGGTCGGTGTTATGCTCACTTTACTGACGAACAAACGGGCTCTGAGATGCAAAGTAATATGCCAAGGTCACACCGAGATGAAATAGGGACTAGAACAAAGGTCTTCACATTCCAGTGCTTTCACTGCCCTTGATTCCACTATTCATCTACTCAATGTCTATTTATTGAGGTTCCATTATGTCCCAGGCACTGGGCTAGGTGCGGAAGATACAGTGGAGAACAAGATTGACAAGTCTCCTGCTCTTACAGGGACCACCTTCAAGTGGGAGAGACAAAATCATCAAGAAAGCCAATAAATAGCAGCTAACAATATGCATTCTGAAAAAGTAAAACAAGGTTATGACTTAGCAAGTTAGAAGGAGATGGGGGAAGACTGATTGGCTGGGAGATGGCAGGGAAGTCCTTCTCGAGGTGACCCTGGTTGAGCTTTGAATGAGAAGCCATGTATTTATCTGGGGGCAAGCGTTCCAGGCAGAGACAACATCAAGTGCAAAGGCTCTGAGATGGGGAATAAGTTTGTTTCATTTGAGCATTGGAAATGTGGCCAGTGTGGCTTAAGCACAGTGAGCAAGGTGGACAATGTCAGGAGGTGAGAAATCAAGACCCCAAACAGGCCTATAGGCCATGGGAAGAGTTTATAATTGGTTCAATGGGAAGCCTTTAATAGGAGTGCCATCATCAGATTTCCATTTTAAAAAGATCACTTTGACTGCTGTGTGCTAGGTTGAGGATATTAACATTTAACCAATTGAGAATATCAAGTAGACATTTAAAATATATAAATCCAGAGTTCATGAAAAAGGTTCCTGGCTATAAATACAAATTTGGGGGTATATAAGTAGTAGTTTTTGCCACATAGCTAGATGAGATCTTTTTAAGAGGGAGGGGTGATTGGCCAAGAATTATGCCAGGTACCCCACCCCTGGAGAACCCCAGCTCTGAGAGGTGAGCAGAGAAAGTGGAGACAGCAAAGGAAACCAAGACTGGCCCCTAAAGAAAGAATTTCCTCTAGAAGTTTAAGTTTTTACCCATCGACAAGGTGTTCTTCTCTTAAAGGGAGTGTCAAAACTGCAATTCAACTAATATTTACTGATCACCTACCGTGGGCAGAATGCCGTGCCAAGTTCTGAGGAGACAAAGGCAGATAGGACAGTATAGGCAGGCAGGATGCAGTTCTCACAATAACAGCAACTATAGTCATCCCCATTTTATAGAAGTTACTAAGTCTCAGAGATGGTGGGTAACTTATCCAAGGATGCACAGATGACCAGTAGTAAAGCCTGGATCTACAGCCAGGTCTGCCTGACTTTCAGAGCCCAAGTGCTTAATCACTCTTTAAAATTTTGTGACGGTCTGATACAGCTGAAGCATAAGGCTCGTGGGAAGATGGTGGGTCAAGAGAAGAAGACACAGGAAATACAGTAAAAAGGTGGGAAAGGCCAAATTTGTCCCAGCCTTGAACACCAGCAGGAGTTTGGATTTGGATTTGGTTCTTCTAGCCAGTTTGCAAACTCAGCACTAGTGACGTTTTGGGCCAGATAATCCTTTGTTGTGGGGGACTGTCCTTTGCATTTGTTGGATGTTTAGCACGATCTCAGGCCTTTGCATACTAGATGCCACTAGCATCACCCCCCCAACACCACCCCCAACAGCTGTGACAATTAAAAATATCTCCAGACATTGCCAAATGTCTCTCTGGGCATGTGTGTACAAACTCGGTCCCCAGTTGAGAATTGCTGCCCTAGGCACTGGTGGGGTTTGGGTTTTTTGTGTTTTTTTCAAAGATTTTATTTATTTATTTAATTGACAGAGAGAGAGACTGTGAGGGAGGGAACACAAGCAGGGGGGAGTGGGAGAGGGAGAAGCAGGCTCCCGGCCGAGCGGGGAACACAATGCGGGGCTCGATCCCAGGACCCTGAGATCATGACCTGAGCCGAAGGCAGACGCTTAACCAACTGAGCCACTCAGGCTCCCCGGTTTTGAAAGGAATGGGACAAGATGAACACTAAGAGTGCTCTCTTAACAGTAATAATCTCTACCACTGTTATGCTCACCATGTGAATGCTGGTATTATGTTTCAGCTCAGGAAGTTGGAATCACTCATACTACTTTGTAACATTTCCACACAGTCTGTTCATTTTTTTGTGAAACAAATATATATTAAGTTGACCACGTGCTCCTCAAGGACAGTGGGGATTCTTTGTATTTATACTTTCTCTTCTTAGCAGAGGGAATGTTAAACGAATGGGTGAATCTTTAAACTTTATTATACACATAATTATATTTATTTTTAGGATATACCAATATCAGAGATTTGTCAGGTGTCTAATACATCGTAGAAGACAAATATCTTTGTTTGCTTGCCTGTTTTAATCTTTTCATCCAAAACTTGTACAAATTGATAAAATGCATAGATTTCATTTACAGGTTTCTTTTCCAGATCAGATAGGCCCACATGATTTTTGCAGCATCCACAGGATTTTCTTCAATTTGTAAGAGTGTACTGTTGAGGGCACCTGGGTGGCTCAGTTGGTTAAGCGACTGCCTTCGGCTCGGGTCATGATCCTGGAGTCCCGGGATCGAGTCCCGCATCTGGCTCCCTGCTCAGCCCTCTGACCCTCTGACCCTACCCCCTCTGACCCTACCCCCTCTCATGCTCTCTCTCTCTCATTCTCTCTCTCTCTCTCTCTCAAATAAATAAATAAAAATCTTAAAAAAAAAAAAGAATGTACTGTTGATTGTTCACTGTATAGAGCACTTCGGAGTGACTCGATGCAATTTAATTCAGCATTCATTGGGCTACCCCTGTGAACCAGGCACCAGGAGAGGAATAAAGGCCATCCTCTTGATGCATCTAATCAAAAGGGACGTCAGGCTTACCAGGGCCTCCCTGACCTTGTTCTATCACCTACGTGCAGCGTCATCTTGGGCCAGTCACGGCCATACTATGACTTTTGCCGGTCCCAGGCACCTTTGCCTTAATGAGCCCCTTCCTCATAAGAAAAAGTGTTTATATACATATTTATGACTGCATGGCATAAAGACAAACATAATGCAGGTTGGATTCGTTATTATATATTCATTATTTTCTTCTGGTTTTAAGATAAATTAATGTTGGGGCGCCTGGGTGGCTCAGTCATTAGGCATCTGCCTTCGGCTCAGGTCATGATCCCTGGGTCCTGGGATCGAGCCCCGCATCGGGCTCCCTGCTCGGCGGGAAGCCTGCTTCTCCCTCTCCCGCTCCCCCTGCTTGTGTTCCCTCTCTTGCTGTGTCTCTCTCTGTCAATAAATAAACACAATCTTTAAAAAAAAATAAATTAATGTTAAAACGTTTTCTTGCGCTCTAGGCACTGTGCCTTTGAGCCGAATGGTAAGTTGGCTCTGGGGCCAATTGCTGACCTCACCTAGTTCTCATTTTCTTCTCCTTAAACATTCCAGTTTTGGAGGGTTGTTACAGGATTATTTGTGATACTTGGAAACTGCACGAGGGCAGAAACCAAGTCTAATTTATTTTCAGCTGTGTACCTAGAGCACTCGACACAGAGTAAGCACTCAATAATATGAATGTGAAATTATCTAAACGGTGCCAGAATACAGTAAACACTCGACAACTGTCAGATTTCTTTCACCAGAAGTCCTGGAGAACAGTTTAGTACATACAGCATAGATAGCCGAAAGCTGGAGTGTATGTACAGACCCTGACTGTAACAGGAATCTGGGTCAGCAGGGATTATGTGGGTCAATCAGTTCATATCCTGTGTAATTTTTTGCCAGTGCATCCATGCCTTGGTCCCCTAATTGCGTTTGTAACACAATCTATCGTGCAGCTGTCATTGGTGGTATAGTAGAACGCGATCTATTATTAACCATATAGATAGGAGAGGGGAGTTTGGAAAACCAGCAATTTTATAGTCGTGTGTGGTATGTTTACACATGCAAGGAGTTGTACCGTACTGCTGCATAGCTCCAGATCCTCTGCAGATTTAACTACAAAGCTACAAAGTGAGTGCATAAATTATGTACCACGGCCCGTGTTTGGGAAATCACTGTGTAGTCTTGGGAATTAGAGAGGAGGTTAGATCTTTGTAATTGATATGCTCCCACTTAAGGGTTGAAACCTGGTGGATCCATGTGAACTTTCTGTCTAAACACAGTGTGTCTGCAGTTCTGCAAGAGTTAGCTGGACAATTAAATTCCAAACAATAGATAACAGAAGTAAAAGAATTTTGCAAACAGCTACCCAATCCTGCCCTGCTCTCCTTCTCTAGCCTTCTCTCCCACCATGGTTTCACTGGTTCCCCTAACCCCACTGCATCCAGAAGGATATGCCATTTCCCAAATGCATAATACATACTTTCAAAATGTTGTGTCTTTACCTATACTGTTCTCTTTGGAATATTCTTCCCCTCTTCATTTTGGGAAACCCTAGAGAGAGTACCTATTCCTAGTAGCTACTCTACAAGTACTAGTTTCTCCTGAGTAAGAATGCGAACTTTTCATGTTGGTAAACTCAGTTCAAATGCTATTTCCTTTGGAAGACTTTCTTTCTTTTTTTTTTTTTTTTAAAGATTTTATTTATTTATTTGAGAGAGAGAGAATGAGAGAGAGCAAGCACATGACAGGGGGGAGGGTCAGAGGGAGAAGCAGACTCCCTGCCGAGCAGGGAGCCGAATGCGGGACTCGATCCCGAGACTCCAGGATCATGACCTGAGCCGAAGGCAGTCGCTTAACCAACTGAGCCACCCGGGCGCCCCATCCTTTGGAAGACTTTCTTACCTTCCCTTTCTAGAAGGGAAGAAAAGGAATGCACTTGTGCTGGACATACTTATATAGAAATACTATGCTGGATCTTTTGCATTTATCATCTCCTTATTTAATCCTCAGAGCAATTTTGTGTGGAACGTATGCTTATTCTCAGTTCCCAGGTTAGGAACCTGAGCTCTAATGGTTAAGTGTCTTAGCTGAGGTCTCATGCTAGTGAACGGTGGAAGTGGCACTGGACCCTGGTTTTGTCTGGCTGTCTCTCTCGGGAAAATCAGTTCTATTATTGGTGCTCTCACAGCCTTTCCATCTTACCCCTACCCTAACACATCTCACTGTGTGGTAATTTATTTATACACCAGCATAAGCTGTCTCCTTCACTAAACTGTTGAATCAGAGAACAATTCTTTTTTTTTTTTTTTTAAGATTTTATTTATTTATTTGAGAGAGAGAGTATGAGCAGGGGGAGGGGTAAGCAGATTCTCCACTAAGTGAGAAGCCAGAAGTGGAGCTTGATCCCAGGACCCTGAGATCATGACCTGAGCCAAAGTCAGACGCTTAACTGACTAAGCCACCCAGGCACCCCCAGAGACCAATTCTTACTTCTCTCTGTATCCTTAACATATGGCATAATAATTGGCATACAGTGGGTGTTCAAAACATCTTGATGGAATGAGGTGAATAATAACAAAGCACTTCACAGTCTGTAAGCCATTTTCAAATATATGAGTTCATTTAATTATAAATAAGCATAAGATAAAATTCCTGCCCTTGGAAGCTAGCAATGTAAATGAGAACACAAGCTATATGCAGGTGAAAAAGATAATGAACAAAATATTATTAGTAATAACAACACTGCATACCCATATAATAAATTAACTGAGGCCAAGGAGAATGAGGACTGAGAAAAAGATTTTTAGACTTGGAAAGAAAACCATGTGGGGTGCCTGGGTGGCTCAGTCGTTAAGCGTCTGCCTTCGGCTCAGGTCATGATCCCAGGGTCCTGGGATTGAGCCCCGCATCGGGCTCCCTGCTCGGCGGGAAGCCTGCTTCTCCCTCTCCCACTCCCCCTGCTTGTATTCCCTCTCTTGCTGTGTCTCTGTCTGTCAAATAAATAAATAAAATCTTTAAAAAAAAAAAAGTGTTGTTAAAAAAAAAAAAGAAAAAAGAAAGAAAACCATGTTAAGCGTTCCATTTAGGGAGCCCGATGGGACACTTTTAATACAGTAGCTTATTTCATCTTCACAAAAACCAAGTGAAGTGAGTGATATTGACTCTATTTCCCAGAAAGGGAACAAAATCTCTTTGTTTGAGAGGTTAAGTGTTTTCCCCAAGGTCACACAGCTGGTTTATAGCAGAGCCTAGTGCTCGCTTCAGCAGCACATATACTATAGCAGAGCCTATTCTAGGTTCCAGCCTCTAAGAGCCCTGTTTTTTTTCTTTTTTAAAAAATGATAGCTGGATTATTCTGTGTCAGTATTTTATTTATTTTTTAACACAATAATAAGACTTTATTCATAAGAAAAAAAGAGCTTTGTGAATTTTTTGTCAAATATATATATATCTTTTATTTATTTATTTATTTTTATTTATTTTTTTAAGTAGGCTCCATGCCCAGCATGGAATCCAAAGAGGGGCTTGAACTCATGACCCTGAGATCAAGACCTGAGCTGAGATCAAGAGTCAGATGCTTAGGGGTGCCTGGGTGGCTCAGTTAGTTAAGCATCTGCCTTGAGCTCAGGCATGATCCCCTGGTCCTGGGATTGAGCCCTGCGTCAGGCTCCCTGCTGGAACCTGCTCCTGCTTCTCCCTCTGCCACTCCCCCGCTTGTACTCTCTCTCTATCTCTCAAATAAATAAATAAGATCTTTCAAAAAAAAAAAAAAGAGGCTCATGTGTACGCTTAATCCTCTTCACCTATTTCACCCATCCCCCATCCTCCTCCCCTCTGGTAACCTCCAGTTTGTTCTCTGTAGTTAAGAGTCTGTTTTTTGGTTTGTCTCTTTTTTTCTTTGTTTGTTTTGTTTCTTCAGTTCCACATATGAATGAGATCATATGGCATTTGTCTTTCTCTGACTTATTTCACTTAGCATTATACCCTCTAGATAAATCCATGTTGTTGCAAATGGCAAGATTTTGTTCTTTTGTATGGCTGAGTAATGTTCCATGGTATATATATACCACATCTTCTTTATTCATTCATCTATCAATGGACACTTGGGCTGCTTCCATATCTTGGCTATATAGGGGTGTATATATCTTTTCAAATTAGTATTTTTATATTCTTTGGGTAAATACCCAGTAGTGGAATTACTGGATCATATGGTAATTCTATTTTTATTTTTATTTTTTTATTTTTTAGAGAGGGAGAGGTAAAGAGGGGCAGAGGGAGAGAGAGAGAATATTTATAAGATTTATTTATTTATTTTAGAGAGAAAGAGAGTGGGAGGGAAGGGCAGAGGGAGAGAGAGTCCTAACCAGACTCTGCACAGAACACAGAGCCTGATGCAAGCTCAATCCCATGACCCTGAGGTCACGACCGGAGCCAAAACCAAGAGTCTGACACTTAACCAATTGAGCCACCCAGGCACCCCTCTATTTTTAATTTCTTGAGGACCCTCCATATGGTTTTCCACAGCGGCTGCACCAGTTTGCATTCCCACCAACAGTGCACAAGGGTTCCTTTTTCTCCACATTGTCACCAACACTTGTTTCTTGTGTTTTTGATTTTAGTCATCTGACAGATATGAGGTGCATTGGGGTTTTAATTTGCATTTCTCTGATGATTAGTGATGTTGAGAGATACTAATAATTTATATGTTACTCTTTAGGCACCAAAAACATTTTAACTAGGGTCTTCTGGCTAAACATTGTGGTGTAGTAGAATGAATGTGTGTCTTGGTTTGGGCTAGAATCCAAATAACTTACTTAGGATGTCAGAAAACCTGGGCGGGAGTAGGGTTGTGAGTCAGGGAGCGAAGGCCAAAAATGTATACATTACCAAGCTAGTTACCATGGTAGCCAACTGAAGCTCAATTATGCGGGGGAGCTCTGGGTGACAGTATAGGACACATTTAGGGTATCCTAATGGAGGGGTGAGGAAGTTGGGGTATTAGTCACCAACTCACTATCCATGACTGAGTTCAGGGCTGCATCTGGTGGTATTAAATCTCTGAAATTCCCAGTTTGCTGTCAGCACAAGCCAAGTATGTTCTCTGGCCACAAAGTTAAAATACAAACAAACTAACTTCAAAGCAAACAGCTGTAGGTGTTCTTTGTAAGAGGCCTTCAGTGTATAGAAGTGAATGCCAAGAAAATATGGACAAGAAACCATTAACATCTGCTACAGAATATAATGAGATACAAATCCTGCCTCTACCACTTCATTCTACGTTGAGAAGAAGTTCATTAGGTACTTATTGTAAGTCCATCATATACTAGGTCAGAGATGGGCAAACTATGGGTAGAAGGCAAATCTGGCCTGTTGCTAGTTTTTATAAATAACTGTGGCCATGCCCATTCGCTTATGCTTTTGCCCTACAATGGGACAGAATTAAGTAGTTGTGGTACAGAATGTCTGGCCTGCAAAATCTAAAATATTTACTATCTGGCACTTCACAGAAAATGTTTGCCAGCTTCTGAGGTAGGTACTTGGGATATTGAGATGAATAAGATTATTCTCCTGTCTGTAAAGATAGATGTGTAAACCAATAAGTGCAAAAAAAAGTGTTACAAGTGCTATAGTAGCAATTCAAATGAGGGAATGGTGATTTTTAATTAGTTGGGAGAGAAATCAAGAACATCTTCATAAAAGATATAACAGATCTTTTAGCAGAACCCTAAAAAATGAGTAGGTATTTTCTAGACAAACATAGAGGAGGAAAGATATTCCACCTAGAGTGGGCAGAAATAGCAGAGATGTAACATAGATCATCAGTAAGATGAATTTAGGAAACTAGTGTCATATCTGGATGGGAGGAGAGGAGTGACACAAAAAGCAAAATTGGAAAGCAAGGAGTTAAATTTTGTCTTTTTTTTTTTTTTTAAAGATTTTATTTATTTATTTGAGACAGAGAGAATGAGATACAGAGAGCATGAGAGGGAGGAGGGTCAGAGGGAGAAGAGGGTCAGAGGGAGAAGCAGACTCCCTGCTGAGCAGGGAGCCCGATGCAGGACTCAATCCAGGGACTCCAGGATCATGACCTGAGCCGAAGGCAGTCGCTTAACCAACTGAGCCACCCAGGCGCCCAAATTTTGTCTTTTTTTTTTAAAGAAATATGAATGTCTCTTACAGTCAGTATGGAAGCCAAGTTGAAGAGGGCAAGAATGGAGTTGATAACTCTAAGCTACTATTGTGATCCAAGCACGAAATAGTGCAGGCTTGAGCCAAGATGGTAGCAGTGGACATGAAAAGGAAAGGTTACTCATTTCCTTAGCACACTGATAAACTCCACCCTGTCACAAGGCTGGCTGACAGACACTAGGCTGGCTGTCACTAGGTGCCTCCTTGTGCTCCCCTAACAGCCTTGCTCACCACTGGTTTAGCATAAATCACCTTGTGCAGCAACACAGTCTGAACCCCCTTGAGGACAGGAACCATGCATGACTCATCTCTATCCTTAGCAGCTGGTCCAGGGCTTGACACAGAACTGCTGCTCAGTGAAGGCTACTTTCCTGAAAAAAGGAGTGAATGAATACACTGCAAATTCATGGCTTCGGTGACTTGTCTCTAAGTTTGCAAAGGTGACATACTACAGGGTCAGCTCACATGGGGACAGATGGATACAGAATGAAGGAGAGGGCAAAGGAATTCTGCAGGCATCCTGATTAAGACAGAGGCTGTGACAGGATATTACTGTTTGAACTGTGATGCTTGCTTGTTCCAGATCCTTAAGAAGGCAGGCATATTATGACTATAAATGACAAATACTGGACAAATTCAGAGCTGATGTAATTACCTGGTGGTATTTTTTATTATATTATTTTTAAAATTCCTTCACAAAATGACCTTTTTTTTCTCATTATAAACACAATTGTTACTTGTAGAAAATTTGGAGACTACAGTAGAAGGATAAAGAGAAAAAAAAGTCAACCACAATCCTACAAACCGACTTCGGATGTTTTTCTATACATCCTTACAGTCTTCCAGGAAGCTATAAACATTTTTATAAAATTAGAATCATACCCTGCATATAATATTTAACCATTTTATACCTATTGATATATATACATATATAATTTTATATTATAACTTTTTTTCACTTATCATTATATCTTAACTTTTAATGGCTATTCCTTAGCCCATTATATGGATCTATTATAACGTATTTAACCTTTTCCATATTATTGTGCGTTTAGGTTATTTCCAGGGTTTCATTATTACAAAAAACATCTTAGCATATAAATCTCCGCTTACTTCCTTATTGGTAAATTCCTAGAAGTTCTTGATGCTATTTTGCTGCAGTAACTGAAGAATGTCCATGCTGGTCTTTGTGAAAGGGTACCATAGATCATTTATAGCCACAAATATTTTATAAAACTCAAATAATTTACAAAACTCAGCCTTCTTGAGTCTTCTGCTTAGGCCCCTGGGAAAGTTGGGCAATCACAGAGGAGTCCTTTTGTCATTGGCATTTAGCAACTTCCTTCATTAAGGTTGTGGCACTTGTCCCACAGCTTTCTTTTCAACTCCAACCCCTGCAATCAAATGGGTCCTGTCAACTTCCATGTGAATGATTTATCCAGTATAGTGGCCTCACAATTCCTTGACTTCCAGGTCTCCTGTAGTCTATACCTCCCAACACACTTCAGCTCTCCACTCCTATGGCTATTTCCTCAACCTTCCATCACCTGAAATTGTTCTACTAGTAAAATCTGAAACTCCTCTCTCCGATTATTTAAGCTTTTTTTCCTCCAAGCTCTCTTAATTCTACTAAAACTTCAAACCTCGCAGGAGATCCTATCCAGTCTCTTGACTCCTTTCTCCTTATCTGTTTTCCTTTTCTGCCATAGTCAGCCTAAATCTCATGATCTCTCCAACTCAACCAACTCTCAACTCTTTCTTCCTAGCTGTTGCCATATGCCTACCATCTAAATCCCCCTAACTTGGATAATTCCAATTATGCACCTCTTCTGTGCCTACAGTCAAGTTGCTAAGAATTGCTGCAGGGAAAATAATCCCACAACCAGATAGGCCAGTGCTGCTAATAGTTTGTAGCCTTAAACTCAGCTAGGCCCCCATTGCTACTTGGAAATCTTTTTTCATTTCACAGGGCCCCTCCCACCTGCCTTTTACACTTCATCCTCTTTCTAAAGTTCACTATCTGGTCTACTCCCTGTTTCCCTACCCCACCCCCACCCCATACTTCCCCTCTAATTATCTACCAATGACCTTCTAATTCACACAGAAAGAGTCCCTTGAGGAGGAGACCTCTTAATTTCCTGCATATGACCTTGAAATATTTTCCTTCAGCCTTCATTTCCCCAAGTCCTCTCATTTTCCTTTATTCTAATTGTTCATTCTCAGTCTTTTTTCTTGGCTTTTCTCCACCGCACCCCCCCCCAACCCTTTTTTTAAACGTTGGTGTCTTCCAGGGTTCCATCCTGACCCATATACTCAGTCCACATTCTCTGGGTGATTTCAATGCTTCCCATGCCTTCAGCTACCACCTATGGATTAAAACTATCAAATTTATAATTCTAGTTCAGGTTTCTTTCCTGAGCTCCAAATTAGTATTTCCTCTTGCCTGGTGAACATCTACTTCCATCTGGATGTGCCACATCCTTCAAATTCAACATGTCCAACATTACATTTATCAAGAGTTTCCCCAAATCCACACCTTTTCCAGAGTTCCCAAGCTAGAAATTTGGAGTTAACCTGATTCCTCCCTTTTCCTAATCCCTTAACGTTTCTCCTTTCCATTGTCTTCCTTCCTTTTCATCCCTTCTGTTCCTTCTTTAATCCAGTCCTTAGCCTCTCTCCTCTAGACTCCTCTTACAGACTGTGGTCTTCTTGACTACAGCATGGCATCCATTCGGTCACGATAGATAGAATTGTTCTAAAATATATCCTGATGATGTCGCATGCACTGTCACAATACATTGTGGATGAACTCATTCAAGACATTATAAAATATATTGCTATCTGTATTAGAGGAGTGTGTAATCTGCTGGGGGACAAGGTAAAGGGTAAGATTAATTCTATCTGGCTGTTGGCATAGAGTGGGTGTCCAAAGAAGACCTCAAAGAGAAATTGTCATTTGAATTGGGACTCAAATGTTGAGGAAAAAGTTCCCAAAGCAGAGAAGGAAGGAAAGGACAATCCAGAGAGAAGGAATAACAAGAGAAAGGCAAGAGCTCAGGTCAGATCAGTTTCACAGACATTCAGTGTGGGCTGCTGACTCAGGCAGTTTTCTAACATTGGACATATAGAGGTGAGTAAGTCACTGACCTCAAGAAGATTATAGTCCAAAGGAGCTGCTTTTAAAAAAAAAGATTTATTTATTTATTTCAGAGAGAGAGAGAGAGCAGAAGGAGGGGCAGAGGGAGAGGGAGAATGCTCTAGCTGACTACCCACTGAGTGCAGACCCTGACCCAGGGCGTGACTCAGGGCTCAATCCCAGAACCCTAGCTCTTACTTAGCTGAAATCAAGAGCCAGCCACTTAACTGACTAAGCCACCCAGGTGCCCCTGGAGGAACTACTTTTTGACTATCATTTATTGAGGAGGGTGGCTTAGGAGATTTAGTTCCTTAATCTCTATTAGTTCCTCTAAGCCAATCCAAATAAATATAAAATACAAGTAAAAATTGTGTTTCCAGCAAACCAACTTCCCCTCACCTTTCATCCAGATTGCCTACTGCTGCTAAATTGCTTCCACTGTTCCTTCACTGTCCATATCATGTACTGTGCCAAATTTGAGGAGGTACATATGACTAAATCCTCAAAGAACCCACTGTCAAGTGGGCACTCAGACTCTGTGAATCAGTAGATGCAGCAGGGTGTTCCAGACTCTCTGCTAGAAGTTTGTTCAGAGTACAGGTGGAGTACAAGGGAATGAGGGGTCAATTCCATCTGAGAGAGGGAGGATGTTTCTGAAATGTTTAAAGCCCGGGGTAACTGGGATGAGGATCTCAAGGGGACATTACGTGAGGGGGGCAAAAGATGAGTGCATTCCTCTTTTCTCCCATTAGAAAGCCTAAATCTAAAATATTTTCTCTCCCTTCTCCAGCTCCCTTCTGTCTCAAAATCATAGCCACATTTTTCTTTTTAAGATTTTGTTTATTTATTTGACACAGAGAGAGAGACAGCGAGAGAGGGAACACAAGCAGGGGGAGTGGGAGAGGGAGAAGCAGGCTTCCCACAGAGCAGGGAGCCCGATGTGGGGCTCGATCCCAGGACCCTGGGATCATGACCTGAGCCAAAGGCAGACGCTTAATGACTGAGCCACCCATGCGCCCCATAACCACATTTTTCACTTCCTTACTCTCTAGCTAGAAGAAAGAGTGGGAAAGAACTAGGACTTGTTTGTGGACAAAATAGTCTGTCTTATTTTGTTTTTTCCATATTTACACTTGATCTTCTGTTTCCTCTACACTCAGCAAAGGACAGTCAAGTTTTGATCGGTTTCTGTTTTCCCTTAAGAAGGCAGCATTTTGTAAACATTGTTTTTTTTTTTTTTTAAGATTTTATTTATTTGACAGAGAGAGACACAGCGAGAGAGGGAACACAAGCAGGGGGAGTGGGAGAGGGAGAAGCAGGCTCCCCGCAGAGCAGGGAGCCCGATATGGGACTCTATCCCAGGACTCTGGGATCATGACCTGAGCTGAAGGCAGTCGCTTAACCAACTGAGCCACCCAGGCGCCCCTTGTAAACATTGTTTTATTTGATTCCCAACAACTGCCAATTAAGAAACATGACAATAATAACAGCAACAACAAAAAGCAGTTGGTGGGAAGTTTAAGAAGAGAGGGCAGCAAACCAGCAACAACAGAATGCCTTACGAAGCAATTTGCACCTACAATTTTGGCTGTGGAAAAGTTGGAAATCATCTTTGCTAGAAACTAAAAAAAATCACATTTTTAAACAGCTGTGTAGAGGAAGGAAACTTCATATGGAGAAACATAAGCCATTTTTGTTCTTCCTTAAAAACAAAAAAACAAAAAACAAACAAACAAACCTGATCGCTTAAATACTCATTCAGTTATACACAAGTTAGAAACCTTGGTATTGTCTCTGATTCCTCTTATTCCATCTTCATTTAATTCCATTGCTTAGTGAGATTTAAAATCTCATCTCCAAAATATTTCTCAATAAATATACAGTACAGTATCTTTCCCAGTCTCCATCCCTGTTGTCACTGACCAAATTTAGACTCTTTCCACTGCTTGGTTGGCTTTTTAGAAGTCAGTTTGTCTTCCTGCCTCTAGTCTTACCCCTCTTCAATTTGTTCTCAATTTTGCTGAGAGTGATCTTTTAAAAATCATATCTTTATGGTAACATTTATTGGTATTCTAAGTGGCAGGATAAATTAGTCCAAGTGTCTACTCTTGATGAACTTATGATGTTCAATGGTTAATATCATCTCTACCTCTGATTCTGAATCTAATCCTCATTTTCTGCTCTGCTTCAGCTGCTACCTCATTCCACGAGAGGCCAGTCTCTGAGGAATGTGGGAATGAGAGCTGATGTATTTCTGCAATGTTTAATTTTAGATGATGATCTAAAGCATGTAGTTGGACAGTTGGTGTAGAATGTAGACAGAGTGCTGTGCACTTAGATATGGTCTTAGGAATCAAAAACTGCCCTTGCTTCTGGCTTTTCCTGAGGACCCGTGTTTTGACATTTGAAGCTAAGTAGAGCCTGCTGATTTCTGGTGACCCTGACAAAAGTTAAAACTGATTCAGTAGTTGATGGTGTTGCCTGTGTCATGTCCAGGACATTTATTTAGACATAGACAATGCAAATATAGCTTGCAGCTGGGGTGGAATAGATCAGGGCTGAAAAGACCTAGATTCCAATTCTGGTTCTGCTGTTCACTAACTGTGTGACCTTGGACAAGCCACTCAATAACTCTGTGTTCCAATGTTCTCATCCATAAAATGGGTGTAATCATTTTAAAGGACTGTTGTGGGGATTAAAGAAGAAAAGGTAGGTGATGGTTCTTAGCACAGTCCTTGGAACTTAGGTCAATTTCAACAGAATATGTAATTCAGATCAAGCAATAATTATTAAGCACCTCTGTGTACCAGGCACTGGGCTAGTTTCTAGGGCTACAAAGATAAGTAAGACCTGGTTGCTGCTCTTAAGAAGCTAATAGAGGGGACGCCTGGGTGGCTCAGTCAGTTAAGTGTCTGCCTTTGGCTCAGGTCATGATCCCAGAGTCCTGGGATCAAGTCCCCCGTCGGGCTCCTTGCTCAGCAGGAAACCTGCTTCTCCCTCTGCCTGCCGCTCCCCTTGCTTGTGCTCTCTCTCTCTCCTTCTCTGACAAATAAATAAAATCTTAAAAAAAACAAGAAGCTAATAGAGAAGTAGTAATTAACACTATGTAAATCTTTTCACTCAGTCTGAATCATGATGCTTCAAGATCCCTACACTTGGTTTATCCCAGAAAATAGCAGCAACATGAAGCTTTCCGCTGAATAATGTTTCTAGAATATCAAGTTTTTATGAGAGGTGTGTAGTGTGGCCATGTAGCATAACAAAAAGATAGACATGTGTTTATATGGACTCAGATGCTCACCGGTTGATACTATTAATGCTGGGCAAGTTGGTCAATCTCTTTGAATCTCACTTTCTTTATTTGCGAAATATGTAGGTTAATACACTGATAGGGTTATTACAATGATTAAATGTGAAAAGGTATATCACTCTCCTAGCACAGTCCCTTGCACAGGGTAGATACTCAATAGGTAGCAGAATTAATGAGAAAAAAGATATCCAAGAAGAGAACAGCTTTGTATTATACTCAGTTGCATGCATGTTTCATGCCCCAGGCTAGCTACTGGATAAAAACTGTCTCTTCATCTCTAGCTTTCTTGAAGGTATCAAATAGGTGCCATGTTCTCAACAAATTTTGTTGAATTGTAACCTACAGGAAAGAGGCTATCCCAAGAAAAGGAAGGAAGGTAACTTTTATTGGCTGCTGTTCCCTTCATATATATTCTCATTTGCTCCTTAAATTAGTTAGAGATGATTACTTTCATGATTACAGAAGAGGAATTTAAGTCTTACAAAGGCTTACCCAAGCCATAGCCAAAATGGCAAAACTAGGACACCTCATCCTCAGCTCTTTAATTTTAGGATCAAGTTCTTTCTATTCCATTTTGCTATCTCATATGGAAAAGTATTGAAAAGTCACATAAATAAGGATAATAAAGAAAATATTCCTTATGTACATTGAAATCCATGGACTTCTTTTATTTTTTTTTAAAGATTTTATTTATTTATTTGATAGAGAGACACAGCGAGAGAGGGAACACAAGCAGGGGGAGTGGGAGAGGGAGAGGCAGACTCCCCACGGAGCAGGGAGCCTGATGCTGGGCTTGATCCCAGCACTCTGGGATCATGACCCAAGCTGACGGCAGATGCTTAACGACTGAGCCCCATGGACTTCTTTTAAAAAGACAAATTATGGCATGCCTGGGTGGCTCAGTCAGTTAAGTGTCTGCCTTCAGTTCAGGTCATGATCTCGGGGTCCTGAGATCGAGCCCCACATCGGGCTCCCTGCTCAGCAGGGAGCCTGCTTCTCCCTCACCCTCTGCCTACCGCTCCCCACTTGTACTCTCTCTCTCTTTCTGTCAAATGAATAAATAAAATCTTAAAAAAAAAAAAAAAGACAAATTGTGGTTTGCAATGAGTAGTACGAAGAACTCAAATTCTCCAACTGCCAGTATTCAGACAGACTCATGACTGTAGGAAACATATGATATGTTTTCAATAATTATGAGAATGGCCTTTTCCTAACAAGCACCTTTGCTGATTGACTATCAGTTTTAATTCCCTGATCAGGTTTCTTGTTTCTATGACTTCCAGTTGCATTTTCTTTGTACCTCTTTGATGACTTTTATTTTCCTCTGACTTTTGTGTGTGTGGCCCATCCTTCCCACTAGACTGGAAACTTTCTTAGGGAAGGGACTGCATCCACATATCCATAAGCCAGTGTCTTTCACTCTATACAATTTTAATACATTGAATTGCTGAACTGAGCTACATCAGAAGTTCTTTGCAGGGGAGGAGAGAGTATTCTTTCAATTAACATTCATGAAGGCACAACCATATTTCAGGTACTGCTTTGGTTGTTGGGTATACAGTTGTAAGCAAGACAGATAAAATCTCTATTCTTGGGCTCCTGGGTGGCTCAGTTGGTTAAGCGACTGCCTTCGGCTCAGGTCATGATCCTGGAGTCCTGGGATCGAGTTCCGCATCAGGCTCCCTGCTCAGCAGGGAGTTTGCTTCTCCCTCTGACCCTCCTCTCTCTCATGCTCTCTCTATCTCATTCTCTCTCTCAAATAAATAAATAAAATCTTAAAAAAAAATCTCTATTCTTGTGGAGATTACCTTCGAAGTGGGAGAGAAAACAATAAACATGTATCTCTCCCAGCATTTCCCCATAATATCTTATATAACTAAATGTTTATTTATCTAGGAGTCTTGAGAGTGAATTCAGTGGAGAGAACATTGGATTAGGGGAAGAAGTATAAAGTACTTATCACACTGTCCTGTTACCGTCTGTTTATGTACTGTGCTTCTGCATTAGACTCCCTCATGTTTAGGGAGGAATCTTATCAGTGACTAACCCAAAAGCCTGGCACATAAAGAGGGCTTAATAATTCTGTGCTGAGTGAGGGGCACCTGGTGGCTCAATTAGTTAAGCATCCAACTCTTGGTTTAGGCACAGGTCATGATCTCAGGGTCATGAGATGGAGCCCTGTGTCCAGCTCAGCACTCAGCTTGGAGTCTGCTTGAGATTCTCTTCCTCTTCCTCTCCCTCCCCCTCCATCCCTCCCTCAACTTGCATGTGTGTGTGCATGTGCCCTCTCTCTCTTAAATAAATAAATAAAATCTAAAAAATAATTCTGTGCTGAGTGATGCATTGTTATTTAGTAACGCTGTGAACTTGGGCAAGTCCACTGGGTTCAATTTTCTCATCAGTTAAATGGGGTGTTACTATCTATCCCATAGGGTATTTTAAGGACTAAATGCTCCCCTTTGCTGCCTCTAAACCAAAGAGAGGGGAAACTACTCCTCTCCTTCATAAAATTTAGCTCTTTTAAGCCCTTGACATTCCACTTTACCACCTGCTATTCTGCTTTGTTGTTGTCATCTACCTAATCTCTGGGCATTAGCCCCAATTCTGTGGTGATTTAAGCTCCTAGCTCTCTTCTTTTACACTGCTTTCCTGTCATTATTCTGGGTGACCTCAACATGTCCTTGAACAACACTTTACAACTGTCTTGCTTCTCCATTTCTGGACCCCCTCATTCCCAGTCTATTCCTCTCCTCAGTCATCCATGCCTGTGGTCAGACCTCAGTCTTTGCCCTCATCAATAACTATTTCACTTCCAAAATCTTGATTTCAGGTGTCCCATATTTTGATGACCACTTCTTACCCTTCTAGGTCACCTACTCCCACTCTAGCTCTTCCTTCACTTTAATAAGATCTACAATTCATTATTTTTTCCCCTCCTGTTCTTATTTCCTTTCTTACCCAAACTGGGTTTCATAATCCAAAATTATAATCATACCACTGGGTATCACTGTGAACTTAATTGTCCTTCTCTTCCTGTATTTAGCTCACTTCATTAAATCCAGCTGTCTACGCACTCTGAGCTTACTCCTGAACAGCCTGACATTGTTGAAGAAAAGCCAATATATGGTCTGTTGACTGGTTTCACTTTAAATTTGTGACCATAAATCTTTTAAAAAGATTTATTTTATTTATTTGAGAGAGAGAGGGAGAGAGAGGGAGCATGGGGCATGGGGAAGGACAGAGGGAGAGGTAGACAGAATCACAAGCAGACTTTGCGCTGAGTGCTGAGCCCAACTCAGGGCTGATCTCATAACCCTGAGATCACAACCTGAGCCAAAACCAAGAGTCAGATGTTTAACTGACTGTGCCACCCAGGTGCCCCTGTGACCATAAATCTTAAGTGGGCACGCCATACTGCCCAGCAATTCTACGCCACTTTTATTGCTTTCTCATTCTCTGAAATGACTCTTTCAAACCTTCCTCTCCTTTTTGTGCCACATTTCTTTGGAAAAAAATTCTAAGAACTAATATTTATTGAGTGCTTAGTATCTATCAGGTATTGTTCTAAGCTCTTTAAATGTATGAGTTCATTTAATCCTCAGAACAACCTGCTACTATTTTCCACATTTTAAAGATGGAGAAACTGAAACACAGAGAAGTTAGAAAAGTTGCCTAAGGCCATATGGCCGCTAAGTGATGGGTCTGAGGACTCAAATCCAGGTACTGTGGCACCAGTGTCTACATTCTTAACCACTAAGCTTTGAGCCTCTTCTCAACCAAAAGCAGAGAGGAACTCATTCATCTCTCTGCCATCAAACTATCAACCCCTGGCATTTGAACTCACACTCTCTGCTTTCCCTCTTATTACTATGGATGAAGTATCCCTGCTCCTGGTTTCACTGGTGAATTTCACCAAACATTCTAGGAAGAATTGATGTCAATCTTTCTCACACTCTTCCAAAAAACTGAAGAGGAAGGAACACTCCCAAACTCATTTTATAAGGCCAGCATTATCCTGATACCAAAGCCAGACAAGGATGCTACAAAAAAACTATAGGCCAATATCCCTCATGAATGTAGTTGTAAAAATTCTCAACAAAATACTAGCAAATCAAAATCAATATCACATTAAAAAAGATCATACACCACAATCAAGTGAGATTCATCCCTGGGATGCAAAGATGGTTCAATATATACAAATAAAAAAAATGTGACACATCACATTAATAGAGTGAAAGATAAAAATCATATGATCATCTCAATAGGTACAGAAAAAGCATTTGACAAAGTTCAACCTTCATTCATGATAAAACCTTCAACAAATTGGGTGTAGAAGGAGTGAACCTCAACATAATAAAGGCCATATTTGACAAATCCATGTTTCAATGTGGAAAGGTTGAAAGGTTTCACTCTAAGATCAGGGACAAGACAAGGGTACCCATTCTCACCAATCCTATTCACCATAGTACTGGAAGTCCTCGCCAGAGGAACCAGGCAAGAAAAATAAATAAAATGTATTCAAATTAGAAAGGAAGAGGTCAAATTCTTTCTGTTTGCAGATGACATGATTTTATAAATAAAAAAAAATTCTAAAGACTTCACCGAAAACCTTAGATCTAATCCATGAATTCAGTATTGAAGTATACAAAATCAATATCCAAAATCGGTACAGTCTCTATATACAAACAATGAACTATCTGAAAAAGAAATAAAGAAGACAGTCCCACTTATAATAGCACCAAAAGCAATAAAATACTTGGGAATAAATCTAATCAAAAAGGTGAAAGATCTGTACACTGAAAACTATAAGACAACATAAGAAATTGAAGAATACACAAATAAATGGAAAGATATTCGGTGTTTGTGGATTGGAAGAATTAATGTTGTTAAAATGTCCATACCATCCAAAGTTACCTATAGATTCAATGCAATCCCTATCAAGTTTCCAATTGCATTTTTTACAGATAGAAAAAAATCCTAAAATTTGTTTGGAAGTACAAAAGACCCCAAATAGCCAAAGCAATCCTGAGAAAGAGCAACAAAGCTGGAGGTATCACATTCTCTAATTTTAAACTATATTACAAAGCTACAGTAATCAAAACAGTATGATATTGGCATAAAAACAGCTATATAGACCAAAGGAAAAGAATTGAAAGCCCAGAAATAAATCCATGCATATGCAGTCAACCAATATATATATATATATATCTTAAAAAATATATATATTTTAATCTGGAGAACACCCATCGGAGTTGCCCTTTTATTTTATTTTATTTTTTATTGAAGTATAATTAACATACAGTGCTATATTAGTTTCTGGTGGACAATATAATGATTCAACAATTCTATACATTTCTCAGTGCTCATCAAGATCAGTGTACTCTTAATCCCCTTTTTCTGTATCACCCCTCCTTCTACCCATATTCCCTCTGGCAATCACAAGTTTGTCCTCTGTATTTGAGTCTGGTTTTGTTTTTGTTGTTGTTGTTTTCTTTGTTTTGTTTCTTAAATTCCACATATGAGTGAAATCATGTGGTATCTGTGTTTCTCTGACTGACTTATTTCACTTAGCATTGTACCCTCAAAGTCTATCCATGTTGTATAGTCAACTAATATTTGACATTAGAGTCTAGAATACTCACTGGAGAGAAGATAGTCTCTTCAATAAATGGTGCTGGGAAAATTGGATATTCCCATGCAAAATAATGAAATTAGACCCCTCACAAAAATTAACTCAAAATGAATTAAAGACTTCATTGTAAGACCTGAAACCATAAACTCCTAGAAAAAAACATAGGGAAAAACTTCTTGACATTGGTCTTGCAATGATTTTTTTGGATATGATGCCTACAACATAAGCAACAAAAGCAAAAATAAACAAGTGAGACTACATCAAATTAAAAGACAATCAAAAGGTTAAAACTTCCAGTTATAGGATAAATAAGTTCTGGGGATGTAATGTACTGCATGGTGACTATAGTTAACAATACTATATTGTGTATTTGAAAGTTATTAAGAGAATGAATCTCAAAAGTTCTCATCACAAGAAAAAAGTTGTGTGGTGAGATGATAGATATTAACAAAACATAGTGTGGTAATCATTTAGTGATATATATCTAGTTATGTATATAATCATATATGTTTATATGTATAAATAATTATGTTGTACACCTTAAACTTATCCAATGTTATATGTCAATTATATTTCAATAAAACTGGGAAAAAAGATAATGAAGAGATTAAGCATGATCAATTTAATCTTACTTTAGATTTGTACTTAATTTGATTAGCTAGCAAATAGGTTCTCGGTTTAGCTCCCTTGGTGATATTCTTTTTCCTAGAGTTTGTGTTATCAACAAAGAGAAGGGATTCACAACACAGTACCTGAATAAAAATACTTCTTAAGTTCAAAAAATAAATAAAAGACAAAGAAAACCTCTCCCTTCTAGCTCACCTCCACTTCTAGCTCACTTCTCAGCTCCCTTTTTAGTTCTTTCCCTCATATTTTCATTGCTGGCTCTTTCTTACCCTTCACATCTTAATCTAAATGCCATTTCTAGATCCTCCACCCCCAATATAAAGTAGTCATTCACTGGCTTCCTATTATATCAACTTACTTAAATTTTCTGCAAGGTTTTGTTTTTGTTTTTTAAATCAGTATTAGATATTTTTCTTATTTACTTTTTTAGTATTTGCTTTTCATCACCAACTTTAGCTTTTAGAAAGCAAGGAAACTTTCTGGATCCTTCACTGTTGCATTCCCAGGACCTTGAACAGTGCCTAATATAGCAGGACGGTATTTTCATTGTCCTTATAGGCTCTCAGTGATCTACCCTTACTTCTCTGACCTTGTTTCCTACAACTTTCTCCCTGGCACCCTGTTCCACTGTAGAGAGCAAAATGGAGTCTCTCATGTCAAGCAGGAGCCTGTGTCAAGCAATGACACAAGTAGTTAAAGGTACAGCACCTAGGAGATACCTCTGGGACCAGCATCAGCTGACAGCCCAGAACTGATAGCAAGCAGAACCAGAGGAGGTCTTCAGGGTCCCAGGACCAATTAAATGCCTTCAAAAAGGGAGGATTTTTGCCCCAAACAGACTCTTCAGACATGACCTCTCTATGTCTGACCACTTAAAAATTCAACTGCTGTCAGAGGCTTGCTCAATATGATCTCTGAACAGAACTGAGATCTTTCACTACTTGAACATAATAAGCAGTAAGTGTTGAGAGCTGACCTGGATCAGACTGGGGCCTTATCTCAGCTGTGCACCCACAGACAGACTTTGCGTTTGTTCCTTAACTTCCTATACCTTTCTGTAATCTTGTTGGTTGTGTGGTTTGTCTTCTGTCCTGCTCTGTGTTCTGTGTAAGAAGTCAAGTTTAATCACATGGTGAAATGTCATTGAATTTGGAATCCTGAACCTGCTTTATAATTGTGATTAAATTTGCTTTATGATTGAATAAAGCTGACATTGTGGAAAGGCAAAACTTGTGTATGCACTTCATAGTGTGCTCATGACATCCACTCATACTGAACTTGCTGTTCCTTCAACATGCCAGGCTAAAGGTCTTTGCACTTGTTATTCCTTCCCTTGGAAGGCTCTTCTGCCAGGTTCCCTCCTTCACTTTCTTTAGGTCTTTGCTCAAAGTTTGTTACCTTCTCATTCAAGCCTTCTCTATTTGGGAATTTAAAATTGCATCTCCCACTTTCTGCTTCTTTCCTTGCTTAATTTTTCCCCATAGCACTTACCAGTGTTTAATATACTATGTAATTTGGGGCACCTGGCTGGCTCAGTCGTTAAGCGTCTGCCTTTAGCTCAGGTCATGGTCCCAGGGTTCTGGGATCAAGCCCCAAGTCGGTCTCCCTGCCTGGCGGGAAGCCTGCTTCTCCCTCTCCCACTGCCCCTGCTTGTGTTCCCTCTTTCACTGTGTCTCTCTGTGTCAAATAAATAAATAAAATCTTAAAAAACACATATATACTATGTAATTTACTATTTATTTTATTGCCTGTTCCCCTCTATTCCTCATGAAGTCTCTGCTGAATCCCCAAAGCCTAAGAGTATCTAACACAAAATAGCAAGTATTTCTTAAATGAATGGATTTGTGAAATGAAGGCATAAATGAATATCAGATGTGAAATCTTTGGGACCTGTAAGGTATCATCATGGGTAATAAAATTATTTATGTTAATAAATAATCTTAGCGGTATTCATGCTTGCATTCCTCACATCCCTGGCACCCAGTTCTGCACACAATACACGCCCCATGAAAGCTTGTTTGAGGTTGATAGCTGGGGGCATGGGTGGTTGAGTTTACGAGGAGCAGCAGCAGCTGGCCCCGCCCCGGCCCCGCCTGGTCCCGCCCCTTCCCGTGGTGGCCCCGCCCCCCACAGTGAATGCCTTATAGGCGAGTGACGTCAGGTCGTTTGTTGCCATTGGCGGCTCCCAAGATGGCGTCTATCATGGAAGGGCCGCTGAGTAAATGGACTAACGTGATGAAGGGCTGGCAGTACCGTTGGTTTGTGCTGGACTACAATGCAGGGCTGCTTTCCTATTACACGGTGAGACCTCGTGGGGCAAAGCTCCGAGCGCCTCGGGGGTCGCTATCCCGGGGGGGGGCGGGCTTTTTGGTAATCGGGTAGAGGTTGCTAAGCTGGGGGTGCCGCCGTACGAGAGGGTTCCCTCGTGAGGGGAGGTTTTACGTCCCGGAGAGCCAATGAGGGTGAAGGAGATGGTGGCGCAGCCAATAACCAGGCAGTGGCTGTCTGATTTATGGGTTAGGGGCGAGCCGCGTTCCTTTTTTAGGGTCCGGTATTAAGCTGTGGTGGGATCCAGCGCGGGTGTAGGCGGGTGAGGGTGGTCGTAGCCATGATTTAAAAGGGCAGGTTACGCAGTGCGTGTGGTTTCCCCACATTGTCATGAACTTGACATTGCCCCCCCGACCCTGTGGACTGCCGCGCCCCTTAGCTTCCCTCCAGGGATTAAAGGGCGCTGTTTTCTCCAAGCAGTGGTCACACAAGCTTGGCCAGGTCCTGAGGTGACTGGCTCTCGGGCCACACGAAGGAGTCCGAAATCCCCGCTGTCTGCCCAAACTGAGTGTTTCTTTCATGGGACGCACTCCTATTCTGTGAGAGGCGAGCGTAACCGACGCCTTAACTTTTGAAGCCAAGGATTTCCCACCCAGGCGTTTCTCGTTAGCGAAGACGGAACGGATAGTGCGGCGTCTCCTGAAAGTTGTATTCTGGGGAGGGCTGAATTTAGGGCTTCACTGTCATTAAACGCGAACCAGTGGCCGTGGGCAAGTGCACGAATTGCCATGAATCTTATGTTCTGATTATCCGTTCCACACTTACCGCATTAGAAATAGAAGGTGGGTGGTATTAGAGAAATTAGTTACAAAAGTACTGTCTCTGAATAGTGTATAGTTAATAATAGCCAACTAGAGGGAAGAAACCACTTAAAAGGACAAAACAGAATTCCCTGAAGCCTTCAGAAAATTATAAAAGAAGAAAAAAAATTATAGAAGAAGGGTTAGTGTTGAGAGAAGTGGGAGCACTAGTATTCGTTCGTTTGAAAACCATTTATTGAACTCGCGCTGTATGTTAATTATTATTGCTTTGGGCTAGGTGTGTGCTTGTGAGCAAGAATCAGCAGAGATCAAGGTATTCACCATTCTTTTTCTCTGGAGCTTATATTCTAGTTTAGTGGTTCCCTTAATTCATTTCACTCACAGTAACTATGCAAGGTAGGTATTTGTTATCCTCATTTTATAGAGGCTCCAGGCTTTTAAGTAATTTGCTCAAGATCACAAAGCTAAGCAGTAAGTGGTGTAATCAGGATTCCAGATTGCTGGCTTTCTATTTTCCCTGCACTTATCTGCAGGGGAGAGAGGTTAAGTGCAAGCTGTGAGTTACTAAAGGCTAGTCTGCAGGAGTAAAAAAATACAACTTTGAGCATCCTTTAACTATCAACGTCCTTTCTCTACATAATTTTTAAAGGGAGAAAAAACCAAACCTGAATGAGATTTAAGCCCATCGTTCAAAATTATCTTTAGGTAGCCATGAAAGAGATGAAACTGAACATTATATCCTCAGAACTCTGGAATTATGAAATCCCATGGCTCAGATAAAGAGTAATGTTGGGTTTCATTAGATGTGATAATCAGAAATTCCAATGGACCCTTTCCAGCCTATTCAAGGTAGAGTAATTTCAGTAAGTAGCACTATGGAATTAAGTTAACTCTACAAATCCCACATTTGTATTGGTCTGAACCTAGGGCCATACCGGAGAGGCCCCAAGCTGGGGTTCTTAGGAGCTCCTAGCCCAGCCCAGCTCCTTTTTCCTGTATGGTTTTTTTTTTCCTTAGTGTATCCTTTTTTTTGCCTCCTTGCCCTTTTAGTTTTTGAATACCTTGATAAATCTCTCCTTTCCTTATTAACTAAATATAGGTTTTTCATATACTTCTTCCTCCCCTTCCCCCAGTACCTAATTTCTGCCTTCTGAGACCAGACTCTATAAAACATCATCGTTGCCAGCTGAAGGAGGTATCATATTTCTCACTAATGGCTCTTTAGAAGTCCTTTTTTTTTTTTCCTTTTCTAGTTCTTTGGTATTAAAGCATTTGCTTGTAGAGAAACAGCAGGGAAATATTATAAAGTAAAATGATCTTGTGAAATAAAATGATACCTAATCCCAAATTAGAGGAGGTCCAGCAAAGATGAAAAGAGGATAGGTATACACTTAAAGTAGGAGACACGTTGAACATTGGCAAGGGCTTCTGTATACTTAGACATTGTTTTAGTACATTAGGATTCAGAAGGCTTAGAAGGTACAGTTTAGCGATTTGCATGGGGCTAATAACTTGGAGCTACATCTTCCAGAAAGAGTATCTGAATTAGTTACATTAGCCTTTTAGCAGAGTAATAAATAGCAAGTCACTCTGTCCCTTGTTTCCAAAATCACTTAGGCTCTGGTCTGGTTCTGTGATTGGAGATCTATTCCAGGGTGGCCATGAAAACCCTGAACTAAAGTTGGTTGGCCTTGCTTTAGAGTTCCCCTGTACTGAACATTGATATTGGGGGGCGCCTGGGTGGCTCAGTTGGTTAAGCGACTGCCTTCGGCTCGGGTCGTGATCCTGGAGTCCCGGGATCGAGTCCCGCATCAGGCTCCCTGCTCAGCAGGGAGTCTGCTTCTCCCTCTGCCCTCTTCCCTCTCGTGCTCTCTGTCTCTCATTCTCTCTCTCTCAAATAAATAAAATCTTTAAAAAAAAAAAAAAAAGAAAGAAAAAAAAGAAAATTGATATTGGGATAATCTCAGAGTTGGGTTAGAATCACTGGGATTGCCGTGAACTGAATAGATTCACCTAAATGTCATCTCAGCCTGGATCTTTTTCTCTGGGCCTGGGCCCAGACCTAGACCTGTTCTCTGGGAATGAATGTCTTTTTACTTTATCTTTCTTTTATTTTCATACTCTGTGAATTTTCAGTTTTTGAAAAAGAGCTTCATAATAGTATTGTTCTGCCCAATACATGAAGAGAGAAACTGTCTCTTTTAGGAAAGTAGATTGAGACAGTCTTTTCAGCTCTAGTCCAGTCTCTTAAGTATTAGAAACAATATAACGTAGTTCATTCAGCAAGCATTTATTTGGGGCCGACTTTGTAACTGGCATTGTATTATATATGGTGGTGGTACAGAATGAAGGAGAGTCCCTTCTACCTAGGAACTCACAGTCTAGCAGCGGACACCTAAGCATAATTTCAAAACAATATGATAAATTTCAAAACAATATGATAAATTCTACAATAGAAATAAGAATAGAGTGCTGTGGGAACATTGCCTGGAAAAGGCGAGGGAAACATTTGAGCTGAGATTTATAGGATAAAGGAAGAAGAGAAAAGGGGCATTTTAGGCAGTAGGAAACTTGAGAACATAAAAGTGCATTAAGAAGATACTAAGGATTTCTGGGGGGTGGGGGGATGGGCTATCCTGGTGATGGGTATTAAAGAGGGCACGTACTGCATGGAGCACTGGGTGTTATATGCAAACAATGAATCATGGAACACTACATCAAAAACTAATGATGTATGGTGATTAACATAACATAATAATAATAATAAAAAGAAGATACTGAGGATTTCTGAGCAGCTCTAGTGTAAAAATGTATATGGGAGATAGCAGGATATTGAGTCCAGAAGGCATTGGGAGCCATAGGTTAGGCCTGGAAATGAAGATCTGTTAGATTATAGCACATAAGTAAGTTTATTAGATACCTAGGGAGGGCTAAGGTATAAATTTGGGAACACTGTGAACAGCCAACCATTTATGTGAATCATGATCACAAAGGAAGGTGAGAAAGGAAGGAAAATTGAGGGAGTTACAGATATATGGGGAGTTGGAAGGTTAGAAAGTTAGTAAAGATCATGCCTTTTGTAAGTTTATCACATGTTTACTGAGAACCTACTGTGTGCCAGGTGCAGTGCCAGAAGGAGGCGTTAAAATGGCAATAAAATGGAAATAATCCATGCTTTCATGATACCTAGAGTCTACTGGGGGATACAGCAAGCAAGAAACGTGATCAGGGAAGCATAGGATGCTTGGGTATGTAGGGAGGTCCAAGACTCAGTCTTGGAAGGTCAGGAAATATTGCCTAGAAGAAACAGGTTTGCTATGACCTGAATGATGAATAGAGGTTAGCTATGTGAGCAGAGAGAGATAACTGCTTGAGATAGAGGAAATAAATGTTTTCGGAGGAGACAAGAGTAAGGAGTTAGACAGTCCTGGAGTTTGGGCTGTGAGATGGACATGAGATGAGCTGAAGAGGTGGGTAGGGGCCAGAAAGACTTTCTTGGTAAACTGTGCTAAGGAATTTGAATTTTTCCCCCAGGGCAGTGAAAATCATTAAGTGTTGTAAGTAGTCTTTGTTATAGAAAAATTTTGATTATAGAAAATTTCAAACATATAGAAGAGGATAATAAAATGAATTCCTGTCATCCAGCTTGTACAGTTATCAACATATGGCCAATATTGTTTTGTTAATACTTCCACCAACTCCTTCCTTCTCCATTGGTTCATTTTAAAGCAGATCCCAGATACTATATCCTTTCATTTGTGAATATTTCAGATGTATTACTAAAAGTTAAGGTCTTTCTCTTTTAAAAAAGTTATCACAATACCATTATTACAACTAAGTATTACTAATTTACTAATATAAAATATCTAGTCAGTGTTCAGTTTCCTTGTCTCAAACATTTCTCCCTCACCAGTTGGAGTCAGGATTCCAATTCCATTTCTTTCTTTTTTCTTGTTTGTTGAAGAAACCAGATCATTTATTCTGTGGGATTTTCTACATTCTGGATTTTGCTGGCGGCATTCTTGTGGTATGTTTAAACATGTTCCTTTGTTGTTTGTATTTCCTACAATATAGGAACTGTATAAACTGATAATTAGAGCTAGAAACTTAATCAAATTCAGTTTTTTTTTTCTTTTGGGCAAGAATTCTTCATAGGTGAAACATTATATTAGGTGGCACATAATGTCTGGTTGTCTCTATGATTTTAAAATTGATCAGGAGGTACAGGTAAAATTTGTATCCTTTAAAGAAGACTGTCATTACAGAGAAATAATCAGGTCGTATCGACAGGACTTAGTGATTGGATATGAGTGAAAGGGGGAGGAGTTGTCTAATGAAATGCAGGTTTTTGGTTTTACATGGGGAATGATGATAGGGAAGATAGGAAGAGCAGGTTGGGGGAGAGGTTGCTTTGGGGTATATTGAAATTGATATAAAGATGTCCTATAGTCTGGAATTCAGGAAAAAATCTGGTTACAGATACATATTAGCTTTATATATGGAGAATTGAGAGAGAATAATTAGGATGCTCAGAAACATCTTTGGATTAGTTATTGCTTTGTAATCAGTTACCCCCAATACTTAACAATTTAAAACAACAAACATTAGAGTTTCTGTGGTTCAGAACTTTGGGAGTGACTTAGCTGGGTGGTTCTGGCTCAGGGTCTCAAGAAGTTGCGGTCAAGACATTGGCTAGGGTTGCAGTCCTGTGAAAGACTTGACTGGAGTTGGAGGATCTGCTTCCAGGATGACTCACTCACACAGCAGTTGGCACAAGGCGTCAGTTCCTTGCTGGCTGTTGGAATGTGGCCTCAGTTCCTCACCAGCTAGCCTCTTCATTGGGCTAGACTGGTGTCATTATGATAGGCTTTATGACTTCACCCAGAGGGGGAGTGATCAAAGTGAAAGCGAGGAGGTAGCCGCAGTGCCTTTTATGACTTAGTCTGAGAACATCACTTCTGCCTTATTCTGTTCATTAGAAATGCACCATACAATTTAGCTCATGAGAATGGGAATGGGAATTTCAGGCATTGGAAGGGGAATTAGGCCCTACCTTTTGAAAGGAGTGTCAAAGAATTTGTGGACAGATTTTGTTTTTTGTTTTTTTATTTTTTTTTAAAGATTTTATTTATTTATTTGACAAAGAGAGACACAGCGAGAGAGGGAACACAAGCAGGGGGAGTGGGAGAGGGAGAAGCAGGCTTCCCACTGAGCAGGGAGCCTGATGTGGGGCTCGATCCCAGGACCCCGGGATCATGACCTGAGCTGAAGGCAGACGCTTAACGACTGAGCCACCCAGGCGCCCCTGTGGACAGATTTTTAAACCACAGTCATATTCAGGGGATTGACAGAGAAAAAAGCCTGCACAGGAGAGTGACAAAGGACAGCCAGAGATACAAGAGAGAAACCAGAAGAATGTGGCAGTCAGGGTGGGAATAGTGAGTTGGCCTGAATACTGTTGGGAGGACTGAATAGATGAAGACTAAAAGGGTCTACTGGATTGATCAGTTTGGAGATCATTGATGCCCTTAGTGAGATCAGTTTCTATGGGGTTGTAGGGGTGGAAGAAAGGCAGATTGGAGTGGTTTAAAGACTAAGGTGTAAGAAGTAGAAAAAGTGAGTGTAGATTGCTCAAGATGTTTTATTGTGAAAGAGGCAGAGAGGGATATGAAATTAAGGGGTAGGGCTTCTAAGGTAGGATTTTGCTTAAATGTTGTAGGGACAGGAATCAAGATCCATGTTAAAAATGAGGGTAGAGTTAGTACTTAAGGAGTGTAGTAAAAGATTTAGATCAATGGCCTTGGGACCTGGAAAAAAGGAATGGCTAGGGATACATTAAAGGTTAATCAGGTTGTTTGAGGAACTAGTTGAGATTATAAAATATGATTTGTTTCATCATTACTCCAAAATGTTTAACTCTCTTTATATTGTTTTTATAACATTTTGGAGAGAAAGTTAGCAACAGTGAATTAATAAGTTACCAGGGCCACTCAAGGTATTTTTTGTAAAAAGAATCATTAGAAAAATCATATATTCTTCCCTATTACATGCTGCCTGGAAGAGATTTTGCATTTCAGAACTACTGGTAGTTGGGGGCTACCCCGGGTGGCTCAGTCTGTTAAGCGTCTGCCTTAGCCTCAGGTCATGATCAGTGTCCTGGAATCTGGAATCCAGCCCTGCTTTGGGCTCCCTGCTCAGCGGGGAGTCTGCTTCTCCCTCCCGCTGCTCTTGTACTCTCCCTTGCGCTCTCTCTCTCTCTCTCTCTCCCTCTCAAATAAATAAATCAAAAATTAAAACAACAACAACAACAAAAAACCACTGGTAGTTGAAACACATTTAGGAGTTATTTGGCTGTCCTTAGAAATGTTTGGAAGATGATCAGAATTTTTGAAGAGCATAAGTATATGTATTTTTCTTGCAAAGATGTAAAAGAGGTAGTTTCAGATTCTCCTAGAAAGATCTCAGCACCACTCCCATCAAACAGTTAAAAGTGAATTTATAGGGGCGCCTGGGTGGCTCAGTCGGTTGGGCGGCTGCCTTCGGCTCAGGTCATGATCCCCAGGTCCTGGGATCAAGCCCCGCATCCGGCTCCCTGCTCGGTGGAGAGCCTGCTTCTCTCTCTCTCTCTGCCTGCTGCTCTGCCTACTTGTGCTTTCTCTCTCTGTGTCAAATAAATAAATAAAATTAAAAAAAAAAAAGTGAATTTATACTTTTCTAAATAAACCATTCTTGACAGTTTTTATTAAGCTTAAATGGTATATATTAGAAGCCCAAAACTAATAAAGTCGCTTTTGAATTGTAAAAGGAACAAAAGAAAAATTGTATCTAATCTAAATGCCCTAAAAAGAAAACAAAAGAAGCTTCTAAAATGGTAAGTATTATCAGTGGGAAGAAGTATATGGAAATTTTGTATTGTTTGCTTTCTTGAATACTCTGGTCAGCCTTGATTTTTCCATTTCAGTACCCTTGAAACTTGCTCATGTAATTCTTTGGGAACTTAATCATTTTATATTTGTTATCATTAACTAGCCGTATCTATAGTACATTCTTTATCTGTACAACAAGTTTGTAAACTCCTCAATGACAGTACTGAGCATTATGATTTTCAAGTCCTACAGTGTGGCACATTGTTCTTGTAGTGAATAGAATGTCCAACGCCCTTAAAACTTGGTTTAGAGATGAGATTATGTTTTACACAGCCTTGTAAGTTTTGCAGAATGTGCTAATAACAAATATGTACGTTTCCATGGTTTATGTGAAACACGATTGAGCTTATATCAACAGCAGCGGCTTTTGTTTAATTATCCAGAGCCTGTAGAACTGTGTGGGATCTTTTGCTTAGTGTGTTGTATCAGACAAGCAGTCAGCTCTTGCTTCTGTTACAAGCAGTTTTTGTTAATGGTAATAATTTGTGGAAGGATGGAAAATAGATTGTTCTTATGCCACTCCTATATGTGGCAGTTGTCATAGGATCAGATTTTCAAATACTTACGTAATTCCAATCAAAGCCAGGACAGTGCTCAAGTGATTTAGATTAAGGATTTATTCCTTTTATTGCTTATAGAGAGACAGACAAATGGCCAGCCCAATCATTTATTTTTATTTTTTATTTTTAAAGATTTTATTTATTTTTAAAGATTTTATTTATGTATTTGACAGAGAGAGGCACAGCGAGAGAGGGAACACAAGCAGGGGGAGTGGGAGAGGGAGAAGCAG
>NW_023270447.1:53219435-53535594 GCF_011800145.1 Mirounga leonina | reverse complement strand
AGCGAGAGAGGGAACACAAGCAGGGGGAGTGGGAGAGGGAGAAGCAGGCTTCCCGCAGAGCAGGGAGCCCGACGTGGGGCTTGATCCCAGGACCCTGGGATCATTACCTGAGCCGAAGGCAGTCACTTAACGACTGAGCCACCCAGGCGCCCCCCTAATCATTTATTTTCCTTCTCATTTTATCATGCAGGATTCTCTTGAACTAGTTCCTTAAAAAAAAGGACTTTACTTTTTTTGCAAAAGTTAAGTTTGCAAGGTACATGAAATCATACAAATGGAATTATATTCAAAGGAAGTGTTTTGAGGTATTCATAATTAATTTTTTCCCATTCACGTGACAATGTTAAGATTATTATGAAAGTCGATTTTCTATTTCCTGGAGTTTTTTCACATTAGGCCTTCATGCTAGGATTGTCTCCTTATTTCATTTCTTGTATTTTAGCCTTACTGTTATAGCATAGATGGGTAGATAAAATATTGGGTGAATATTTGCTTTGTTGCTTTGACAACTGTCTCTACATTCTCTCAACCCTTCTCTTTCCTCCATCATTCAGAGAAGGTGCCATGCTTCCCAGAGACAATGGAGTACGTTTAGTGGGAACACTCTTCTTTTTCTCTCTCTCTCTCTTTTTTTTAAAAGATTTATTTGACAGAGAGACACAGCCAGAGAGGGAACACAAGCAGGGGGAGTGGGAGAGGGAGAAGCAGGCTTCCTGCTGAGCAGGGAGCCTGATGCAGGGTTCCATCCCAGGACTCAGGGATCATGACCTGAGCCGAAGGCAGACGCTAAACGACTGAGCCACCCAGGCGCCCCTATTGGGAACACTCTTAACATCTTGTACCCACACTTACTAGTATACCTACTTTCCTGCTAACCCTACCTGTATCCTTCCCCATCAGAGTGGAAGAGGTAATCCTTGGGTATTCTGGATTCTGTCTGCTCACAAATTTTCAAGGACCCCAAGTCTATAGGTTTTCTCCTCCTCTGCTTTTTTTTTTTTTTAAGATTTTATTTATTTATTTGACACAGAGAGAGAGAGAGAGAGAGTGAGAGCAGGAACACAAGCAGGGGGAGTGGGAGAGGGAGAAGCAGACTCCCCGCTGAGCAGGGAGCCCGATGCAGGGGCTGGATCCCAGGACCCTGGGATCATAACCTGACCCTGAGTCAGATGCTTAACAACTGAGCCACCCAGGCATGCCTCCTTTTCTGCTTTCTCTACTTCCTTTTCTCTCATGTGTCTTAAACTTCCTTTCTATGTATGGACTTTTGTGGTTTATTTTAAGAGTATTAATTTTGCAATACAACAACTAAACATCTTTGTTATGACAATTTCATGTGGAAATTTTTAGGAAATCTTTGGGTTGCTTTTTTTTGTGTGTGTGTGTTTAACAGTTTTATTCAGGTAATAATTCACATATCATCTATTTAAAGGATACAATTAAATGGTTTTTAGTATACTCAGAATTGTGTAACCATCTCCACGGTCAATTTTAGAAAACTTTCATCACCCCCAAACGAAACACTGTTTGCATTATATTATTACCAGTGTTTCACCCCTAGCCTAGGCAACCACTAATCTACTTTTGGTCTCTACAGATTTGCCTGTTTTGTACATTTTGTATAAGTAGAATCATATTATAAAAGTGTTCTTTAAATGATTGTAATATGGCTTCTTTTTTTTAGCATAATGTTTTCAAGGTTCATCCATATTATAGCACATATCAGTACTTTTTACTTCTGAATATTCTGTTGTATGAGTATTACACATTTGTATTTATCCATTCATCAGTTAGCAGACATTTGAGTTGTTTCCTTTTTTTTTAGGTATTGTGACTAATGCTACTATGAACGTTTGTGTACATAAGTTTTGGTGTGGACGTATGTTTTCATGTCTCTAAGATATACATAGGAGTGGAATTGCTGGGTCATATGGTGACTCTTTGTTTAACCTTTTGAGGAATTGTCAGACTGTTTTCCAAAGCAGCAGCACCATTTTACATTCCCGCCAGAGGTATAAGGGTTCCAGTTTCTCTGTATCCTTGCCAATATTGTTATTATCTGTTATTTTGATTATAGCCATCCTAAGTGGGTGTGAAGTAGTATGTTATTACGGTTTTGATTTGTGTTTCCATGATGGCTACTGATGTTGAACATCTTTTCATATGATTATTGGCCATTTGTATCTTTTCTAGAGAAATATCTATTCAGATCCTTTGCCAATTTTTATTTTTTTATTTTTATTTTTGTTTTTTGAGAGAGCGAGCGAGAGAGAGCAAGGGGGTGGGGGCAAGGGGCAGAGGGAGAGGAAGAGAGAATTTTTTTTTTTTAAAGATTTTTTATTTATTTGAGAGAGAGAGAATGAGAGAGAGAGCACATGAGAGGGGGGAGGGTCAGAGGGAGAAGCAGACTCCCTGCCGAGCAGGGAGCCCGATGCGGGACTCGATCCAGGGACTCCGGGATCATGACCTGAGCCGAAGGCAGTCGCTTAACCAACTGAGCCACCCAGGCGCCGGGAAGAGAGAATTTTAAGTAGGCTCTACACCCAGCATGGAGCCAGAGGTGGGGCTCGATCTCCTGACCCTGAGATTATGACTTCAGCCAAAATCAAGAGTTGGATGCTTAACCAGCTGAGCCACTCAGGCGCTCCCAGATGCTTTGCTAATTTTTAAATTGTGTTTTTTTTTTTTTTCTTTTGAGTTGTAAGACTTTTTTATATATTCTAGATACAAGTCCCTTATTAGATAAATGATTTGCAAATATTTTCTTTCTGTGGGTTGTCTTTTTACTTTTTTTTCTTTTTAAGATTTTATTTATTTGAGAGAGAGTGAGAGAGAGAGAGCATGAGCAGGTGGGAGAGGCAGAGGGAGAAGCAAACTCCCTGCTGAGTAGAGAGCCCAATGTGGGGCTTGACTGAGCTCAAGGCAGCCGCTTAACCAACTGAACCACCCTGTCTTTTTACTTTCTTGATGGTGTTCTTTGAAGCACAAAATTTTCAAATTTGATTACGTGTAATTTAACCTTATCTTTTGTTGCTTGTGCTTTTGATGACAAACCATTGCTTTATTTAAGGTCACAAAGTTTTATACCTGCTTTCTTCTAAGAGTTTAAAGTTTAAGCTGTTATGTTTAGGTCTTTGATTCATTTTGAATTAATTTTTGTATATGGTGTGAGCTAAGGGTCACATTCTTTCTCTTAAATTATATATTTTTTATTCTTTCATATGTAGCTATCCAATTATTCTAGCACCATATATTGAAAAGACTATTCTTTATCTTGGGACCTTGTTGAAAATCAGCTGACCATAAACATGAAGGTTTATTTCTCTCCTTATGTCAGTGTCACACTGTTTTAATTATTATAGCTTTGTAATCAGTTTTGAAATTGGGAAGTATGTCTTTCAGTCTTTTTCTTTTCTTTTCTTTTCTTTTAAGATTGTTTTGGTTATTTTGGGTCCTTGGAATTTCCATATGAATTTTAGGACCTACTGACTTTTTCATTAACAAATTAACATGGTCATATTTCTCCCAAGTCGAAAAATGTGTCGCTTATTCTGTGTCTCCCCGGAAATACCATCCTGACCTCTCTTCTTAAACCTGTGGAGTTTTCTACACTGTTCGTAACCATCCATCTTACATATACTCTGCAGCAGTCTTTACCTCCAGATTTTACTGAAAACCCTAGCAAAGGTCTCCAATGATAGCTTTGTTGCTAAACCCGATGGGTACTTTTTCCTTTTTCACACTTAATTTTAAAGCATCGTTTCTGCAGAACTTGGTGACATTGATTCCTCTTTTTTTAAAGCTTTAAAACAATGGTTTTATTGTTCTTTAAGAGATGACACCCTTAATTTTAAGAAATTGAAACAGTACTGAAAAGCACATACAGTAGATGGAAGAAAAGTCCCATCTGAAATTCCTGTCTGTGTTTTGGAGAATCGTTTTCCTAAAAACTTTATGCTTAAATATACATGTATGTATATTTTATATAACTAGATCATCTTCTGCATGATATTCTACAACTTAATAACATTTTATTAAAAATTTTCCATATAATTTAGTGTTGCATTTCTTCAAGTAGCAAATTGAACAAAGGATATCATTTCTCCTTCATCCTTACTTAGTGAGATCTCGGTTATCTGGCTTTGGGAGATTAAGATTCCTATGCTGTTTGTGGTGCTGGAGAAGGTACAATAATCGGCATTATTATAGTTCTACTCAGTTGGTTAATACTCAGTTTACTTAGTTAAGACAGTTTATGAAGACCACCTACAGGTAAAAGGCTCCACTTTTTAATGAGGGAGTGGCAAAATTTTAGAAGATCTTGTGGGATTGGGCACCTGGATGGCTTAGTCGTTAAGCGTCTGCCTTCGGCTCAGGTCATGATCCCAGGGTCGTGGAATCGAGTCCCGCATCGGGCTCCCTGCTCGGCGGGGAGTCTGCTTCTCCCTCTGACCCTCCTCCCTCTCATGCTCTCTGTCTCTCATTGTCTCTCTCAAATAAATAAATAAAATCTTAAAAAAAAAAAGGTGATGATGAGTCGCTATGACTAGAAGAATATAAGAGGAGACTGAATGTCAAATTTGGAGAGCTGTCCCCTCAGTTAAAATTCCAGTTTAAGTCTTAAAAAAGAGCTTGTGGAATGAGACATATTATTGTAGGCCATTGTTGGAAAATACAATCTGGCACAAGCCTCTACTAGATGTTAATCTGTTGTTTTAGGTATTTTCTAATATTGTCAAATATATCACCTCATTAAGCCTCTCAACATCTCCCATTTTTTCTTTTTTAAAGATTTTATTTATTTATTTTGACAGAGACACGAGAGAGGGAACACAAGCAGGGGGAGTGGGAGAGGGAGAAGCAGGCTTCCCGCTGAGCAGGGAGCCTGACGTGAGGCTCAATCCCAGTACCGTGGGATCATGACCTGCACCGAAGGCAGATGCTTGACTACTGAGCCACCCAGGTGCCCCTCTCCCATTTTTTCTTGCTGCCATAGTAGCACATAAATCACCATCATGTTTCACTTGACCTGTTGCAAAAACCTCATAACTGTTCTGTTTCCATTTTTGCTCTCTAAAATGCATTTTCTGTCAGCAGCCCAAGTGATCTTAAAAAAAAAAAAAAAGAAAGAAAAACAAAAGCTCATGTTATTTCCCTGCTTAAAATTCTCTAGTGACTTTAGGAAAACATCCAAACTCTTTATTATGACTTATATGTGCTTGGTTATCTGCCTCCACTTATTTTGCTGCTCCCTCTGCTTACCACTCTCTATCCACTCTAGATTTTTTTTCTATTCCTAGAGCACCTCAGACTTGTTCCTGTCTCAGGGCCTTTGCATAGTTTTCTGGCTTCTCAGACTGTTATTACTCCTGGTCTGTGGCATGGCTGATTCCTTCTTGTTAAACAGGTCTTCATTCAGATGTCACTGCTCAGAGAAGCCTTTCCATAACATCTAAAGTAGACCTCACTGTCAGTCACTATCACAATGATCTTGTTTTATTTTTTCATGGTGTTTATTGTTAGCTGCTGAATTTATTTTTTCTTGTTTATTGTCTGTTTCTCTCCTCTGGAATATAAACTCCGTGAGAACAGAAACTTCATTATTTTATCTCTAGCCTCTTGAGCAGTGGCTGGCATTTAGTGAGTATTCAGTAAATATGGAATGAACAGTAGTATGAAGTAGTTGATATTTTTTATACACATGAAGAAATTGAGACTTAAAAAATAACATGATAGTTTCTATGTGTGTGATCAAGTTTTCTCCAAATAGAATGTTCTTTCTGTCAGATATTGAATTACACTAGCAGTAATTTTTTTTTTAAGATTTATTTGAGAGCGAGACATGAGTAGGAGGGGCAAAAGGAGAGGAAGAATCTCAAGCAGACTCTGACATGTGCACGATCTCACGACCCTGAGATTAGGATCTGAGCCGAAACCAAGAGTCAGATGCTTACCTGGCTACGCCACCCAGTTGCCCCAGCAGTAATATTTTAAAATGGTCATAAACCCAAGTTATCACTAGTCTATTGACAGATAATAATTTACATCATTATCACAATGAAATAAACTTTCTGCAAAGATCCTTCTAAAATGCTAACTGCATTGATTAATCATTAAAAAGTACTGAATCTTTTTACATCTAAGATATAAGATAGGGACTTAGATCATCCCTATTGAAATGCCAAGAATAAACAAAAGACTCTCTTCCTATTACAGCTCACTGAAAGCCTACTAGATGGGGAGAAGAGCGTAGGAGCAGATACTAAGCTTTAGAATTTGTTGAGTGATGAGTATTTTATATTCACAAGACATGAGAGTAGAAAGGTAGTGGCAAATTCTTGAGGGTAATTCTACTTTGATACTGTAGTCACCCTGAAGAGGAGTAAGTGTAAATTTCTGATAGGTGACATCCTGCTTGACTAATCCACCATTTTGTGCTTGCATATTCACTCTTCTTCCTTCTTGAACTTTTTTTTTTTCCTTTTTAAGAAACCCGAAGTAAAATTAGACCTGACCAAAAAATGAGAGCTTTTAAATTGCCCCCCCCCTTTTTTTTTTAAAGATTTTATTTATTTATTTGACAGAGAGAGAGAGACAGTGAGAGACAGAACACAGCAGGGGGAGTGGGAGAGGGAGAAGCAGGTTTCCCGTGGCAGGGAGCCCGATGCCGGGCTTGATGATCATGACCTGAGCTGAAGGCAGACGCTTAACGACTGAACCACCCAGGTGCCCCTTTAAATTGCTTTTTTTTTAAAAAGATTTTATTTATTTATTTGAGAGAGAGAGACAGAGAGAGCACATGAGAGGGGGAGGGTCGGGAGGGTCAGAGGGAGAAGCAGACTCCCTGCCGAGCAGGGAGCCCGATGTGGGACTCGATCCCGGGACTCCAGGATCATGACCTGAGCCGAAGGCAGTCGCTTAACCAACTGAGCCACCCAGGCTCCCTTTAAATTGCTTTTTTAAAAAAAGTTTTCCCCCCTCATTGTGAAAGTAAAGTAAGTTTATTGTAGATCATTAACTTCTCAAGAACTTGAGCATTTCTTAAGCCCTTAGCCATAGCTCTTGAATTCCTGGAAACCATTTTTACCAGTTTCTTCACAAAAAATTTTTTCTTTTGGAGCATGTCCCCATTCTAAATTGAGGCCAAGGATGAGTCTTAGAATTAGAGAATTAGGACTAAGAATCCAAAATACTGTGGTTCTATTGTTCATGCTAACTAAATTATTTTGTGTGCTATACAAAATTTCCCATCTTTAAATTTTCATAATGTTCTTTTTACTGTTTGTCTTTTCATGACCTTATTACTTTGGGCCCTGACTTAGTCTTTTCCAAATAAGGAAAAAAATCCCTGGGCAATTTTTGTTAGAGAAGTGAAGTTGAAAGATAATAATGGATTATCACCGCACAGAGAAGTACTAATACAACAACACAAACCACCTGGAGTTTAACATGCATGCTTCCATCATTTCCTTCAGTCATTTTTTGTGAAATAACATTAATCATTATTTAGTATTCTAGCTATATTTGAGAAGCACAGCAAAAATGGAAAATTTACATTGAGGTCAATATATATTAACATCCTTTAAGTAATTTGCACAATTTAGGCTACTATTTAGTACTTAATGTTTAACTTTAGAAGGGATGTGAAAACTTTAAATTGTCATTAGCTGTGCTTAATTAAACGCTGTGAAAGTGGTTCTCTCCACTGATCGGTTGGCTTGAAATTCTGACTTGAAGAAAAAATTATCTTTTTTAAGAAATAATGAAAGACCTGAGACTTTACAATGTAATAGGTCACTAGAACAAAATAGCCCACAGGGGTGCCTGGGTGACTCAGTTGGTTAAGCGTCAGACTCTTGATCTCGGCTCAGGACTTGGTCTTGGGGTTGTGAGTTCAACCCCTGCACTGGGCTCCACGCTGGACATGGAATCTACTTACACACACACACATACACACACACACACCCCTTTACCTATAATCTTGAAATCCCTTAATCTCTGAATTCCAAAGGTTTTTCCCCTAACTTTATTATATTCTTATTTGGAAGTAAAGCCTGTTTTGAACTCTGTGGCTGTTTATGGACTTTATCATAGTTAGTGTAAATATATGTTGTACTAGAGAAATACTAAAATGCTTGATTGTGAAATTAATTAAATGCTTGATACCCTAGACCCCAGTGCAGGTATGACACAATTTATGTACTATATATTATTTTTCTAAAATTGTGAATTTCAAACCATATGAACCAAAGGTCTCAGATAAGGGATGTGGACCTGTATTTGTGATCTAGTGACCTAGGGTTTACATGCTAGAGGTAGTTTGGAAGGCAGGGGTACAGCCTCAGAAGCACTGCTGCAAGTCTTTATAGGGTGACGTTTATACTACTGAATTGAGAAGGATTGCTGATGTGACACTCAGCCTTTGTTGACTCAGAAAATCTTTGAAGGAGGACTTAACCAGATTTATAGTAACTGTGGAAGAAATTCATGGCCATTGTATTTACTATTATAAAACTATTATTCCAGTTTATTAATTCATAACAAGAAATATAACTCTTGAGACTTGTATGCATACTTAGGCTTTCTGATTAGTACATTAGTGCATATAGTCTCTGAACGCAAGCTATATGGAATGCCAGATTTCTAAGCAGAAGCAGACCAAAGGGAGTTACGTGTTACAGATGCTTAATGGCATCTGACACTGACATCATTATGCAGTATCTGCATATTAGAGACACATGTATTATGAGAACTGAAAAGGTCTGATCTTTCGGTCAGAAAAACTTTTCTTCTGGCCTTCTGGTTCTTGCTCTGGCCATCTTACTCTAGTTCTGTTACTATTAATACTTTCTGATATTTAGTATAATTAGTCATAATTGGTATAATGACCTCCAGGCTGTTACAGCTCTTAAAGATGATCTTGTATATATTTGAGTTCTGATGTATGTCTTTTTTTGAAAGGAAGGCAGCTGTCTTCCCAGGATCTTAGACCCCTAATATTACTGTTGCCTTGTGTACTGATTCAGTATACTTTCCTAAGGCTTTATCTGTAGTATAAATAGAAGCTAAATCTTTTGCGGGACATGAGATCTTCTATAGTGGGGATGGGTGGGAGATGAGGGCGTTATCTATGATAACTTGAGGTATGAATGAGGGGAAATTCTTCCACTGTTGTGGGCCTGTGGCTCCTCAAAGTTTTTATTGGTGTAGATTTCCAGTAGCATGATGTCATTTTGGTCTTGAGTGTCCAGAAGACCTTAGCTGGTGAAGGCTCTCTGGTACCTTAAATACTATCAGAATGGTTTAAGGATTTTGTGCTCTCCAAATAGAAAGGAGACTACAGGAATGGGTGTTACTGCTGTCATTTTCTATTTTGTAATTGCTGTTGTAAGCAGTGTTATCTGTATGGAATTCTGGCAAGTACTACTTATTTATTTACTTTTATTGAGATATAATTACATCCAGTAAAAAAACCCACAGATTTCAAGTGTACAGTTAGGTGAGTTTTGACATTTGCTTATACCCTTTTTACCAGTATCCCAAAATATAGAGCATATCTGTCATCCTGCAGAATTCCTTCCTGCCTCATTCCTGTCCATTTCATGCCTTGGAGTCAGCCTCTTGTGATTTCTATCTTTATAGATTAGTTTTGCCTAGCAGGTTGACCACCTGTGTTCCAGGATTATATGGCCCAAGGTGCAGCACGGACTATGAGTGCAACCTAATATGCTGTTGGGAATAAAGTAACATATGACTTAATACTGAGGCAGTGTTTACATTTATGCTAAAAGGAGAGAGACCATTTTGACATATGTTCACAAGTACTCTACCATAATGTATTAAATGTTTATTCTTTGCAAAGCCATAGCAGGGGTATTGGGTGGGGGAGGGGAGGGGATGAATCAGAAACCCTGCCCTCTAAGAAAAGCAATGAGGCATGTACATAATTATTTTCATACAAGATAGAAGTAATATGTGCTTTAAGGAAGGTAAGACGGGGTGCTATGTGTTAAAAAGTTCAGAAGGAGACCTCACTTGTAGCTGTGAGAGATTCAGAGCATGTCAGATGAGACTCTTGATCTTTTTAATACAGATTTAGTTTATTTCAAGCAAAGTAAAATTAACATTCAAATAAGAATTTAAGTGTCTTTAACAGGTTTAGGGAGGCATTCTTTGCTTTATAAAAGGATTGTAGAATTAGTTTAAAGATTTTTTATTTATTTATTTATTCATGAGAGACAGAGAGAGAGAGAGGTAGAGGGAGAAGCAGGCTCCCAAGGAGCAGGGAGCCCGATGTGGGACTCGATCCCAGGACCCTGGGATCATGACCTGAGCCGAAGGCAGATGCCCAACCATCTGAGCCACCCAGGCGCCCTGTAGAATTAGTTTAAATGGCAAACTAATCTTCCCCTATGAATTTTGAATATGCTTGTGCAAAACTTTTCCAGGCTTATTTGCTTTGTGAAGTAAATGGATTTACTAATTCTAATTACATTTACAATTAAACAGGTTTTGATTGATGATACTATATAGCATTGTGAGTTAGCTAATTCATTAAGATACTTTTGAGTACTTAGTATAGGTGGAATGTGCTGAACTAATTTTTAAAAGTTTATAGTCCTGTTGGAGGTACAATTAGTTATAATTAAGATAAAACTAAGTGGTAACTTTTGTGCTAAGTTTTATTTGATTTAGTGCTTACATAACATTATTGGGGATTTTTATTGCTCTTTAATTGTTTTATGGTAATATTTTTAAACGTAATTGTAAAAAATTCGTTTAAAAGAGATGTAAAGGCATCAGAAATGGGAAAAAAAGTTTCCCGTTTTACTCAGAATTGTTGAATAGCCTAAATTGGGAATGAATGGGCATATTTTGAGTGAATTATGTTTGTTGAATGAGTAGGGTGCCAGGGAGAGGAGGCTGGGGCTATTCATTTCTTTTTTTAAAGATTTTTTATTCATTTGGTGGGGGGGAGCTAGAGCACGAGCAGGGGGGTGGGGCAGAAGGAGAGGGAGAAGGAAACTCCACGTTGAGCAGGGAGTCAATCCAGAACCCTGAGATCTCAACTGACTGGAGCCAAAGGCAGATGAGTCACTCAGGCAGCCCCTGGCGCTATTCATTTAAAGACTATTTTAGAGAGACACACAGAGAGAGAGAGTGAGGGGACAAAGAGCAGAGGGGGATGGTGAGAGGGTGAGGGAAAGAATTTCAAGCAGACTGCACTGAGCACAGAGGCTGAGGTGGGGTTCGATCCCAGGACCCCAAGATCACAACCTGAGCCAAAACCAAGAGTCAGATTCTCATCTGACTGAGCCAGACACTCAACTGACTGAGCCACCTAGGTGAGTTGGGGCTATTCATTTAGCAGACATTTATCTAATACCTTCCAGGTCCTAGGCATCAATTAGGTTCTATAAGATAGGGTGGGGATAATGATAATACAAAGATAATCAAACCCACTGGTTGACAAGGAAAATAGATGTAAACAATTATAATACAATATAATAACTAGTGCAATAGCAACACCCATAAATTGAATAGAATGGAATAAATTGTACCTGAGCATAGGAGCTGGATTGGGAAGGAGTCCACAAAGGAAGTGTGTGAGCATGAAGGAGGAAAAATTATGATTTGTCTTATTGCTTTTTTTTTGTAGGGGTTACATATTATTACTAAAGCAGATTGGGGTGTGTGTATGTGTGTGTGTGTGTGGTGTGGGACTGAGCTGATGGTAGGAGACATGCCTAAAAATATGGTCTAAAGGGCATAGGGTTAGCCTAGGTTCAGAGAAAATGATTGTGTGTCTCCTGCTATATTTAAGGTAGAAGCGAGGAAGGAGCATGAATCTTGTGCCTTTTATATGCCAGGTGTTATACTAAGTGACTTACCTGTTTTAACTCAGCACTTGGCAAATGTCTGCTAAATGAATGAGTCCTATGAAGGTAAGGCATAGATCAGCTCTGGGAACTTGTCACTTAGTCAAGGGCACACTACTATCAAGTTGGCAGGGCTGAAATTCAAAACCTTATCTCTTTCACCCTACAGCCCATGTTATTTCATTAAACTGTACTTCCTATAGGACAACATAAGTTATGTATCTCTGGGTATGCTTAATGTAATTTTTTTTTCTACAAATGGTACTTCCTTTTTTTTTAAAAAGCACATATATGCTTGAGGGATTGAAATTATTTTGTACATTTTAAAGAGAGATTTCATGTGTCTATAGCCTTAGAAGCCTAAATGAAGAATATTTTGAGCTGTTCTTAATTTAAATTACTTTGAAACGTATGTAGCCATCCCTTCCAAAGATGTGGTACACTGAAGTTCAGATAAAGTAATAAAATATATCCAGAATGTAACAAGAGGCCCTCCTAGACTGCATTAACCCCTTTTTGAGAAGCAATTGCACACAATTTAAGACTGACTTTCAGCTCAGTAATTCTCAGTGTCCTTAAAATAACCTTTTTGTAAGGATTTAAGAAATGGACAGAACAGGCAGTCTGTAAATTAATATTATTTTGTGCTGTTCTCTTGAGAACACAGTCATTATTGTCACAGCGCTCTGGTTTGGGGGCTTTTTGTGTTTCCTAATACTCATTTCACAACCAATTTCAGATCCTGTGTTCTATAACAATTTTTGTGTGATTCTGTAAATCTCAGATAAAAGAAAAACTTCTCCCCCTTTCCTCTGTGGGCTGATAGACCAGAAGGTTTATTTAAAAATAAAATTCAGTAGCATCCCTCAGTGATGATTCACCTGCCCACAAAGCATTTTAAAGCAACTTGAGGTTGAAATTACATTATTTTCTATTTAACTGTTCATTGGTGTCTTCATTGATAACTTCCTATTGAACTGCTGAGATTATAATCACACAGTGTGATTTATATCTAAAGAGAAGTCCATTTACTTTTAACTAGCATATAGATAATATAATAATGTATTTTTTTATTATTTTATGTATTTTCCCTAAAGTGATCATTGGGAGAATGTGTATGTGTGTGTTGGGGGGAGGGGGTGGTGGATGTGGTCAGTGAGTTTGGAGTGAGAGACATAATATGTATCTCTGTGGATACAGTTGTCCCTCACATTAAGTGAACCTAAAAAAGTTATATTCTGGAATAGTCTGTGTAATTAATTTTGTCAGTGTAAATTCTTCTTCCTGATAAACCTTTGTGGCCCTTTAAGAAATTTACTGCCATAGGAAAAGGAAGACTTTCTGGTTTTGTTAATTTACTAATTTTCTCCACAGGGTTTTTTTTTTTTTTTTTTAAAGAGTTTATTTATTTATTTGACAGAGAGAGACACAGGGAGAGAGGGAACACAAGCAGGGGGAGTGGGAGAGGGAGAAGCAGGCTTCCCGTGGAGCAGGGAGCCCAACGTGGGGCTCCATCCCAGGACCCTGGGACCATCACCTGAGCCAAAGGCAGATGCTTAACGACTGAGCCACCCAGGCGCCCCTCTCCACAAGGTTCTTTATTCTACAGTCAGCGAAAGCTTCTTTTGGTTGCTTTAACCCCAGCCTAGATTTCTTAGCAGAGGCATATGAATGTGTTGATTATATCTCCAACTGTTTTATTATCAAAACAGGTGGGGTTTAGGCTCTGTTCCTTGACTTCCTGGGAGCCCCATTCAATGCCAAGATAAAGATCCAAGTGTCAAGCAGGTATGAAGATGGTAGTGTAAAGGACAAAGGTTCTTTTCCTTTGAGACAGGCTTAACAGGCTTAGTAACAGACAAAAAGCTATGAAATTTAATTTGTACTGGGGCAACTTATTTAACAGCTTTATTTTAGTTTTCTCGCCAACATAACCAAAATAATAATGGAAGCTTTGGATTACTTGTTGAGACATAGTATATAAGGTTATAGGCTATATTTATTGAAACTGAAAATGGCTATCTGCATTTATGTATATCCTTCCTGTCATCCGTTCAACAAATATTTTTGAGTCTTTTACTGTATATTAGGCTGTTCTCTTAAAATTTATAGGCTAGCAGGAATGATGAACTTTAAATAATTTCAGAATTGTTTAATTATTAAGTACTTTGTGTTGTTTTTTTTTTAATATTCATTTTTATTTTATCCTGAATGCACACTTGAGGAATTCTGGGTTAGAGACAGGGTTCATAATCATAAGTGTATTGGCCTGCTTCCACCCTAATCCTTACCCCTAGGGCATTGCTGTAAGAACCACGTCAGTTGTCCTACACATATAGCCGAGTAGCTGTAGGTGAAGGATGAGGAAAAATGATTCTTCTCTGCTTTTGAAGAGTAAAGAGGCAACTGTCTCTCTCCTCCTGAAAAGGATCACCTTAGAAAGGTAATAAGCCTAAATCCCAACTCTAGCCTCTTACTTGCATATCTAACTTGGTATGCAAGTAAAATCTTTCCTGGAGCCAGATAGCCTTGTGGGTCTCTGCTTTTACAATCTAGAGGCCTTTTCCAGTTCTGAGGCTTCCCTTTCTCTCTCTCCTCTCTCTTTCTCCCTCCTTTCCTTTCTTTTTTCCTCTTTGTCTTCCCTCCCTCCCTCTCTCTTTCCCTTTTTTTTTTTTTTTTTAGATTTTATTTATTTGAGAGAGAGAGACTGCAAGCACGGGGGAGCGGCAGAGGGAGAGAGAGAAGCAGGCTCCTGGCTGAGCAGGGAGCCCTACATGGGGCTGGATCCCAGGACCCTGGGATCATGACCTGAGTCAAAAGCAGCCAATTAACGACTGAGCCATCCAGGCACCCCCTTCCTCCTCCTCTCTCTCCCTCTCTCCCTCCCTCCCTTTTTCTTTCTTTTCTTTCTTTTCTTCCTTCCTTCCTTCCTTCCTTTCCTTCTTTTCCTGTAAATACCTAGGGAGATGCCTGCTACCCTCTTCCTGGCACCTTGTGGGCTTAGCCTAGGGGCTTACTCCAGGCTTTTGACCTTTCAGCTTTCTTTGGGAAATAAAAAGTTTTATTATCCTTTCAGATGGGGAAAACGACAGGTCAGATTTTTGTGGGATGTTGAAATGTTGGAGAACTCCAGGGCTTTTTTACAGTGACACTTAGAAATCCAGGGAAATTTAATTTCTCCAGCATACTATGAAGGAAGAGGGTATTATAAGAGAATATTATGTGAGCGGTGGGTAATCTAGTCTAGGGGTTCCCGTAAAGCTTTTCTTCGTAGGGACTTGAGGGATGAGTAGGAATTATCCAGTTAATGAAGTGAAGGTAGATGAGTGCAAGCACTTCAGGCAACGGGAACAATATATGTAAAAGGCCTAAGGCAGGAAGGCATTTGTCTGGTTCAGGGAATAAAGGTCAGTGTGTCTGGGGTACAGGGATAATGGGGACTTTAGAGGTAGACTGGGGCCAGAACAAACAGGGTCTCTGGAGGGTAAATGAAGAAATTTGGATTTTATCCTAAGAGCAATGTAGAGCCTTGAAATCTTTTTTTTTTTTTTTTTTGCTTGTTTTGTTTTTAATCAAGGTAGTGACCTGCTCAGGTTTATGTTTTGAAAAGATACTTCTGGCTCCTATATGGAGGAGGATTAGAGGAGAGGAGAAGTAGATAGAAGTTAGAAGGTGATCTAGGGGGACGGATTATGGAGATCTGGATTAGGGTGGTTACAGTGGAGATGAAGTTAAATGGAAGGATTTGAGGGATTTTTAGGAGACAGAAATGGGGGTACTTTGGATGGATGAAAGATAGGATTTGAGAGAGAAAATCATGAGTTGGTTACAGACAAATTGAGTTTGAAATGCCTGTGAGAAAGCCAAGTGGAAATGTGCTGAGGGAGTATGCATGGTGGGAGAATGGAGAATATTTGAAATAGCCCTTGCTGAGAATGAGTGGGAGAACAAGCTTACTAATGAATCATTTCCTACTATTCCTTTTGCCTGAAACTTCCCCCCAGGTTCTTTACTTTAGAGGCTTTTCTCATTCAAATCTCAGTGCAGATATCAACTCCTCTAAGAGTCTTCCCAAACCATCTACGTTAAAGTAGAACCCCTCTTCCCACAACAACTTTCTGATCATCACTCAGCTTTATTTTCTTCACATTTATCACTGGCTGAAATTATCTTGTTAATTTGGTTTTCTTAGGAGAACTATCTATTCAAATCCTTTACTCTTTTTTTTTTTAAGATTTTATTTATTTATTTGACACAGAGAGAGAGAGAGAGAACAAACACAAGCAGGGGGAAACGGCAGGCAGGGGAGAAGCAGGCTCCCTGCTGAGCAAGGAGCCCCATGTGGGGCTCGATCCCAGAACCTGGGATCATGACCTGGGCTGCCTTAACCAAGGCACCCCTCCTTTACTCATTTTTAAGTTGAGTTGTCTTTATTGTCAAATTGTAAGAGTTCTTCATATATTCTGGATACTAGTCCCTTACCAGATGTAGGATTTGTAAATATGTTCTTCCATTTTGTGGTTTGTTTTTTTTACTTTCTTGATAGTGTCCTTTGAAAAGGATAAATGTTTTAAGTTTGATGTTCAGTTTATTTTTCTTTTGTTGCTTGTGCTTTTGGTGTCCTAAGAAACCATTGCATAATCCACAGTCACAAGGAATTGTACCTGTGTTTTCTTCTAAGAGTTCATAGTTTTAGCTTATTATTAATAATTTAATGGTTAGGGTAGGGGTCCTACTTTATTCTTTTGCATAGGGGTATGTCCAGTTGTCTTTTTTTTTAAGATTTTTTTTTTTTTTTAATTTATTTGAGAGAGAATGAGAGAGAGCATGAGAGGGAGGAGGGTCAGAGGGAGAAGCAGACTCCCTGCCGAGCAGGGAGCCCGATGCGGGACTCGATCCTGGGACTCCAGGATCATGACCTGAGCTGAAGGCAGTCGCCTAACCAACTGAGCCACCCAGGCGCCCCTATCTAGTTGTCTTAGTACTCTTTGTTAGAAAGATTATTCTTTCCCCCATTGGATGGTCTTGGCTCCTTGTCAAAAATCAATTGACCATAGCTGTATGAGTTTATTTCTAGACTTTCAATTCTATTTCATTGTTCTAATTACTGTCTTTGTTACTGTAGCTTTTTATTGTTCTGATACTGGGAAGTGTGAGTCCTCCAACTTTGTTGTTGTTTTACTGAAGATTGTTTTGGCTATTCTGGGATCCGCTTGTCAATTTCTGCAAAAAAAAACAGTTGGGATTTTGATAGGGATTATATGAAATCTGTAAGTCAATTTGGGGAATACTGCCATTGTAACAATATTAAGTCTTCTACTTCATGAACATGAGATGTCTTTCCATTTATTTAGGTCTTTGATTTCTTCCAACATTGCTTTGCAGTTTTCATTGTACAAGCCTTGTACTTCTGAAAATTAAATTTATTACTAAGTATTTAAATGCTTTTTGATGTTATAAATGGAATTGTTTTTTCATTTCATTTTTAGATTTTTTTGTTCCAAGAGTATAGGAACACAATTGATTTTTGGGGCAGCTAGGTGGCACAGTTGGTTGAGCATCTGACTCTTGGTTTCATTTCAGGTTGTGATCTCTCAGATTGTGGGACTGAGTCGTGCACTGGGCTCTGTGCTCAGCCCACAGTCTGCTTAAGATTCTTCTCCCTCTGCCCCTCCACCCTTGCTCTCTCTCTGTCTCTCTGTTTCTCTCTTTCTCAAATAAATAAATCTTAGAAAAAAGAAAGGAAACACAATTGATTTTTTATATGTTGGTCTTGTGGTCTGAAAACTTGCTGAACTCATTTATTACCTCTAATAGGGTTTTGGTGGATTCCTTAAGATTTTTTATATATAGGTTCTGTCATCTTCAAATAATTTTATTTCTTCCTTTCCAATCTGGATGTCTTTTATTTCTTTTTCTTATCTAATTTTCCCAGTTAGAACCTCCAGTATAATGTTGAGTAGAAGTGATGAGAGAGGACATCCTTGCCTTGTTCCTGCTGTTAGGTGTAAAGTTTTTAGTCTGTTACCAGTAAGTATGATATTAGCTGTGGGTTTTCATAGATGTCCTTCTATGAAATAGAATAGTTACCTTCTAGTCCTTGAGTGCTTTTATCATGAAAGAATGTTGGATTTTGTCAAGTGCTTTTCCTGTTTTTGAGATGATCATGTGATTTTTGTTCCTTATTTTATTAATATGGTATATTATATTGATTGATTTTCATATGTTGACCCAACCTTGCATTTTTGGAATAAATCCCACTTGGTCATTGTCTCAGTATGTTTGGGTTGCTATAACAAAAATACCATGGACTGGGTAGATTATAAACAACAGAAATTATTTCTCACAGTTTTAGAGGCTAGGAAGTCCAAGATCAAGGCACTGGTAGATTCATTGTCTGGTAAGGACCTTCTTAGATGACCATCTTTTTCACTGTAACCTCATATGGTGGAAGGGGCAAGGGAGCTCTCTTAGGTTTTTTTTTTTTTTTTTTTTTTAAATAAGGGCACTAATCCCATTCATGAGGTCTATTCTAAAGGCTTCACCTCCTGATACCATCATCTTGAGGGTTAGGATTTCAACATATGAATTTGAAGGTGGGGGAGGGGGGACACACAAATTTAGAGCATAAATAGTTAAGCTGTGTAATCCTTTACATGTTGCTGGATTTGGTTTGCTAGTATTTTGTCAAGGATTTTTTTCATCTTTATTTATAGTAGATGTTGGTGTTCTCTTGTGATATTTTTGTCTGGTTTTGGTTCCAGAATAATACTTGCTTCATAGAAAGAGTTGGGAAGTGTTCCTTCTTTTGAAATTTTGGAAGAGTAGGAAAGGTTGTTGTTAATTCTTTAAACATTTGATAGAATTTATCAGTGAAGCCAACTGGGCCTAGGCTTTCTTTTGTGAGAGGTTTTTTGATCACGAAATCAGTCTCTCTACTTGTTGTAGGCCTATTCAGATTTTTTAGTCTTCTTTAGTTGTGACAGTTTGTTCTTGAATTTGTCTATTTCATCTAGATTATTTAATTTGTTGTGCATCATGTTACCTTAGAATCCTTTTTGTTTCTGTAAGGTTGTTAGTAATGTCTCTTCTTTTATTCCTGATTTTAGTAATTTGAGTCCTCTTTTTTCCTTGGTTAGTAAAGCTAAAATTTTGTCCATTTTGTTGATCTTTTTCAAGGAACCAAGGTTTGATTTCATTGATTTTTCTATTTTCTAATTTCATTTATTTTTGCTTATTATTTTATAATCTTTATTGCTTCCTTTCTTTTGCTTGCTTTAGGTTTAGTTCCCCTACATTGTGTAGTTACTTAAGGTATAAAGTTAGGTTATTGATTTCAGATCTTTTTTTTAATGTAGGCTTTTACAATTATAAATTTCTAAGAATTGCTTTCACTATCTCCTGAAAGTTTTGGTGTGTTGTTTTCATTTTCACATTGCAAATATTTTCTAATTTCCTTTCTGATTTTTTTTTCTTTGAGCCATTGGTTATTTAGGAATATGTTATTTAATTTCCACATATTTTGAATTTCCCAAATTTCTTTTTGTTATTGAGCTGTGCTTTTAACACATCAGGGTTAAAGAACATACTTTGGGGGCACCTGGGTGGCTCAGTCGTTAAGCATCTGCCTTTGGCTCAGGTCATGATCCCAGGGTCCTGGGATGGAGCCCTGCATCGGGCACGCTGCTCAGCGGGAAGCCTGCTTCTCCCTCTCCCGCTCCCCCCCCCCCCCCCCCCCCCCCGCGCTTGGGTTCCCTCTCTCTCACTGTGTGTCTCTCTGTCAAATAAATAAATAAAATCTTAAAAAAAATAAAATAAAAAAATAAGGAACATACTTTGTATTGTTCCCATCCTTTTAAATTTATTGAGGCTTGTTTTATGGCCTAACATGTGGTCTATCCTGGAGAATGTTGCATGTGCACTTGAAAAGAATGTTTTCAAGGAGTTTCCTTTTTACTTTAGTTTTATTTATTTATTTATTTTTAGTACTCTCTATACCCAACATGGGGCTTGAACTCATAACCCCAAGATCAAGAGTCACATGCTCTTTTGGCTGAGCCAGCCAGGCGCCCTGCAGGTAGTTTATTTTATTTTATTTTATTTTATTTTATTTTATTTTATTCTTTAAAAGATTTTATTTATTTGACAGAGACACAGGAAGAGAGGGAACACAAGCAGGGGGAGGGGGAGAAATAGGCTTCCTGCCGAGCAGGGAGCCCGATGCGGGGCTCAATCCCAGCACCATGGGATCATGACCTGAGCCGAAGGCAGACGCCTAACGACTGAGCCACCCAGGCACCCCAGTAGTTTCCTTTTAAAGGCACAATATGTTGCGTACATTGTTTCCATTCGTAGCCCACTGGCCATTATATAGATAAATAGCCTATACCTAGCTGAAAGGGAGGCTGGGAATGTAATATACAGCAGGAGAGCCATGTGTTCAGTTAAAACTTGGGGTGGATGATTTTATTACTTAAGGAAGGAGAGAGGAGAATGGATATTGGGGGACATGTAATCTATTACAGGCAGCATTATATTGTATTTGTGGTAATTTACTTTGAAACTTTAATATGAATTGTAATCTGAATCAATACCTTGGGGTTAGCTGATTAGCCTAGGATTATTAAAAATAATTTTTTAAAGATTTTTAAATTTATTTTGAGAGAGCATGCACAAGTGGGAGGGATGGGAGGGGCAGAGGGAGAAGGAGAGAGAATCTCAAGCAGACTCGGTGCTGAGCAAGGAGCTGGATGCGGGCTTCTATCTCCCCACCCTGAGATGACCTGAGCCAAAATCAAGAGTTGGACACTTAATTGACTGTGCCACTCAGGTGCCCCTTAAAAATAATTTTTGATTGCATGGCCCTTGTGTTAATAAATATGAGAGATTGGGCGCTTGGGTGGCTCAGTCGTTAAGCGTCTGCCTTCGGCTCAGGTCATGATCCCAGAGTCCTGGGATCGAGCCCCGCATCGGGCTCCCTGCTTGGCAAGAAGCCTGCTTCTCCCTCTCCCATTCCCCCTGCTTGTGTTCCTGCTCTCGCTATCTCTCTCTCTGTCAAATAAATAAATAAAATCTTTTAAAATAAAAAAATAAATACGAGAAATCAGCAAATGCAACCACAAAACCCAAAAATCTTTGTTAGTCCTGGAATCCCTTAGGGAGTAGAACATATCAGCTGTGTATCTCCCCTCTTCATGGGGGATCCTCATCCAGCCTAAAAGACTTTAGCATCCATTTCAGAATGATCCTTTCTTGAGGTGCTTGACCTTGTACCTGGAGGCAGAAAGAGGGATCTCATCTACATTATAGGTTATTGTTGTTTTTTTGTTTTTTTTTTAAGATTTTGTTTATTTGAGAGTGTGCGTGTGCATGAGTGGGGAGGAGGGGGAAAGGGAGAGGAAGAAGCAGACTCCCCACTGAGCAGGGAGCCTGATGGGGGGATCAATCCCAGGACCCTGAGATCATGACCTAAGCCACAGGTAGACGCTTAACGACTGAGCCACTCAGGTGCCCCTCATCTAATTACAGGTTGTGTGACTCTTCAGCCTGCTAAAAATTTATTTTAAGGTCTCGGAACATTGGTAAAATAACACCCGGAAGGAAGATTACTGGAGTGGGTTTGCTGGCCCTGCCTTTTTCTCAGCAGAAGCTACTTATATTCATTAAAAAAAAAAAAACCCTGATATTCAGTGAGCGGCATTTGCTTAGGCAGTCAACACCCTGCTGATTGATTGCTCTCCAGGGTGTAGCTGGACACTGGCAGCTAGGACTTTCCACCTCTCATCTCTCATCTCACTGTGTAGGCTTTATGTATTGCTTTCTTCATGTAGAAGGCACATGTCTCATGGCAACTACACCTCATAGCTTCAAGAACAGATGGGAAGAGCTCTTCTTTCAGCTCCAGTAGAAAAACTTCCTGGGAAAGGACTCTATTCTGCCTTGTGGGGTAGTGGACACCACCCCTTCAGCACTCACTGTGCTTGAGGGACTTAATCACACCAGCTTCCCTTAAGCTGCATATTAGAGCTGAGTGGAGCGAGAATGAGAGGACCCTGTGCCATTGTGGAAGAGGATTCCAGGCTAACAGAGCAGATTGTGGTCTGGAGGAATGATTTGCAGGGTGGCCATTCCAAATTGTGCCTGCTGTCTCAAACTCTGCTACATTTTACATGTGTAATGTTGAATACTTACTTGATCTCCCTGGTGTCACTTTCATTTATAATATGTAAATAATTCTTACCATGTCAAGTCTTGCGAGGTTTACTGTATCTAAAGTGCTTGTCATACAGAGGGCATCAGTAAGAATCTACTGTTGGCTGCTGCTATTGCTATTAATGTCACCATCGTTCTTTTGCCCAAGTCCTCATACTTAACAGTGTTACTTTTTCTAAAACACACCTTTGAGAATGTTATTACCCTCCTAAAAAAATCCTCAGTAGCTCTCCATTAACTATTGAGTAAAGTTTGATTTCCTTAACCACTCAGTATTTTTTTCAGACTCTTCAGAATCTGGATCCCATATCTCCTTTTCAGCCTCATCTCTCTCCATGTTCCTCTTTGCACTCTGTGCTTGGGTCTATAAATCTACTCTCCTTCTATGAATAGTTTGTGTGTAGAGTTTTCTGTATCTGTGCCTTGGCTGGTGGTGGTCCTTTGGATTGGAATGCCCTCTTCTTCCTACCTCCCCTCTTTTCTTATTAGAACCTTTTTTTTTTTTTTTTAAGTCCCAGATTGAAACTTGAAACCTGGTCACTTCAGTATTGTATTCCCTGATCTTTTTCCACAGCAGGGGGTCTTCTGTAGCTCAGGGTGCTTTGTGCCTATATTCATGTAATTTTTCATTGTATTACAGTTGTTTACATGCTAGTCTTTTTTTTTTCTTGGACCTTTTTAAAGAATCTAGGCCAATTATTTTGTAGGGTATTCCACATTTTGGACTTGTCTGATTGTTTTCTAGTTATATTTGTTTTAATTATTTTCACTTATTTCTTTCAGTGTTTTCTAATTCATAACCCTAGGTACCATCACTGGGGCCTCTCTTACTCTTTTCCTGTTCACTATAACCATATTTTTAAAAGTGGAAGAGGAATTAAGGATGAATATGTTGGTTCTTGCCTTGATTTGTATTCTCTCATTGGGTATTTTCAAACCTAATTAGTATTTTTATGTGTGCCTTGACACTTTTGAAGATAAGTCTAGAGTATGGTAAAGGGCTATTAAATGCTTAGAGAATGTTTTTGTTAACTGTGTTTTTGCTAACTGTATTGTTAGTAGAGAACTCTTATGACTGTGCTTGGTAGTGAGAATTTTTTAACAAAATGTATGAATCTTTGTATGTTAAGTGGAATAAAGACAACTGTCTTCTGTCCCTTAATAATAATTTTTTTAAAATCATTTTTTAACATGAATTCATATGGCTTGGTACTTTTTTTAAGAATCAACTTTGATTTATCATTGTAATATTGTTACATTTATAAGTTTAGAATCAATGAAAAATGGCATAAGCTGTGTTCATAGAATGTACTGCAGGCAATGAAAGGGGTAAGGCAGATCTTTATATACGGACATACAAATATCCCTAAGAAATATTTATTTTTTTCCAGTTTTATTGAGATATAATTGATTATATCATTGTATAAGTTTAAGGTATACAGTGTGATGATTTGATATACGTATATATTGCAAAATGATAACCACAGTAAGGTTAGTTAACATAATCCATTACCTCCCATAGTTAACCTTTTTTTTTCTTTTACGATGAGGACTTTTAAGATCTCTGTTAGTAACTTTCAAGTATATAATATAGTATTGTTAATTATAAAAAATGCTGTGCATTAAATCCTGTATAGTCATAATTGGAAGTTTGCCTGTGACTTAGTACAGTGGATGGAGGGCATTCTTGGCTTAAAGTGGGACAGTTTTCTTTAAAACATAATTTCATGATGTTGGCTTATTTTACTTCTTTCTTGCATAGGGGAGTACAGAAAAATATCAGTTGTTGAGGCATTAAATATTTTTAAAACTTTGATTATATTTGAGGATTCACTTTATTACACAAGACTAAATTTAATTTTAGGACTATTTACTGAATATCAACATAAGGCTTATTATGCAGAACATAGCCTTTGTTCAGCCCCGTCCAGTAAGGGAGACTTACAGGGTAAGCAACATTTTATTAGTAAATATTTTTTGAGCATCTAATGTGTGCCAGACATTGTTCTGAAGCATAAGTCAGATAGAATTCCTGCTCCCTAGGGAATGTGCAGTGTTGTGGGTGAGTTAGACAAGTAAACTGGTCATTATAGCACAAGATGGTACATGCCATGACAGGAACATACAGGAGATCTGGGAGAGGAATGGGAATCCAACTCACAGGTAAGATAAGGTGTTGATGAGTGATAGCACGGCAGAAAATCAGGGTCAAGGGCATTCCAAGCTGAGGAACATTGGATGAGAAATCTCAGAGGCAAAAAAATGTGATGCATTTGGGGAATTGAAAAGAGATAAAGCAGTGTTTCTCAAAATGTGGTCCTCCATCTGCCTGAGTCATAATCATCTGGGAGTGAATCTTTAACTTCTGGGTGATTCTTAGCCCTCTAGGTAATTCTCAAACTCTCTAAAATAGGAGAAACACTGAACTTGGGCGCCTGGGTGGCTCAGTCATTAAGCATCTGCCTTTGGCCCGGGTCATGATCCCAGGGTCCTGGGATCGAGTTCTGCATGGGGCTCCCTGCTCAGCGGGGGGTCTGCTTCTCCCTCTCCCTCTGTCCCCCAACTTTTGCTCTTGCTCTCTCTGAAATAAATAAATCTTTAAAAAAAAAAAAAAAAGAAAGAAACACTGAGCTAGAGTTAAGGGGCATGAGAAGGAATTAAAATTAGTGTAATATATACTATATTAAAGGCACAAAAATTCTGTGATTAGGTTTATTTGTATAGACTATAAAAGGTTTTCATTTTATTTTATTTTTTTATAGTTGATATTCAATATTAGTTTCAGGTGTACAACATAGTGATTCAACATTTATATACACACCTCAGTGCTCATCACAATAAGTATAGTTACCATCTGTTACCATACAAAGTTATTACAGTATTATTCACTATGTTCTCTATGCTGTACTTTTCATCGCCATGACTTATTTATTTTATAACTGGAAGTTTATACCTTTTAATCCCCTTCACCTATTTTTTCTATCCCCCCAACCTCTTCCCCTGTGGCAACTACTAGTTCTCTGTATTTATGAGTCTGTTTCTGTTTGTTTTATTTTTTAGATTCCACATATAAATGAAATCATAGGGTATTTTGTCTTTCTCTGTCTGACTTATTTCACTTAGCATAATACCCCCTAGGTCCATCCATGTTGTCACAAATGGCAAGATTTCATTCTTCGTTATGGTAGTATTCCATTGTGTATATGTGTGTGTATACACACACACTGTATCTTCTTTACCCATTCATCTATTGGTGTACACTTAGCCTGGTTCCATTTCTTGGCTATTGTACATAATGCAATAAACATAGGGATGCATGTATCTTTTCTAATTAGTGTTTTCATTTTCTTTGGGAAAATACCTAGAAGTGGAATTACTGGATTGTATGGTATTTATATTTTTAATTTTTTGAGGAACCTCCTGTTTTCCATAGTGGCTGCACTAATTTACATTTCCACCAACAATGCACCAACATCCACACCACCAGTTTAAAACATATTCATTTGAAACTGCTAATTCCTAGCTTTAAGTGATTTTGGGGGGTTGGAGAGGGATTGGGGATATGGATGAAGAATGGGGAATATTACTATAATTTTTCTTTCTTTATCCCCAGATGATTCTAAAAATAGTCTGTTAATTTTTTATTCATTGAATGTTTTTGTTTTCTTTTAGTCCAAGGACAAAATGATGAGAGGCTCTCGCAGAGGATGTGTTAGACTCAGGGTGAGTATTCATTTTTATGAAAACCAATTTTGATGGAATCATAGAGATCTAAATTTAGTTTTCTTAATTAATTGTTGGGACAGGCAACCAAGGCTCAGAAAAAAACGATTTTTCCATCGTAACTGCTAGCCAGTGCCGGAACCAGGACTAGAACTCTGTTCTTTTAGTCAATGTTTTAATGTATCCATGACTTAATGCAGCTACTGATTTTTCCCTTTAACCTCTATTTTACAGTCAGGGACCAGGGCTAGCAATTAAATGAGTTACAGTGTTGGTAATAGAGCAAACAGTAGAAATAACTCTGAAAAATCCCTACTTTATAGTTGCTTTGTTTTTTCCTATTCAACACTATTTAATAAGGGTCTATGTAGCAGTGATGTCCAATAGAAATATAATGTGAGCCACATATGTAATTTAAAATTTTGTTGTAGCCACATTTAAAAAGGAAAAAAAGAGGGGCGTCTGGGTGGCTCAAGTGGTTAAGCGACTGCCTTCGGCTCAGGTCAGGATCCCAGCGTCCTGGGATCGAGTTCCGCATCGGCATCCCTGCTCAGCGGGGAGTCTGCTTCTCCCTCTGACCCTTTCCCCTCTCATGCTCTGTCTCGTGCTCTCTCAAATAAATAAATAAAATATTTAAAAATAAATAAAAAGGAAAAAGAAACAGGTTAAGTTAATTTTAATATATTTTGTTTAGGCCAGTATATCCAGAATATTATTATTTCAACATGTAATCAGTAAACAATTATTAATGAGATATTTTATTTATTTATTTATTTATTTGAGAGAGAGAGCACAAGCAGGGGGAGTGGGAGAGGGAGAAGCAGGCTCCTTGCTGAGCAGGGAGCCAGTGTGGGACTCGATCCCAGGACGCTGGGATCATGACCTCAGCTGAAGGCAGACGCTTAACCGACTGAGCCACCCAGGCGCCATACATTATTTTTTTTATATTAGGTCTTCAAAATCCATTGTGTCTTTTATACTTACGGCATATCTCAGTTCAGACTGGCTGTACATCAGGTGCCCAGTAACCATGTAAGGCTAATAGTGGCTCACTGGACAGTGCAGGCTTATAGCTTCACACTGCTTTTAATTCCTTGTTCAGTTTCCATCATTGACCAAATTGCTAAAGCTAAGAAAAAGTACATGGTTTGGGGTACAATTTCTAGTACTCCATTATATCTAAAGATGAGTCTACCTTTATCATAATTAGGTAGATCAGCTTCTAGTAGTCTTGTCTTCTTCTGGCTCCTGTTATTTTCTTTCTGCCATCTTTTTTCTGCATGTTTACTTTTGAAGATGTGAATATATTTGGTAAACATATTATTGCCTTTATTAACAGTAATTAATTGGCAGAAATGGGAAATAACTGAGAAAGAAACCAAATTCTTTTAGTTTCAATAAATTGGAAAAAAAAAAAAAACCCAAAACAGTGAACATTTCTCCTACCCTATCCCCAGCTTCTGGCAACTACCAATCTGTTCTCTGATACAGAGTGGGTTTTTTTCTGTTGTTGTTGTTTTAGAGATTAGACAGTATTTGTCTTTCTCTGACTTATTTCACTTAGCACAATGGCCTCACGGTCTATTCATGTTGTCACAAATGACCCAATTTCATTTATTTTTATGGCTGAATAATAATCTGGTGTGTGTGTGTGTATACACAGATATATAAAGAAGTATATATAATACGATTTCTTTATCCATTCATCCATCATTGGACACTTAAGTAGTTTCCATATCTTTGCTATTGTAAAAAATGCTGCAGTGAACATGGGGGTGCATGTATCTTCTTGAATTAGTGTTTTCATCGTCTTCAGATAACTACGTACAAGTATAATTGCTGGGTCGTATGGTATTTTCTTTTATTTTGGAGGGACCTCCACATTGTGTTTCTGTAGCAGCCACACCAATTCACATTTCTACCAACACTGCATGAGAGTTGCCTTTTTTCCACATCCTCACTAACACTTGTTATTTCTTGGGCTTTTTTTTTTTTAGTTGATTCATAAAAACGATTATGAAGTTTACCTTAATTTTCTTTTTTTTTTTTTTATTAAGGTAAAATTGGTATATATCATTATATTAGTTTCAGGTGTATGATATAATTTTTTTGTTTGTTTTGTTTTTTAAAGATCTTATTTATTTATTTGACAGAGAGACAGCGAGAGCAGGAACACAAGCAGGGGGAGTGGGAGAGGGAGAAGCAGGCTTCCCGTGGAGCAGGGAGCCCGATGCGGGACTTGATCCCAGGACCCTGGGACCATGACCCAAGCCAAAGGCAGACGCTTAACGACTGAGCCACCCAGGAGTCCATAATTTGGTATTTGTTTACACTACAAAGTGACCACAGTAATTCTAGTTACCGTTCATCACCATACAGTTGACTTCCTTCACCCATTTTGTACCTTCCATCCGCCTTCCACTTTGATGACCAGTCTGTTCTCTGTATCCATGAGTTTTGTTTGTTCATTTGGTTTTTTTTGTGTTTTTTTTTTAAAGATTTTATTTATTTATTTGAGACAGAGAATGAGAGAGACAGAGAGCACATGAGAGGGGGAGGGTCAGAGGGAGAAGCAGGCTCCCCGCCAAGCAGGGAGCCCCATGCGGGACTCGATCCCGGGACTCCAGGATCATGACCTGAGCCGAAGGCAGTCACTTAACCAACTGAGCCACCTAGGCGCCCTCATTTGTTTTTCTTTGAATAAATACCCAGAAGTGGAATAGCTGGATCATATATATGGTAGTCTATTTAATTTTTTGAGGAACCTCCATACTGTTTTCCATAGTGGCTGCACCAGTTTACATTTATTCTCACCAACAGTGTACAAGATTTCCTTTTCTCCACATTGTCTCCAACACTTATTTCTTGTCTTTTTAAGGTGTGAGGTGCTATCTCATGGTTTTGATTTGCATTTCCCTGATAATTAGTGATGTTGAACATCTTCTCCTGTGCCTATTGGCCATCTATCTGTATGGCTCCGTTTGAAAAATGTCTATCTGATCTTCTGCCCATTTTTAAATTGGGTTGTTTGGGTTTTTTGCTATTGAGTGTGTGAGTTCTTTATATATTTTGGATATTAACCTTATTGGATATGTGATTTGTAGATACTTTCCTCTGTTCAATAAGTTGCCTTCTCATTTTGTTGATGATTTCCTTTGCTATGCAGAAGATTTTAGTTTGCTGTTATCCCACTTGTTTATTTTTGCTTTTGTTGCCTTTGCTTTTGGAGTCAGAATAAGGTAAAGGAACTTACCGCTTATGTTTTCTCTGAGTTTTATGGTTTCAGGTCTTGTGTTCAAGTCTTTAATCCATTTTTTTTTTAAAGATTTTATTTATTTATTTGACAGAGAGAGACACAGCCAGAGAGGGAACACAAGCAGAGGGAGTGGGAGAGGGAGAAGCAGCCTTCTCGCGGAGCAGGGAGCCTGATGCAGGCCTCGATCCCAGGACCCTGGGACCAAGACCTCAGTCGAAGGCAGACGCTTAACAACTGAGCCACCCAGGAGCCCCGTCTTTAATCCATTTTGAGTTAATTTTTGGGTATGGTGTAAGATAATGGTCTACTTTCATTCTTTTGCATTTGGTTGTCCAGTTTTCCCAGCACCATTTGTTGAAGAGATTGTTCTTTTTTCATTGTATGTTCTTGGCTTCTTTGTCGTAAATTAACTGACCATGTATGTGTGGGTTTATTTCTGGGCTCTCTATTCCATTTAATTGATTGATGTGTTTGAAAAATCACCACAGGTTAAGGGTTCAGTTCTACAAGCCTGCTCTCCACCCCTTACTTCAGACACCAGTTGTAAGCCCCAGGCCATTACCTGTGTTCTGACTGACCAGCTACAAATTGGAGGTTCTAACAGCCTCCTCTTTAAGTTTGGTTGATTTGCTAGAGCAACTCACAGAACTCAGGGAAGCATGTTTACCAATTTACTAAAGGATATGATAAAGGATGTGAATCAACAGCCAGATGAAGAGCTATAAAACAAGATTGGGGGAAAGGGTATGGAACTTCCATGCCCTCTCTATGCATGCCACTCTCCCCTTCCCCCACCATCTCCATGTATTCATTAACCTGGAACCTCTCTGAACCCAGTCCTTTTGGGTTTTATATGGAAGCTTCAGTGCATAGTCAAGATTGACTAAGTCTTTGGCCATTAGCTGATTCAGCCTCCAACCTCTCTTTCCTCACCTGTGGTTGGAGGTGGGGAGGACTAAAAGTTCCAGCTCTCTAATCACGTGGTCTCTCCTCCTGGCAAACAGCCCCTATCCCCCCTCTTTTAAAAATATTTTATTTATTAGAGAGAGAGAGAGCATGCATGAGCAGGGGGGAGGGGCAGAGGGAAAGGGAGAAGCAGGCTCTCTGCTGACCAGGGAGCTGGACGCGCAGCTTGATCCCAGGACCCTGAGATCATGAGCTGAAGGTAGATGCTTAACTGGCTGAGCCATCCAGGTTCCCCTAACTTCTGACATTTTAATTATAATGTGTTTTGGTGTGGATCTCTTTGGGTTCCTCTTACTTAGGATTCTCTGTACTTTCTGGACATGGATGTGTGTTTCCTTCCCTGGGTAAGGGAAATTTTCACCCATTATTTCTTCAAATAAGATTACTGCCCCTTTCTCTCTTTTCTTCTGGGAGCCCCATGATGTGAATGTTAGTTTTTTGATGTTGTCTCATAAGTCCCTTAAGCTGTCCTCACTTTCTTCATTCTTTTTTTCCTTTTGCTGTTCTGATTGGATGAGTTCCACTGCCTTGTCTTTGAGTTGACTAATCTTTTCTTCTGCTTCATCTAGTCTGCTGTTGAACCCCTTTAGCGTATTTTTCAGTTCAGTTATTGTATTCTTCAGTTCTGTGACTTCTATTTGGTACTTTTTTATATTTTCTATTTCTTTAAGTTCTCACTGTGTTTACCTAACCTTCTTCCCAGTTTGGTGAGCATCTTTATGACCATTGATTTGAACTCTTAATCAGGTAAATTACTTGTCTCTGTATCCAGGGTTTTTTTTTTTTTCTGTAGTTGAGGATGTGCCAAGACCTGTCAGTGTCCCAAACGGGAGGATCTCAGTACCTAGATTCAAACTAACTGGAAGCCAGACCCTGGGGCATCAGCTTTTAAATGTATGCAATTATATGCAGTCTTGTGGGACTGCAAATGTCAGCCCCACTGGCCATCAGAGCCAGGCCATCTGGAAGTGTCCCCTGGATGGCAGTCACGCAGAAATTGGGGCTGCAGATGTGTGTAAGAGCTCTTTTTTGGGTGATACCAGAAGCTGGAGCAAGGAAGAGGGCCAAGATGGTGTCCACAGCCTGTGTTCCCTTAGAGCAACTCCATAGGTCACTAAATATGTGCCAGATGTGAAGCCTGCCCCTCAAGCCAAAGCTAACCAGACAAGCTAAGGGGCCCTCTTCACAGAAAGATTGGGGAATGTGAATCAGTCTGCTGTTTGTGTAGTCATAGCCTACCACAGTCTTGTGGAACCCAGCAATGCAGCCCACCCTGGCCACCAGAGCCGGGTGAGTAAAGACATCCTCTGGGCAGTAGCCAGAAAATTTGGAGCTCTAGGTGTGAAAACCACTCACTCTCTAAAATAAATAAATGAAATCTTTAAAAAAAGAAGAATTTTTTTCTCTGTTGGTTACAGACCGTGGGACCCACAAGTGTAAGTAAGCCCCACTGGTCACCAAAGCCAGGTGATATAGAGGGGTCCCCTGGTAGCAGTTGCAAAAATCAGGGCACCAGACGAATATAATCTCCTTTCTGGGTGACACTGATGATTACAGTCCCATGGGACCAGGAATGAAAGCTCCCCTGGCCTCCAGATCAAGAGGCATCTCCTAGGCAGTAGCCCCCAAAATTGGGGCAGCAGACACTTGTAAAAGCTTCCTTCCAAGAGATATTAGTGCTCTGGAGCGTAGCAAAGGGAGAGTGTGAAAATGGCATCCACCAGTTTCTATCCTTGGCGAGTGTTCCAGGAGGCTCTTAGATGTGTGTGTTAAATTAGATGTCTGCCTGTAAGGCTGATGCTTTAATATAAGCAGGTAAGCCTCCTTGACTTTTAGTCTGGTGAATTTGAAGGATCGAAATGAGACAGGCTTATTTTGAGCAGATGATGTATATGTGATAGCATATAGATTTTTAAAAATTCAACTTTGTTTACTTTTTTTTTTTTTTTCCTTCCATTGGTTTCTCTTTTGTCGTCTTGGTTTTATTGCTTTTCTAAGCATTTGTTACTGATCTTAGTCACCACTCAGTCTGGTATTAACTGCTTTCTTGGCTTGAGATAGCTAAATAGTGAGACTTTGGCAGAGTGTATTGAGACAGCTCTTCAGTTGAATTCAATCTAGGTTTGGGCCACTGTTTCATTGTTACATTTAAAGCACTATTTTTTCCTTTCTTTTCTTTCTTTCTTTTTTTTTTTTTTTTAAGATTTTATTTATTTATATGACAGAGAGAGAGATAGAGATGGTGACAGAGATAGAGAGAGAGAGCCCGAGTGGGGAGGAGAGGGAGAAGCAGGCTCCCTACTGAGCAGGGACCCTGATGCGGGGCTCAGTCCCAGGACCCTTTACCTGTTCATTATCTCACAGTTCTTTAGACCAGATATTTCAAAAGCATTCTCTGCTTAAGGTCTCACAAGGCTGAAATCAAGGTATTGACTTGGCTGGGCTCTTATCTGGAGACTCTGATGAAGAATCTAAGGGAGAATCTGTTCCAAGGTCATTTAAGTTATTGGCAGAATTCATTTCCTTGTGACTGTAGGACTGAGGTTTTTGTTTTCTTGCTAGCTGTCAGCTGGGTTCTTCTCTCAGCTTCTAAAAGCTGCACATATTCTTCGTCATGTAACGCCTCTCCTCTTCAAGGCAGCAGGGCAGATGCATTGAATCCTTCCAGTGTTTTGAATTTCTCTAACTTCCCATTCTGCTACCAGCTGCAGAAAACACTGCTTTTAAAAGGCCTCCTGGGATTAGGTTACACCCACCAGATAATCTCCCTTTTGCCATAATCACTCCAGTGATAACACATTCTGTAATATAATCACTTCAGAGATATCTCATCATATTCATAGGTTTCCACCCACACTGAAAGGGGAAGAAATTATATAGGGGCAAGGGTCGTTTAGGGTCTTTTTTTTTAGAATTCTGTTTACCATACAGCATGACAGAGAAGACCCAGACATACCTGTGTTTGAATCTTATTTTTGCCCTTGTTGACTGGAAGAGGGAAGTTATCTGTAAGCTTCCTGAGTTTGAGTTTTCTCTTTAAAGTGGGGATTATAATACCCTTGCAAAATTTTGTGAGGATTGTGTGTCTATGTGTGTCTGTTTTAAGAGTCTTTGTGGTATTTTCAAAAAGTTGGACTGCCATTTGGTTTCCTATTTATGTGTCAGTTGGAGAATTTGTTTGTAATTAGGTTCCAAGGTCCTACTCTCTAGATACATTGTTTTAGATTAGGGTCTGGAACCTATTTTTAAAAACATTTTGTTTTGTGATTTTTGTTGTGCAGTCAAGTTTGGAACCACCAGTGTAGTAGAAAAGAATCAGAGACCTGGGGTTGAATCTTACTCAGCTCTACCCCTTACTGATTCTGTGCCATTGGGCAAATTTCTTAACCTCTGTGAAGATAACCTGTAACTTGCAGGGTTGTTGTGAGGCTTAGCAATTATGTATGTACAGGGTTTGGCACACAGTACATATCTAATAAATGATAACTGCTGTGGATGATGATGATGGTGATAGATAATGCATTTGTCATCTAGATTCCAGGTGAGCTTAATGAGCTATCATTGACTTGTGCCACAAATCTCTCCCCACTTCTTCATCCATCGCAGACTGTATTCCAACCACACTATACTTCTTTGTGTTCCCTCACTGTGTTTCTTCATTCCTCATTGCTTCTGATATCCTGATATATTTTATATTTTTAGAAATTCTGCGCCCTTAACTGGTGAGCTCATCTTCTAGAGACTTTTCAAATGTTCCTTCTTCTGTGTAGCATTTCTGATCCACATCCTTCTAACAGACTTTGTCCTCCTCTGTCGTTTCATAACATTTGCCACTTATGTCCATGAAAGCACTTACTGCATGGTATTACATGTTATATTTCCCCCCCCACTCAGATAGTGAGTTCCCATCCACTGTCACAGTGCCAGGTACGTAGTTAAGTAGATATAAAAAAACGCTTATTGTTGATTTTGTATATTTATAAAAATAATATATGTTGTGGAATTTGCCTTTATTATAGTTTACATACAAAAGAATATGGAAGTTATCTTAAACACAGTATGAGCCAGTGGTATGGTATGATTTCTAGAAAAAGCAAGGGGCACCTGGCTGGTTCAGTTGGTAGAACATGCAACTCTTGATCTCAGGGTTGTGAGTTCAAGCCCCACACTGGGTGTGGAGCCTACTTAAAATTAAAAACAAACAAAAACAGGGGTGCCTGTGTGGCTCAGTGGTTAAGCGTCTGCCTTAGGCTCAGGTCATGATCCCAGGGTCCTGGGATCGAGCCCCGCATCGGCCTCCCTACTCAGCGGGAAGTCTGCTTCTCCCATTCTTCCTCCCCCTGCTTGTGTTCCCTCTCTTGCTGTGTCTCTCTCTCTCAAATAAATAAATAAAATCTTAAAAAACAAAACAAAACAAACAAAAACAAAGCAGAACACATATGTGGTTTTAAGCTACATAAAAGGAAAATAGGGAAAGGAACCAGTAGTTATTGAGGAAGCTCTTTGGATCAAGCACTGTGCTGGATGATTTTCACATTATTTCCATGATAATCCTGTCAGGTAAATGGTGTTAGGAGGAGAAAGACTCAAGCTACTTTTAGTAATTTACCAAGGTCACAAAGTAAATATTGAATCTGGGATTGAATTTATGTCTGTCTCGTTCCAAAACTCTTCTTCAGTCTTTAGTGTTACCAGACTTCTCTATTATTTTTGATTTATAAGAGCTAATGGCAGACACTCCACCTTGTTACAAGGTAGGGTCAAACCAGTGGAGGAAAGCAGAACAGTGAAAACCATTTCCTTCCCATATTTTTATGGTCTTTGACTATATTGGTGGTAAAGTGTATGCCGCTAGGTGGTGCCCTCGCCTTGATGGAAAAGTAAAATGGTTGAGACTTGGGTCTGAGTCCACCCCTCTGCCCCCCCATACTAGCTAAAAGCAAAATATTGACATTTCTAGGAAAAATCTGCAAAAGGGAGAAGTAACAATGTGTAATATAGACAAAGAACAAGCCATATATGAAATGGAATTCAAGTCTAGATTCTGCCACTTACTAGCTTTGTGTCTTCAGGCAACTCATCTGTTTAGCTCTGAGTCCTATTTTCTGGAACGGGCATCATATTATTTACTCATAGAATTATGAATATCAAATTAATTGATATAATAAAAAGTATTCCAACACAGTGTTTGGGACTTAGGTTCTTTTTTTTTTTTTTAAAGATTTTATTTATTTGACAGAGAGACACAGTGAGAGAGGGAACACAAGCAGGGGGAGTGGGAGAGGGAGAAGCAGGCTTCCCGCCGAGCAGGGAGCCCGACGCAGGGCTCAATCCCAGGACTCTGGGATCACGACCCAAGCCAAAGGCAGACATTTAACGACTGAGCCATCCAGGCGCCACGGGACTTAGGTTCTTAATGAATGGTAGTTACTGTTGTGATTGATAAAATGAATCTCAGATTCAGAATAATTCTACAGGGCCTTAGGAATTGAATCACCAAAGTAAGGTGAATTATACTCAACAAAGTTGTTTTTGTTTTGTTTTGTTTTTAAAGATTTTATTTATTTATTTGAGACAGAGAGAATGAGAGAGAGCACATGAGAGGGGGGAGGGTCAGAGGGAGAAGAGACTCCCTGCCGAGCAGGGAGCCCGATGCGGGACTCGATCCAGGGACTCCAGGATCATGACCTGAGCCGAAGGCAGTCGCTTAACCAACTGAGCCACCCAGGCGCCCACTCAACAAAGTTTTTATGTTAAATGTATCGTGAGTTTTTGAAAACTGTTAATCTATATGTGACTTCAAGTAACAATTTTTACCCAGCCCAGTGAAATGAGTACTCTGTCTACCAGTTGTGCTGTTCATCAGAGTTGACTGATTCCCTAAGGGATATGTCATCTGTTCTCTTTTAGTCCATCACAAGAGAGATCAGCAGTGTATCATCGTGGATTATTAATAGTTTTAGCACTGACTTTTTCTGATAGTGCCTTATTTCCTTGACTGTACATTATTTTTTCAAATGTTAACATCTCAGGCTTTGGGATTCATGTTACAATCATTGTCATCTTAGAATGGATGCAAAAAGGTATTATTTTTAGGTTAATGTGTAAGTTCAAGAATGTCTTCACTTTTGGGGGTACCTGGCTGGCTCAGTTGTTAGAGGGCTTTTGAGTTTGAGCCCCATGCTGGATATAGAGATTACTTTAAATTAAATCTTAAAGGGGCGCCTGGGTGGCTCAGTTGTTAAGCATCTGCCTTCGGCTCAGGTCATGATCCCAGGGTCCTGGGATGGAGCCCTGCATCGGGCTCCCTGCTCCGTGGGAAGCCTGCTTCTCCCTCTCCCACTCCCCCTGTTTGCGTTCCCTCTCTCACTGTGTCTCTCTCTGTCAAATAAAATCTTTAAAAAAAAAAAAATTAAATCTTAAAGAAAAAAGAATGTCTTCACTTTTATCCCCTTAGATCTGCATCTTCTAAGAACTTCTATTGTTTTGTCATTTCATTATGAAAAATCACTCTATTGATATCTGCCTTTTTTGTAAATTCAATAGCTTTTTTGTAAGCATCATCTCTTCTCTATGAATTTAACACTGAAAATACCTCCTTTGGGCAAGATGTAAACTTCTGCTTAATCTCTGTGATTGGTACATAGATATCATTTTGTTTTATTTTCTGAATGTGTATAATATAATTATAAATTAAAAATAAGAAGGTGATGAAATGTTAGCCAAAAGAAAGCTTGGAAACGGTATTAATATGAGACCTAATAGACTTTAAGAAGAAGAAAATTTAAATTTTTACAGAAAAAGAGAATAAAAACCCAGTATCACATAGATAACATTATTTAACAACAGTGGAATAAATGAGAAATCCCTTAACAAAACAGTAGCCACTCGCTGCCTTATACACGTACTTCTAAATAATTCATTGGTGAATGTAGAAATCATAATGGAAATTATGAAATATTTAAACCTGAATAATAAGGGACCACATCTTAAAACTGCATCTAAGGCAGTCTATGATTTATGATCTTAAGTTAATATAAAATAAATTTAAAATATTAGAAAAAGGTAATAATAAAGTAACAAGAAAATAAAGGAAATTTTTAGACCAGAGTCCTTTATTAAATGTAGATGTCAAGGGGTGCCTGGGTGGCTTAGTCGGTTGGGTGTCTGCCTTCGGCTCAGGTCATGATCCCAGGGTCCTGGGATTGAGCCCCGCATTGGGCTCCCTGCTCAGCAGGGGAGTCTGCTTCTCCCTCTCCCTCTGCCCCCACCTCCCCACTTGTGCCCTGTCCTGCTTGCTCGCTCTCTCAAATAAAATCTTAAAAAATATATATAGATGTCAAAATCCTAAACAAAATACAGCAAACCATACCCAGTAATGTATAAACAAAAGGTATTATGACCAAATGGAATTTATTCTGGGAATACTAGGACGCTAATTTTAAAGTTAAAGTTATTTACCATATTAATAGATCAAAAGAAGAAAAACTACATGACCATTTGAATAAATGCAGAAGAAGCAGTGACTAAAATGAAACATGCCTTTAAGATCAAGCAAACTAGGAATAGAATAGTCTTAACCTGATAAGGGGTATTTGCTACAATGCTACCAGTGTATTTAATAGTGAAAAAATAGAAGCATTCTCTTTAAAATCCACAGTAAACAGAGGTGGCTGTTTTTGCTGCGTCTTTAAATATTGTACTCTGGAGGTCCTAGTGAATGCTGTAAGACAAAAGATAGGGAAAATGAAGTCTTGGAAGGAAGAATCAAAATTAGTATTTGCAAATGATGTTTCTGTAACTGTACTATAGGTCCTGGCAAACGTGTACCACAAGAATAAGAAACAAAAGAATTCAAAGAAAAAGGACTGGAAGGGAAGAATAAACATTATTGGTATTTGCAGGTATGATGTCTACATAAAAAAAAAAAAATCACAGGGCACCTGGGTGGCTCAGTAAGCTGAGTGTCCAACTCTTCGGCTCAGGTCATGATCTCTGGGTCTTCGGATCGACCAGTAGGGCTCAATAGGGAGTTTGCTTGAGGATTCTCTCCCTCTCTTTCTGCCCTTCCTCCTGCTCATCCTCTCACGCATGCTTTCTCTCTCAAATAAATAAATAAATCTTTAGAAAAAAATTCACAAGAATCTACAGAAAAACTATTCAAATGACTAACCTTCAGCAAAATTTTTGGATACGAAATAAATACGCAGAAAACATATAGTGTTCCTTATATGACCCACAGACAATTAGGAAAAATTTATTAAAAAGTATAATAGCAAGAACTGTAAGTTATTAGGAATATGTTTTACAAGATAAATGCACTCCTTTGATGGAGGAAAACTATAAGACATCATTGAAAGACTAAAGGAAGATCTGAGCATTGAAAAAGCTCTATACTGTTCCCATTTTTTTTTTTTTTAAGATTTTATGTGACAGAGATACAGCGAGAGAGGGAACTTAAGCAGGGGGAGTGGGAGAGGGAGAAGCAGGCTTCCCACTGAGCAGGGAGCCCGATGCGGGGCTCGATCCCAGGATCCTGGGATCACTGAGCTGAAGGCAGACATTTAACTGACTGAGCCACCCAGGCACCCCTGTTCCCACTTTTAGACTCCATCATATATATGCTTATTTCCCTTAAATCTATAAACACATGTGATTCAGTCAAAGCCACAATTAGGCTTATCAAAAAACTTGACAAGGTGATTCTAAAAGTCATTTAAAATGGTAAAGAGGCAAGAAAAATTTGAAGAGTAAGGAGTTGGGGGACTTGCCATTACAGATGTTAAGGCTTTTTATGAAACTATGGTAATTTAAATGATACGGTGTTAGTATAAGGGGAGAGAAATTGATCAGTGGCACAGAAGAGAAATAGAACCACGCATCTATGGAAGTTTAGAATATGACAGCATTGCAAATCAGGCATTGTCACCCAGTAAATGAAGCTGGATCATATGGAAAAAATAAAATTTACTTCCTACCTCATGCTATACACAAAAATAAATTCTAGAGTTATTAAAGGTACAAAATGAAAATTCATACTTAATAAGAATGTATAGAAGAATGTCTTTATGATGTCAAGACAGAATAGGATGTTTTATTTTTTTAAAAGATTTTATTTACGGTGCCTGGGTGAGTCAGTCAGTCAAGCATCTGCCTTCAACTCAGGTCATGATCCCAGAGTCCCAGGATTGAGCCCCACATCAGGCTCCCCACTCAGCAGAGAGCCTGCTTCTCCCTCTGCCCCCCACCCGACTTGTGCTCTCTCTCTCTCTTTCTTTCTTTCTCTCTCTCAAATAAATAAATAAAATCTTTAACAAAAAATAAAAGATTTCATTTATTTGAGAGAGACAGAGATAGCGACAGAGATAGCAAGAGAGAGCATGAGCAGCGGGGAGAGGGAGAAGCAGGCTCCCTTCTGGCAGGACTCATTCCCAGGACCCTGGGATCATGACCTGAGCTGAAGGCAGACACTTAACCAACTGTGCCACCCAGGCGCCCCAGAATAGGATTTTTTTTTTTTTAAGATTTTATTTTTTTATTTGACAGAGACCTAGCGAGAGAGGGAACACAAGCAGGGGGAGTGAGAGAGGGAGAAGCAGACTTCCCACTGAGCAGGGAGCCCAACGTGGGGCTCGATCCCAGGACCTTGGGATCAGGACCTGAGCCGAAGGCAGATGCTTAATGACTGAGCCACCCAGACGCCCCAGAATAGGATGTTTTAAAGCACAAACCATGATAGAAGAGATTCATAGATTTGACAACATTCAGGTTTTAAAACCTTTGACCACCACCATCAACCAAAAGACACCACAATTAAAGAGAAAGACAGCCTATGGACAGGAGAGAAGGTATTTACAATGCATAAAGCTGGCAAAGGATTAATAACAGAATATATAAAGAAATCCTACAAATGAATAAAAAAGACAAAAAGAAAACCCAAAGAACACATACAAATCAAAGGACAAAAAGAATGCCCCAAAATACAAAAGAATGCCCCAGAAGAAAATGTACAAAGGATATGTACACTCAATTCATGTAAGAGTAAATAAGAATGGCAATAAATATGACCAGGTTCTTATTCTCAGTGATACCAGAAAGTGCACATTAAAACTCCAGCAATGTAGTATTTTTGTCACATTGCCAAGGATTTATAAAGTCTGATTATACCTAGCGTTGGCTAGTGATTGGGGGTATAGGAACTCTACTGAATCAATACAGTGTTGGGACATAAATCAGTATAACCACTTAGGAGAGCCATTTTGGAGTATTTAGTAAAGTTGAAGGTATGCCTGCTCCACATAAAAATGGAACTGTATTCCATTTCAGAGCATATGCTTGACATTTTTTTATAGAAGTATTACCAGGAGACATAAAGTGATAGTTATTGCTGAATTATTGGAATAGGAAAAATTAAAAATAACCTAAATGTTCTACATGGGAGAACTGATACATTGTGGTATACTTATATAATGGAATACTACATAGCAGGTAAAATGTATATATATATTCTCAAAATGGATTGTGTGTGTGAATATATACACATAATTCTCAGCATGGAAAAATATATACATATGTATGTATAAATGTATATGTATAAAATATATATGTATTTTCTTATTTATTCAACATGAACAAATCTCAAAATAATATTAGCAAAAAAAGCAAAGCAAATTGTTTGCTGTTCTATTACTGTTACCTAGAACAATGCTAGAGATTTTAATAAGTACTTGCTGAATCAATGAATGATGTTAAAGTAGGTCCTCCATTCAGCAGCATCTTTGGTGAGCAGGCTAAACCTCAAGCTTTCCTGCTTCCTTCTGTTTTGTTGACTCCTCTTTTTTCCCTCTAGATGATGTGTTCTTCCAGGGCAGAGATATATTTTATTCCTATTTATATTCCCTGGCTATTAATGTTCCTGGCCCAGAATAGGTATTTAATAAATGTGTTGAAGTAATTAGTGCATATTGCTTATTATAACAATGCCCTGTTAAGAGAGGGCTTTGGATCAGGAATTGCAAGAACTCAATTCTCCTGCCTTTTGGGTTGCAGGACCCTGGGCATTTTTTTTTTTTTTTAAAGATTTTATTTATTTATTTGGAGAGCGAGAGCAGGAACACAAGCAGGGGGTGTGGGAGAGGGAGAAGCAGGCTTCCCGCCGAGCAGGGAGCCCGATGTGGGACTCGATCCCAGGACCCTGGGATCATGACCTGAGCCGAAGGCAGACGCTTAACGACTGAGCCACCCAGGTGCCCAACATTTTTTTTTTTTTTAAACCTCTCTGAGCCTTAGTTTTGTTTTGTTTTCTTTCTTTCTTTCTTTTTTTTTTTAAGATTTTAATTATTTTTATTTGACAGAGAGAGAAAGAGCACAAGTAGGCATAGCACCAGGCAGAGGGAGAAGCAGGCTCCCCACTGAGCAAAGAGCCCGACACGGGACTCGGCATGACCTGAGGTGAAGGCAGCCGCTTAACCGACTGAACCACCCAGGCGCCCCTGAGCCTCCGTTTTCTAAGAGAAATACCCGTTCTCCCTAAATCTCCAATGTCAGATTTAAATGTGTTATATGAATGTAAGAGATTTCTAACATTTCAGCAGGGAGAGAAAGTATGTGGTTGTGAAGTTACTGTGGGAGTAGCTAAGCTGTGTATTCTTAGCACTGTCTACATTCCTTTTAGGAGTTGTGTGAGCAAATCTGTGTCCCAGAGGAGTCATCATTTCTTTTTTATTATCTTTGGAGCCAGTTTACCAACCCAGTTTCTCTTCTTGCAAAGGGAGGTTGGCCCTAAAATAGCCAGAACTCTGTTTTGTGGGGTTTTTTTTTTTCCCCTAAGCCATGAGAACAAAACTTTCTTTGGTACCAGAACTATGACTCATGTCTGAAATATGTGTGTGTACAGAGGACAGGAGAAGAAGGAAAGTCAGGAAATTCATCTGGTTGCACTAGACTCCAGCTCCAGTTACCTTCTATCTGGAACTTGGATAGTGTGACCCTGAAGCAGCATGTACCTTGGTTAGCCCAAGTACTGATAACCTGAAAGGTTGATCCTCTCATGTCTTCAGAAGAAAAATCATGAAAAGTCACTGAAAAATATATATGTTTATTATGTTGGTATAGTGGGTCTTAAAAGCGGGATTGAAATAAAAACTTTGGCATTCTGATGGACTAGCATAGTAAAGAACTTTGCTTAACAATAGAATATTATTCTATATGTGGATTAGTAAAAGGAGTTTTACTTTACCAAATGTAAGAACATAAGTAGTATAAACTCAGATAAAGGGAGAGGATGGATGTTTGGTGGGAGAGAACCTGGGGCAACTGGTAAACCTCAAGCTGTCCAACTGTAGAATTTGATAAGAGATGAGAGGTAGGCATGGAGCAAATCACTGAGGACATTGTAGGCTAGGCTGTGGTAGAGTGACTGTAACCCCTAAGCAGGACATTCTGTTAATTATTATGCCAGGACAACAGGAATAATTGAACTGTTCCAGGTAAATCAGGTCATATGGTCACCTTATTTGAAGGTGAAGAAGAGCCATTGATATGGTCACATACCCTACAAGGAACGGGAGGTTAAAAAAATTTTAGGCAGGAGGCTTGGGCAAATCTAGATAATCTTGACTGGAAGGGAATGAGAGAGGTGGGCTAATTGCCAGATGAAGATGTGTAATTGAAAATGATTGTTGTTGGTTAAACAGGGTAAAGAATTTGAACATCTGTAAATGCTGTTGGGAAAGAGCCAGTAGTCAAAGAAGTTGACAATTAGTAGAGTGAGAGACCTAAGGAAAGGTGATAGGGTATGGAGATCTTTTCCATATGACAAGTGAAAAGGAAGCAAGAGTGGTTATAGATGTGGGTGAACTTTCAGGGTAATAGCAAGACCTGATGGGACTAGGAGGTTGTTAGCTAGCTTCCAGAGTTTTCAAAGAAGCATTTGTACAGAGGAAGGGTAAAGTGTAATGGGCAAGAAAAGAATGCTTTCTCCCGTATAGGTTGTCACAGGTACTTAGGTAGAAATATTTCTGAAGCACAGCTTAGGTAATTAAGGGCCATTGAAGGAGAGTTTCAAGAAACAAATGGTCAGTAGCAGCAACAGTGCTTTAGACTGGTGGTATATGACAAAACTGGAGACTACTAGTTTTGTCTGGATGGCTCAGTCGTTAAGCGTCTGCCTTCGGCTCAGGTCCTGATCCCAGGGTCCTGGGATCGAACCCTACATTGGGCTCCCTGCTCCATAGGAAGCCTGCTTCTCCATCTCCCACTCCTCCTGCTTGTGTTCCTGCTTTCGCTATCTCTCTGTCAAATAAATAAATAAAATCTTAAAGAAAAAAACAAACTGGAGACTACTAAAGCAGTCATTGGAGATCTGTGAGAGTGTAGTTTGGTATAGTGGTGGGAAAGAAGCTAGATTGCAGGAGTGGATGAAAAGTTAAGGCGTGGACAATTTCCAAAAAGCTCCTCTGTGAAAGCAGTGAGAAAGGAGGTGGTAGCTAGGGGGAGATATGGGGTTTTGCTTTTGTTTAACAAATGGTTGGGAATTGAGCTTGAGGAAGGACATTAAAAAAGTGCAATTACTTGGTGTGTTTGGTTTTTCCCCTTGGGGTGTGGAAGAAATGTTGGGGATGAGTACATACAGGGCCTCTGTGTTAAGGAGGAAGGGACCATTTGATGACTGTGAAAAGGTTGGTTGGGCCAGATTTTGAATAGTCTTGAATGGCATTATAAAGAAATGTTGACTTTATCTATTAGTCCAAGGAAGGTTTTAAATATCTTTGTCTCCTGTAAGAGTCTGTGCTTCAGAAATACTACTCTGGCAATAGCAAAGACTGGAGTAAAAGGTAGCCAGACTGAAAGGAGACAGATTGCCTATTAAGCATGTAGTGATGAGAGGCTGAATTAGGGCATTGGCAGTTCATGGGATGGAATAATAATATTTGATAGTTCAGAGGTGGAATGAACACAACTTGTGGTGATGGAATGAAGGAGAACAGGTGTAGAACCTAGAGGTTTCCATCTGAGTTGACGAAGTAACTGGTAAATTCACACTAAGAGACCCAAAAGAAAGAGCAAACATTTGGTAGTGGGGTGATTTATAACAGCTTTATTGAGATATAATTCACATACAATGCAATTCACCCATTTAAAGTATACAATTCAGTGCTTTTAGTATATTCACAGAGTTGTGCAACCATTCCCACAATCAATTTTAGAATGTTTTCATAAACCCATACCCATTAGCAGTTGCTCCCTTTGTTACCCCACCTCTTCCCCTCCCCCCAACCCTAGGCAACCATTAATGTACTGTTAGTCTCTGTGAATTTGCCTATTGGACATTTTATATAAATGGAATTATATGGTCCTTTGTGACTAGCTTCTTTCACTTAGCATAATGTTTTCAAAGTTCGTCCATGTAGAGATCACTTTCTACCTTGTATTACGCTCACCTCTTTGCATGTTTTATCTCCTCCTCTGCAATATTAGTGCCTTGAGGGCAGGGACTATTGTTACATATTCTAGAGCTGTATCAAGCACATATTTTTGTATTCAGTTGTAACTTAGGAAATATTTGATACATCATAAGTTAGAAGTTAACTGAGTAACCACAAAATTAAGTTAACCAGAATGATCTGCTCCCATACATGCTTACCCACTGAGATGTGTTTATGTTTGCTGTCATGGAATAAGTAGGTACCGTGCCAGTGGTTCTGGTTCTGATATTAATCGTGTGACCTTGGGTAAATCATTTTACTCTCAGGAGACACTTAAGTGAAAATAAGGATAAAAATCCCAACCCAAACTGAAACTGAGGAATAACTAAGATAATTCAAGTTGATGGGATTTGGATAGAGTTGGGGTTTATCCAGACAGCCTTCTTCTTCTCAGAAGAAGAGATTAATAAATGTTTGGCTCTGTGACCCACTTCTCTTAGGATAGGAGTAGCCTTATTCATGGGATTAGGTATTTTAACCCCTTGATTCTTTTCAGCCCCCATTTTCAAGGTCCTGGCATGCTGTTGCTTTTGTCACCATCCTGGGGCATTTTACCTGTCTCATGTTCTCTAGCTTTTTTCTCTGAAATACTTTAGGTGCTTATTTCTTAAGGACACTAACCAATGCACTCCTTATTTTGCATAAATTCCTGTCTCTTAATTCCTGTTGTCTTAATGGGCTGCTTGTAGTTCAATATAAAAAATTAAAAGTTTAAAACCCACCCTATCCACCTTCTTGAAACAAACAACTTATAAATGCAATCCCCTCCTCCATCTTTTGGGGGGTTGTTCGTGCTTTTACTTAAAAAACACATATTGGGTGTGTACTTGAAGGTCATGTATCAATAAATAATATTGTCTTTGACTTCCAAGATCTCATGGCAGTTCAGGGGAGGAGGCAGACATATAAACAGATAATCACAGCAAAAAGTGGAAAGTGCAGTTGCAGAGCCATGTGCGAGTGGTTATGGGAGCACACTTGGAAGAAGTGATTGGGACCGTGTTTTGAAGCAAGTGTCACCTGACATTTCTGCACTAACAAGTGTAACACAGAAGCAGTCTGATGAAGAGGACCTGCATTCTTTGGCCTCACAACAACCGGGTGTGGTGGAGGTTTCTGGCTCCCCATTTTAGAGAGTAGTCCAAAGCTCAGAAAAACCCAGTGGCTGACTCTTGAACATAGCTTCTAGACTCAGCTTCTGTGTTTGTCCCCTCCCCCTCTCACGGCAACCATGCCCCTTATGCAAGAATAAAAGGTAGCCATGCAGAGTACTACAGTGCCCTGCCATCCCCTTTTCTGTGTCGAGCCTACTGCCAGTGTCCCCGGTGCATTGAGCATTCCAGGGCTGTAGCAGTAGTGAATATTGCTGATGTCATTGTTTGCCTTATTGGGATTTTGCTCTTTGTTTCACAGGGAGCTGTGATTGGTATAGACGATGAGGACGACAGCACCTTCACAATAACTGTTGATCAGAAAACCTTCCATTTCCAGGGTGAGCTAAAAGAAGAGATTCTTTCTCTTCACAGTCCCAACTGCTTCTTTTCTCCTCTTTTGGGTGTTTGCTGGATGCCTTGAATGGTTTTGCAACTGATTCTGCATGAATGAGTGCACAGGAACGTTCTGGATGAAGTGGTACTGCAGGTTAGACAGGGATTTGTATCTGCAGTGGATACAGATCTGTTTGAGGCGACTGTGGATCTGGCTGCAATTGGAGATTAAAAATATAAGGGATAAAAATCAGTGAAGGGAGAGAGTGATGGGCTGCTGCTGCTGCTGGCTTGTGCTTACAGAAGGTTGCTGATCTTCTTTATCGAGGAGTATGGTTCTGCCTCTGCATGAAGAGTCTAAAGACTGTGAAGGTTGCAGTGTTTGTCGGTGTAAAACTCAAAATGTAAATTAAATTGAAGCTAGTGGCAACCTTTGGCTTAAAGGTTTTGCTTTGCTTCAAGAACTGCAAGTTTGCATTCATTTCATCTGCATTTCTGTGTCTTGTCTGCCAGCCGTCATTTCTCTGCTGTTATCCTTTTTATAGTTAATAACACCAATGCCATCTGCCACTGCTATGTTTCGACATTGCATGTTACGGTTCACCGGTAGAAAGGGTAAGATACTGTATGATCATTCTCATTTCATCTTGCTTTGAAAACTCTAAACCAGCAAATAAAAGCGATTTTAATGATACCATCCTAATGTACCTCTCATCTACTAGGAGTGTTTATAATGTTTTTGTTATTTTGCCTATCCAGAGTAACCTCTATTTTACATTTAAAGCAGTCCAAGAAACTTAGAAATGAGAAGCTTTGGAGATGTTAGTAGTTTCTCTGAACTACAAGTGACAATGCACTGTGATAGATGCTAGGTATACCAGGGTAAATAAATATTAAATAAGTTGATAGCTTAAAAATGTTTTGATTATGAAGTCTAACAGTGACCAGGTATGTTATATGAGATGTTGCGACAGCTATTGTCCTTCCATTGCTAGGATAGTATACTGAAGTTATTTTTCTTCATTGTCTTGTTTAAGAAATTGACACATAGAAATGAAAGATGCAGCTTAAATACGATAGAGACAAACCAGTATAACTCAATTGTGATATCTCTAATGCTTTTAGGAAAAAGCATCCTTAAAATATTTATGGTGTTTGGTCATACTCTTTATTCAGAGCTGCTTAATTAATGATGCTTTCCTGAAATTTTCCACCGCATTTAACTTTATAAAACATTTTAAATATTATGAAAGCACAGGGCCTTTATTTTTAGGTTGAATATATAATGCTGCTTATAAACTAAAGCAGATAACACCCCCGCACTGAAACTCTTTACTTGATTAAAGATGAATACTTTAATGTGTTTCAAGTAATAGCTGCTGGATGCAGGTGAAGGCTGCAGTATGGAATTCTCTCCTCTGCAGTTATTAAGGAGATAACTCCTTTGGACTTCCAGAAGCTGTATTATTTGCCTGTTTAAAAGAGAGGAGACTCAGACCTCTAGAGCAAGGGCACCTGTACCTTCTGATTGACTTTTAGATTATTTATGTTAAATAGTCTCATATTTATGTGGCTTCCTTGTAAAACAAGCAATTCCTTTAATTCCTTTAATGATTTAAATGACAAGTGTTACTAAGACTTAAATGTATTTTTAAAATGATTTCTTCTTTTTTTTAAATTTTATTTATTTATTTGAGAGAGAGAGAATGAGAGAGAGAGCACATGAGAGGGGGAAGGGTCAGAGGGAGAAGCAGACTCCCTGCCGAGCAGGGAGCCTGATGCGGGACTCAATCCAGGGACTCCAGGACCATGACCTGAGCCGAAGGCAGTCGCTTAACCGACTGAGCCACCCAGGCGCCCTAAAATGATTTCTTAGTTCTAAGACTGTCAGATTGATTATTTTCTACTGTTATAGTAAGGGGAGCTTCAGGCAACATGACATTATCTGGTTTTTGTAAAGAACTCACCAGGACACTCTATATTCTATATATTCTTGGCAATAATGAGAGTTATTTCACATAGGCCCTTACTCATAAGGAAATCTCTGAAAATTTGATAAAAAGCTCTCAGTGTCTGATAGATCTTACTTCTTGATTAGAATTGAGAACAAGTTTGGCTGATATATATTAGCATATGCTTAAATGTGTTGAAGTTTTTATTTAATTTATCAGAATTTTTTTAAAGCAAAAAAAGTATCAATTGACATATCTCTAAAGCTAATTCTACTTACTATCAACTATTAAAGGGAAAGCTAGAATTTGTTGAGATACATTCATTTATTCAACATCCATTTTAGACATTATTTTAAGTTCTGGGGATACAGTAGTGAACAAAACAGATAAAATTCTTTGCCCTCTTGGGCCATCCATTCTGGTAGAGGAGAAAGCCAATAAAATAAAAAGTTACTTATACTTAGTGTGTGTGTGTGTGTATGTATATGCTAGTAAAATATAAATAAGAGAGTGCTAAATCCTGGGGAGAAAAAAGTAAAGTAGGAAAGGAGAAAATGAAATAGAAGTGAGGTTGTGTATAGGTGGAGGGAGATGTTGAAATTTGAGAGTGGCCAGGGAAAGACTCATTGGGATGATGCCCTTTGGTGAAAGACCTGAAGGAAGTGAGGGAACAAGTTTTAAGGCTTTGTTGGGGATGGTGGTACATCATTAGTAGGCAGAGGGAACAGTAAGTGCAAAAGAGTGTGCCTGCCATATTTGAAGAACAGCAGGGAGGCCAGTTCTAGTTGGAATGCAAATAATCATGGGGAAGGGTAGTGGGAAATGAGGTATACGAGGTAACAGAGAAGTTGATCATGTGACCTTGACTGCCATAGAAAGAATGTTGAATTTTATTATGGAAAAGAGAAGCCATTAGAGGGTTTTGAGCAGAGGAGTGACATGATGTGATTTTTTAACAGTATCACTCTGGCCACTCTGTTGAGAATAAAATGCAGGAGGCAGGGACAGAAGCAGGGAAACTAGTTAGGCTATTGTAATTCAGAAGAGAGGTGATGGTGGCTCCCACAGGGTAGCAGTGGGGATAGGGAGGCAGTGAGAAATGGTTAAATTACATGTGTATGTTTAATCAACTTTATTGAGGTATAATTAATATACAATAAAATGTACACATTGTAAAGTTCAATGAGTATTGACAAGTTTATTTAGTCATAACTGCTACCACAATCAAGGTATTGAACACTTCTATCACCCAAAAGATTCCTTTCTTCTTTCAGTCTCTACTCCCAGCCGCTGGCCCCAAGCAACCACTGATTGACTTTCTATCACTATAGATTTTTCTTCTGGAGAGTTTCACGTAAATGGAGTCATACATTATGTATCCTCTTTTGTCTGGCTTTATTTTAGCTCAGGATAATATTTTTAATATTCATCCATGTTGTTACATGTATTGGTAGTTTTTTCCTTTTTATGTTGTTAAGTGTAGTAGTGTGTCATATGATACTGTATTTCAAAGGTTAAACTATGCCATATGAAAGAAAGGAGTCTAGGTTGACACCAAGATTTTTGGCTTGCCACAAGAATGGAGTTGCCATTAACTGGGATGGGGAAGACTGCTGGAGGAACTAGTTTGGGGAAGGGGATGTGGGCATCAGGAGCTTAGCCTTGCACATGCTTATAAACAATTCTAGATGCCTATCAAACATCCAGACAGAGATGTCAAGTAGGCAGTTTGAAGTGTGGAATTTAGGAGAAAAGTTCATGCTAAAATAAATTTGGGAGTCATTGGCATATAGATAGTATGTAGAGCCACAAGAATTTAGGAGTAAGTGCAGAGAAACAAGAGGGGTCCAGGTAATGAGCCCTGAAGCACTCCAGCAGCTATTTAAAGGGAACGGAGCTGAGGTAGAACTAACAGAAAAGATTGAAAAGAAGCAATGAAAAAGGAGGAGGAAAACTAGGTGAATGCAGTAGCCTGCAAGCCAAGAGAGAGTATTTCTAGAAGGGGAGAGGCATCAGCAGCTGTGTCAGATGCCCCTGGTAAATCAGTTAAGTTGACGGATGAGAAGGGATCAGAGGATTTAACAGGTAGGAGTCCACTGATAACCTTGAGAAAAACAATTTTTTTAAAAAGATTTTATTTATTTATTTGAGAGAGAGAGTGCGTACAAGCTGGAGGGAGAGAGGGAGGGAGAGAGAGAATCTGAAGCAGACTCCGTGCTGAGCACAGAGCCCGACTTGGGGGTGGGAGGAGAGGGGCTTGATCCCACGACCGTTAGATCATGACCGTGAGATCATAATAGCCAAAATCAAGAGTCGATGCCCAACTGGCTGAGCCACCCAGGTGCCCCGAGAAGAACAATTTTAAGATAGAAATATACAGTGCTTTCAAGCTTTGCTGTGAAGGGAAGGTAAGAAATAACAGTAGTAGCTGGAGAGGGGAATGAGAACAAATTTTTTTGTGTGATAAGGGAAATAATAGTATGTTCCTGTGGTATTGGCAGTGATTCAGTAAAAAGGGGAAAATTGATGCAACAGAGAAGGGGGAGAATTGCTGGGTGGAGTGTTCTTGAGACGGCAAGAGAGGATGGCACCTAATACACAGGTGAGGAGGCTTTGCCTTTCGCTAAGAGCACAGATGGTTCATCCATAGCAATAAGAAAGAAGGTCAAGTGTATGAAAATATATGTAGGTAGTTTGTTACCTATCACCTTCATTTCCACTATGGTTTAAGTCTCTAGTTATCCTCCATGTCCTGTATCCTGAAACATCATTTGTTTACAATAAAGAGGATTGGTACCAGGAAAAAAAAAAAAAACTTCCCCGAAACAATAGATTACTTGTCATTGCAATGATTAATTCTGGTAACTTGATATTTCAGAATATCTCCAATTTTAAAGACATGCCATAAAATTATCAAAACAAAGTCAATTTTTTAAAAAGATTTTATTTATTTACTTGACACAGAGGGAGAGCTAGCGAGCAAGAGAGAGAGAGAGAGAGAGCGAGCAAGCACAAGCAGGAGGAATGGCGGGCAAAGACAGAGGGAGAAGCAGACGCCCCCGTAAGCAAGGAGCCTGATGTGGGTTTCGATTCCAGGACTCTGGGATCATGACCCGAGCTGAAGGCAGATGCTCAACCAACTGAGCCACCCAGGTGCCCCAAAACAAAGTCAATTTTAATTAACTTCAGATTTGAAAAAGAAATATTCTCTGTAGTTTTTTTTCTTTAGATAATTGAAATTATAGTCCTAGCATGTTAGAGCTTTAAAAAGGTTTGAAAACTACAACTTCACTCTATCCTTTTTCAGGGATTAAAAATAGTTGCCAATTTATCTTTATAAACTGCCTCTTTTTCTTTTGAACAAGGACAAAAAATGATCCCCTTTCTTATCAGTCAGCTAAAGTTGTTTGCATATAGATTCTCTACTAGACATTGAATGGAAAGCTCAACAGACTGGCTGTTTAGTTCAAACATAATTGTGTATATAGTACGTGTAACTCCCCATTCTCAGAACTGAGAGTATACTGGTAAATAAGACTTGGGCCATGATGTCAAGGAGCTTGTAAAGAAAGAAGTAACTGGAATGTAATGTGAAATGTACTGTCATAGTAGAAATACGTAGAAGACACTGAAATAATGAAGAGGCAAAAAAGACAGTCACTCAGTGTTTCACAGAAGAGTAGGGTTTTTTGTTACCAAGTAATTATTTTTATAATAATCAAAATTAAAAATCACAGTAACTCGAAAAATTTCAAGATGTGCAGCAGTATATAATGTAAAAATTAAAGGTTCCAATCACCAGGCTCTGCCTCCCTCCTCTTGCTCCTTATCTCCTCTCTGTGGCAGAGTTCTGAAGGTTGGAGAAGTTTGTTAGGCTGAGAGATATTGTAGCATGTGCAAAAGTATGGAAGTATGTTGCTGCCAGTGTGTTCAGAGAACTACGAATGTTTGGTACTGTTAGAACGATGAGGAGGAGATGAGGCAGAGGCCTACATCTAATGTATAGGGAGGTTATATTTTTATCCTGAGGTCAGTGAAGAGCCAGCGAAGCAGAGTTTTTTTTTTTTTTTTTTTTTTTAAGATTTTATTTATTTATTCATTAGAGACAGAGAGAGAGAGGCAGAGGGAGAAGCAGGCTCCCCGCCTAGCAGGGAGCCCGATGCGGGACTCGATCCCAGGACCCTGGGATCATGACCTGAGCTGAAGGCAGACGCTTAACCATCTGAGCCACCCAGGCGCCCGCGAAGCAGAGTTTTAAGCAGAGAAGAGACAGAGTAAAGACATGGGCTTTAGATAAATAGTTGATTGTTGGTAAGGCCCTAAATGGGTTAAAACAGTAGTAATGGAGAAGGAGAAGAGGAAATAGACTTGAGGGGGTTTTTTTGGAGAATTTTTTATTGTTATGTTAATCACCATACATTACATCATTAGTTTTTGATGTAGTGTTCCCTGATTCACTGTTTGTGCATAACACTCAGTGCTCCATGCAGAACGTGCCCTCTCTAATACCCATCACCAGGCTAACCCATCCTCCCACCCCCCTCCCCTCTAGAACCCTCAGTTTGTTTTTCAGAGTCCATCGTCTCTCATGGTTCTAGACTTGAGATTTTAGGAGGTAAATCTGTAGAAACTGGTGACTGCTGGGAAATGGGAGGTGAGAGAATGATAGTCATATAAAATTAGTGTTCTTGGCATGGCTTACTGTTTGGATGTTGTCAACATCTGAAGTAGAGAAACCAGGGAAACAGGTGGTGCGGGACCTCTTAATGTCTGTGGGACACATCATAGGTATAGATGGTGATGGCAGTTGGATCTGAGTTTGGGCTGAAGATGGAGATTTGTGGCTATCAAACTAGCAGTTGAAAAATTGAATGCCTAAGAGCTAGGCAGATAAGTAAATGAGTGAGGAGTAAAGCTAGATGAAGACTTAAGCAATTTAGAAAGCTCATGCCCTGTTTGAAGGGTTAGTTGCTACTTAGTTCCAGACAGTTGTAGGCTTTTGGTAATGCTGTCCAGTGTCGCCAGATTGTCCAGTTTTTCAAGAGAAGCCAGAAAATCAGATTTTTTTGTGGGTGGAATTTGAGTATGTGTGTGTTAAATGTCCAAATTAAACAATAACAGCAACAAACTGTGTAGGCCAATGAAACGTATCTGTGGGCTAGATAAAACCTCTCTGTATGTTCAGTCTCCGGTTAAAACCATAGAATAGTGGGTGTGAACTTTCTGGGAGATCTGAATGAGAAGAGAGCCGAGGACCAAATCTGGGAGCACATTAGAGTGGAACCATCAATAGGCTCAAAGGAATGATCAGAGAGATTGGGATGAAAGCTATTAGTTTCAGCCTATGCAAGTACTGTATTTAGAGTTGCATGTCAGCAGTTCATATGGCTCAACCTAATAATAGAAGACCTGGTATTTTATAGTTCACACTAATAATTAGAAAAATACCCAGTCGTTTGAATTAAGTCTATTTAATGCCTTAATATGTATAAGGATTTACAGTGTTACTGATAGTGTATTGGGATAATAATAATGATAGCTACATTTATTGGATATTTATTTTGTGCCAACACTATACAGAGTTTTACTTATGTTAACTCTGTTCTTGTGACCTTATGATGTAGGTGCTATTACTATTTTTATTTTACAGATAAGGAACCTGGGGGCCACAGACACACAGGTTTTGCAAGGCAGACCTTGTATTTGAACACAAACAGTTGAGCTCTAGGGCCGTTCTCCTAACTGCTACAAAAAAGTTATTGTAGAGATTTGTTAACTAGTTTATAATTAAGTTTTATAATTTTATCAGAAAAGGAATTAATATAAAGCATAAGGAACTTTAAATTACAATGCAGTTTAATGCAATTAAAACTTTTTGTGATATTAATGTTCTACACGTTCCATTACTTAGTAGAAATAGTGTAGGGGCTCCTGGATGGCTCAGTCGTTAAGCGTCTGCCTTCGGCTCAGGTCATGATCCCAGCCCCACATCGGGCTCCCTGCTCCGTGGGAAGCCTGCTTGAGACCCTCCGTGGGAAGCCTGCTTGAGACCCTCTCCCACTCCCACTGCTTGTGTTCCCTCTCTCGCTGTGTCTCTCTCTGTCAAATAAATAAAATCTTAAAAAAAAAAAAATTTAGGGGCGCCTGGGTGGCTCAGTTGTTAAGCGTCTGCCTTCGGCTCAGGGCATGATCCCAGGGTCCTGGGATCGAGCCCCACATCAGGCTCCATGCTCCACAGGAAGCCTGCTTCTCCCTCTCCCACTCTCCCTGCTTGTGTTCCTACTCTTGCTATCTCTCTCTCTGTCAAATAAATAAAATCTTAAAAAAAAAAAAAAATTCAGAACGCCTGGGTGGCTCAGTTGGTTAGGCGACTGCCTTCGGCTCAGGTCATGATCCTGGAGTCCCAGGATCGAGTCCCGCATTGGGCTCCCTGCTCAGCGGAGTCTGCTTCTCCTTCTGACCCTCCCCCCTCTCATGTGCTCTCTCTGTCTCATTCTCTCTCTCAAATAAATAAATAAATAAAATCTTAAAAAAAATAAAAAATAAAAAAAATTCAGATTTAGTATAGTAGTGATGGTGATAACAACCACCACCATTACTACTAGCAAATATCTGTTATGAACCAGGCACAGTGTTTAACAGGCACCGTACATTCCTTCCATAGTTCCTAAACTCCTAAACAATAAGGGTAGTTTTAGAGTTAGAGAAACTGAGGTTTAGAGAAGCTAAGTGTCCAGGATTGGTGGATTAGTGCTCAGGTCTCTCTAGACCAGTAGTTCTTGAAGTGTGCTACCAGACCAGCAGTCTCAGCATCACCTGTGAACTTGTTAGAAACAGATCTCTAGCCTGGCCCCCAGTCATGCTGAATCAGAAACTCTGGAAATGGGCCCTCTGTAGTGATTTCGATGCCCTCTGAAGTTTGAGAGCCATTGGTCTGGATCCAGTGGTTTCACGTTATTCCAGTTTCCTGTCCTAACAACCTTACACATTAGATGGAATATCTCCAGTGTATATATGAGTGAAATGAGAGAGAGTCAAGTGATCTGGTCTCGATCTTAGATTGTTATGCCCTAACCTACATAGAAGGGGGCGTGTCTTGCCCTAAGCAAACGTGGTGTGTGAAAAATCTGAATTTTTTAAAGATGGAAATTAGATATTTTGGTTCTTCATAAAATCCTTTACTTTCAAAGGATTTTACTGAAGACATCATTTAGGTAGTATATTCTTCAAAATGATTTCAAATATGAAATTTGTTTGCAAATTTATTTGGATATACTCTTAAAGCAACACAAGTTGCATAAGACAAAATACAATATTTTTAAACATTAAGAAATATTTAAATTAGAAGAATCTTCAGGAATTGTGTCTTAGTGGAAGTTCTCTGTGCTTGGACTGATAGCTGACCTTTTCAACTCCGTCCATTAGAACTTGCTCATTTATTAAAATGCAGAATTACTATAACTCAGCCCAGTGGTGAAGGAAAGTTTTTAATTCAGGGAAGTTATATTGATCAAGTATATTAGGGCAACATTGTCCCTACTGCATTAACGTTAATCAACGCAGCATGGTACATCCTTATCATTAATCATTTAGAAGAATAGATCATCATTAGACTAACCCTTGGTTGTAGGCTTAAGTGTCTTCTGCTTTAAAGTAATCATCTCAGCCTTATTATTAGTGAACAAATTCAATTATTTTGTTGATTAATGACTTTAAAAAAAAAATTTCCCCCTGCAGTTTTATATTTTTGATTTTTACATGATGACCCCTCCTGAAAACCAAATAAATAACCATTTAAAGACTTTGCGTAAAGGAGGTAAATCAACCATAATTCTTAATTAGATGTAGGCATTAAAGTGGGGAAATACCACTGAATTCATATATTGGCAGTTTGTTGTATTGCATGAAGATTGGATCTCAGTGGTACACTTTTCCTCTTCTTTTTTTTTTTTGAGATTGTATTTATTTATTTGACAGAGAGACACAGCGAGAGAGAGGGAACACAAGCAGGGGGAGTGAGAGAGGGAGAAGCAGGCTTCCCACAGAGCAGGGAGCCCAATGCGGGACTCGATCCCAGCACCCTGGGATCATGACATGAGCCGAAGGTAAGATGCTTAACGACTGAGCCACCCAGGCGCCCCTACTTTTCCTCTTCTTAATTTGCTTTCTGTTTAAGATCCTCACTGAATATTTGAAATTATTTTTCCAAGTTTAGCTAATTATAGACTTTTTGGCTTAGTAGCTAGGATTAGAGTAGATATTTGACTTTTTATTAGTAAGTTACATTTTTATCCCATCGTTCCCTTTTCCATATTTTTTAAGTAGTAAAATTAATACCTGCTCACTGTAGAAACTTGGAAGAATATAGAGTAGTATAAAGATGATACTAATAATCACCCATAATACTCTCACCCAGAGATAATTATTCATAACATGCTTGTGGATTTCCTTCTGATCCTTTAGTGTGTGTGTTTCATAAAATTGACTTATCTTGTATAAATAAGGTTTTCAGATTTTTATTTTTTTTTTAAAGATTTATTTATTTTAGTGCACGTGGTGAATGGGGTGAGTGGCAGAGGGAGACAGAGATGGAGAGGGAGAGAAGCAGACTCCCTGATAAGCAGGGAGCCCTGCTGCAGGGCGAGATCTCATTACCCTGAGTTCATGACCTGAGGTGATACCAAGAGTCGGACACTTAACCGATTGAGCCACCCAGGTGCCCCTCTCTATTTTAAATAATGCTGTGTTGAACATCCTTGCACATAAATCTTTAATAAAATCTCTGTTTACCTTAGAATAGGTAAATTCTAAGAGAATTTGTCAGAACAAAAGACATAAATATTTTTAATGTTCCTGAAACAATTCTCCGTAATTGTTTTCAAGAGATTGTGTTGATTTATACTCCCTCTGCTTCATCACACCCTTTATCAGCACTTAGTGTTATCATTTTAAAAGAATGTCAACCCAATGCCTCCCCTCAGAAATATATATTTTTTATGTTAATAAAATGACTTTATTTATTTATTTATTTTTAATTTTATTCTTATGTTAATCCCCATACATTACATCATTGGTTTTAGATGCCTCAGAAATATATTTTAATGTGTTTATTTCTTATTTGGTAATTTGTTCATTCCTTTGTCCATTTTGTTGTTGGTGCTATGCTTGTCTTTTTCTTACATCCTTCTTTTATGAAAGGGAATGGGAAATAGTCTTAGACTCATTCATTAACCCTACCATCTGAGAAATTGCTAATATACATTAAATAATCTTTTACCCAGTTTGGAACATGGCTTGGTAGGTGTTAGTGTGGAGAGTAAATGAAGACATGTAAAGGAAATCATTAGTATAGTATATAATGTGTACTTGAAAATATGCGTGAAAGTATAGACTCTGTGAGTTGAACAAAGACTTGCAGTGTAAGGGGGATGTATTCCTACTGCATACTGCAAAGTCCTTAATCATACCTTGCCTCTTTGACACAATATTTATTCATAAGATGTATTCATACATTTTAATTCCTTTCCTTCAAAAATAGCCATATAGGCAGTAGATCAAAGTCTTATGTGCCACAGTCTAAGGAGTGTTCTGTTGGTGATACAAATTTACTGTTTTCAGCATTCGTAATGATTTCTCAATTACATTATGTTTATAAAATTTACATTTATTGTCATTCCTATTGACACTTTAATTTTTCTGTTTTTCTACTAGTTAAAAGAATGGTAGAATAGAGTGCAAAATATATTAAAGTGGTTGCATGAGTGCTGTTCTTCAAATGGAGATGGTGATGCTGCAAGAATTAAATTGTTGCATGGCAGTCTTTGCACAGCATAGTGGTACAAAATGTCCATTCGTTGCTTGATATTAAAAAAAAATGCAGATTTTCCTCTGAGGAGTTGCCGTACAGGAAACGGTAGGGTATATAAAAGTTGAATAAGTAAGTACTACTTAGGTAAAATGTAATGTCATACCTCAAGAAACTTTGGGACTAAACAGTAATTTGAGGGACAATTAAGCATTAAGTGATATGCACTTGTAAGTATAATATTTCAAGGAAGGGAGTGATACTGATAAATTTTCCATGGTTTTCAAACTTAATGAAAGCATTTTATAAATGCAATCTTATTTAGAAACCCAAGTGTAAGGTAGAAAAAAGTATAATTCCTCTGGTTGAAGTCAGAGGGTTGGAGGGCCTAGAGCTCTGCCCTGGGCAGCTTGTAGGCACTTCGAGAAAATACCAGTATTCAAATTTATTCCTTCCTTCCATCCATTTAGTCACTCATTTTTATGGTCAACAAATATTTGAGTGCTTATTGGATACTAGGCACTGGGCTAGTTTTTGGGTATAAAGTAGTGAGCAAAGCAAAGTGCTTATCCTCAAGGATCTCACATTTTGAAAATCATTATTCTAGAGGTTTTCTGGTTAGTTCTCTGACTCCAGGTTAAATATCTCTGAGTTAAAGCTCTGTCTTCTGATGACGCCTGGACTGCACTCATCCTTGTTTTACTTTTAGACAACTAACTAGCTGATGAATTCTAAGAAAATACTCCGCCACGGTCGTCTTTGTCTTTTCAGCCTCCTTCATTAACTCCACATGAATTTTATGAACATTCATTCTCACGATTGTGATACTTCCATAAATGTACTCCACGTGTAACATTAATCCAGCATATAAATTGAAGTTATGTGTCATCATTGTATTTTCTTAATATTAAATTTGGAGGACCTAAGACAGTTTGACTAATACCCCAGAAAAAATAATTAGAATTCAGATAGAATTCATAAAATTGTAAAGAAGCTGCATCTTTGGCAGCAGCTCTTTCTGCCCATGGATCCTGTCCCTGTGCTTTAATAAAATCATCTCTCTTGCACCAAAAAAAAAAAAAAAAAGAAAAACTGCATCTTTGCTGGGTTGCTGGCTTTAATGAAGACATCTGTTTTGGGTGACTGTCTAGTAGAAGGAATCAGAGTATCATATAAAGGAGAAGTGAGCTGAGCCCACGCATATAGGTGACTTAAGTGGTGATGGATGTCAGTGGGTTTTTTGGTTTTTTTTTAATCTTGGGAAGGGATGATTGGATATCTTTTCTGGTAAAGGTGATTATATTCTAGAAGTGACCCTCAGATGAATAAAAGAAGGAAGTGGAGTAGAGAGGAAGCAAACACTTCCTCCAAGGATGCAGATAATGTGCTATGCACGTAATCCTCCTATGTACCCTACAGATGCTTATGGGATTCTTTTATTATCATTCTGTAGATAAGGAAACTGAGGCTTGGAGGAGTTTTTTTCCAAGGTAACATGTATGACAAGTGGCCAGTCTGGATTCAGATAACTGCTGTTTTCATTACACAGTTCTGTTTGTTCATGCCTTTCCTTTCTGTTACCCTTAGCCACACTGACTTCCCTTTTCACCCTGCCTCAGTCTCCTTGCGGCTCTAGCTTCACTGCTGTTTTCTCTTCCTCTACACAGTACAGCATACTTCTTAACTCTGATAGTAGTTAGTATTTTCATGCTATCAGGTGGTTTGGTTGTCAGAGTTTCTGCTGTGCTCACTGTACATCCAAGTTGATAGTTGTCGCTAGTGAGGGCCCCAGCGAAGGCAAGGGAACAGAGACATTGGTCAGAAGACACCGGTGGGAGTCATGGCATGAAACATGAGGTGAGTAATCTGTTACCAAGGATGAGGGAGGCTTGGAAGACTGGCCAGAGAAAGGCCCAGGAATATTCCCTATAAAGATTTAAAGGGCAGAGAGTCAAATATTGACCTGTACTGTATTTAATTTTATTCTTGTACTGCCTGCAGAGTTCTCTTAATATGTCAACTGAGTTATTAATAATACCCAAGGAAAACAAACCAACATATTTTCTCATATTTATTCCTCCTTTGCAGAGGAAGTCCTGCCTACCTAACAAGCCTAAATGTGGAGCAGGGGGTCACCAGCAAAATGAGGATGACAGTATCAACCTTTGGAATTGTTGTAAGATTAGAGAAAATACATATAAATACTCAACATGATATCTGGCAAATAGCAGGGCTCAAAAATTGTAGCTGTTGCTATTATTTTTTTAAATTTTACCTCATTTTGCTGATGATCATGCTGCTGTTTCTGGGATTCTCTTTTCTTCTCTTTCTAGCCTAGGGTTTGGGCTATAGGTGACCCAAATTAGGTTCTTGAAAATGCTACACACTGAGCATGATAACCAGGATGCAAAGCTGATTCCCTGCTATTCAGGGAGCTCTCAGTTTAATAGGAGGAATGCCTACTGAGAATATTTATTAGAAAAGCAGTGATGAGCATTGCAGCTGGGTGTAGGTTCTGTACCAAAGGTTTACCTGCATTTTCTTATTTAACTTTTTTTTAACAACTCCAAGAGACAGTTATGAGGAAAACTAAGACATAGAATGCTAAATCATTTAACTAGGGTACGCATTTTAGAACAATAATTACAGTACACTGTAAATGCAGTAGAGACTAAGGAATTGTAGAAGAGAGAACCGGTGAAGTCAGGGAAGCATCACAGAGGAGATGATTTTGTTATAGGTTTTTTTTTTTTTTTTTAAAGATTTTATTTATTTGACAGAGAGAGACACAGTGAGAGAGGGAACACAAGCAGGGGGAGTGGGAGAGGGAGAAGCAGGCTTCCCGTGGAGCAGGGAGCCCGATGCAGGGCTTGATCCCAGGACCCTGGGACCATGACCTGAGCCAAAGGCAGACGCTTAATGACTGAGCCACCCAGGCGCCCCTTGTTACAGGTTTTGAAGGATGAAAAAGACAGAGGAATAGGCAGGGCTGGAAGCCAAAAATATAAATAAATAAAAATAAATTTAAAAACAAAATAAAAAATTTACCAAACTTCAGAGAAAGGAGAAACACATTCTAGGTACAGGGAAAGTATGTGCAAAAGCTTGGTAGTATGAAAAAGGATTAATTGTTTGAGAAATTAAGGAGTGTAGCATGTTTTAGAATAGATGGCAGGTAAGGGGAAGGAGATGTGAGTTCAGTCTGGAACTAAATAGATCATCAAAGGCCTTATGGGGGTTCCTGGCTGGCTCAGTGGAGTTGCGACTCTTAATCTCAGGGTTGTGGGTTCAAGCCCCACGTTGGGCATAGAGATTACTTAAAAAAAAATAGAGGTGCCAGTGTGGCTCATCCGACTCTTGATCTTAGCTTGGGTCTTGATTTCAGGGTCATGAGTTCAAGCCCCAAGTTGGCATAGAGATTACTTAAAAAAATAAGGGTGCCAGGGTGGCTCAGTTGGTTAAATGAGAGATTACTTAAAAAAAATAGGGGTGCCAGTGTGGCTCAGTTGGTTAAATATCTGACTCTTGATCTTAGCTTGGGTCTTGATTTCAGGGTCATGAGTTCAAGCCCCGCATTGGGCTCCACATTAGGTGTGGAGCCTACTTATAAACATTTTTTTTTAATTAAAAATTTTTTTTAAAAGTCTCATGTACCAGAATGATAAAACACCTTCTCTGTAAATTAGGGAGAGGCATTGGGTATTTTAGCCAGGGAAATGTCATTATCACATTTGTGGCTCTGAAGAAACACTGGGAACTGTTTGCGGGATGCTCTGGGGAGAAGTGAGATTGGAGGCAGGGAGCCCAGTTTGGAGCTTATTGCAGAGGTTTTGGTAAAAGGTGATGAGAGCTTGAATAAAGGCAGTAAGAGTGACCCAGAGGGGATAAACACAAAAGTTGTATAAGAGAATTTGGTCACTAACTGCATGTAAGAGGATAAGGGAAAAGAAGTTCAGAATTATCCCCAGCTTTCTGACAGAGTAATGGGAGGATGATGGCACCATCTTTTTGAGATATATCAAGGACTGTGTCTTTTTTATTGCTCTCTCACCAGTGCCTACCTGCTATGGACATGTATGCGCTCTGTAAGTATTTTATTGGATGAAAGTATAATTTTGGAATATATCAGGGGTAAGTGGTTGTTAAGGAAAAATATGTGGAGTTATCCCACTGAAGGAAGCTTCAGAGCTTCAGATTCCTGAGAAAACAATCTTCATTTAAAAAGAGTCAGGATGGGTGCCTAGGTGGCTCAGATGGTTGGGCGTCTGCCTTCGGCTCAGGTCATGATCCCAGAGTCCTGGGATCGAGTTCCGCATCGGGCTCCCTGCTCCTTGGGAGTCTGCTTCTCCCTCTGCCCCCCTCTCTCTCTCTCTCTCTCTGTCTCTCATGAATAAATAAATAAAATCTTTAAAAAAAAAAAAAAGTCAGGAGACCAGTGATTTAGGCTTGAAAACAAGTACTCAGATAAATGGAGAACAGTGTCTGACTTTTACTTGCACAGAATAATGGAAGGACTATGAGTAGAATACAACTATTTGAAGTATGTACATTGATTCTTGACCATGTTTTCTATGTATGGGTTTGTAGCCATCTTGCAGAACTTTTGAATATGAATCAAATGGAGTCCTTTCCTTTTAGGAATCTACGTTTTTATGTAAATGAGATAAATCAAGGTAATTCTATAAACACAACATGTAGTTCTAGTAATGTGGACAGGATGGTTCGTGGTGGACAGAGAGAAGCAAATCTGAGGTATAGGCTGTCTGGGAAGAAATGCCCTTTTCTAGTTTTATGTATAGACAAGAAAACTGAGCTGACACTGTCTGATATTTTTTTTAGTATGATGTATCATTAAGAATTTCTTTTTTTTTTTTAAAGATTTTATTTATTTATTTGAGAGAGAGAATGAGATAGAGAATGAGATAGAGCACAAGGGGGGGAGCGGGAGAGGGAGAAGCAGACTCCCCGCTGAGCAGGGGAGCCTGACGCGGGACTCGATCCCAGGACTCCAGGATCATGACCTGAGCCGAAGGCAGTCGCTTAACCAACTGAGCCACCCAGGCGCCCCAAGAATTTCTTTTAATGTTATTTACACTTTGTACTTAGTGAATTGGTTTAAGCATAGTGACTTGGTATAAATTATTATAAATATAAGTCCTAAATTATAGGGAGGGCTGAATCAATGACATTTTACTATATCTAGATTGTGTTTTATAGGATAGAGTTAAAGCTTGTTTATGTCTGAGATTATACTTCAGTCTGGAAATATATGCTTTCCTAAAGAACGGTGAAGATAGTATATTAACAGCTTATAGCTAAATATGGAGAAAGAAAGAAGTAGCTTTTGATATCTCTCTGCCCGAGCAAAATTCTTTGGAGAGCTACTGGGGGCGCAGTGAGTGAAGTCTTCAGAAAAGTTATTCATTAGGAATATTGTAAGATTATAATGTAGAAGTGCCTGACTGTACCTTATACCTAAGGATATACTTGCACATTTTTTTTTAAGTCTTAAAGGGCTTCCCTATCCACAGTGTGCAGGAATAACATCTATTTTCGAAAAACTTTTGAAGCATCTTACTTAAAGTAACATAAATCGGTCATTGTGTAGTGTATTATTAATATGATTCTGTCACTTTGTTAGGCTACATCTGTTTTGGCCTTGTTTGCCTTGGAAGTGGACAAAAGAATTAAGTAGCAAATGGTCTTTTCTTATAGATATATTTTATTGCCTTGCTTTAGATTTCTTCCTGAATTTTCTAACATGTATTAACTTTTTTCCTCTTTCCTTTCATTGCCTAATCCAAAAGTTGAGTGATTATGTAGCACCATTCTTCCTATCTGAATAGCACTTATCCTTGGCAATCCGTGAAAATATTTTTGAAGTTCTGTATTTCTCCTCATAAACTGATACTTGGCTTCAGCTTCTCAAAATCACCCTCTATCCCTTCTATCTTTCTTCCTTCCCTTCCGCAGAATGTATTAAAGATTTAGTATTCTACTTTTTGGCTTCCCCTGGAGAAGGGATTATTTTCTAGCAACTTATATTTGAGTACCGACTGATAATTAATAAATTCAATAGAACTTTTGATAGTAAGATTCTTTAGGAGGTCAGGTTTACCAAATTTCAAGATTTGGGGATTTGAATCAAACCCAAAATAAAATTTTGCAGCTTACCATTCCCAACCTGTTTTTCTTTCTTTATTCTTTGTGTTGTGGAATAGCACTTCCACTTACCCAATTAACCAAATTTATACAGAAAAAGAGATACAGATACAGAGAAAGTCTAACCAAATACACATTCTCTGTATCTGCATTTTCTGCATTCTCCCTACATCACATGAGTCACCATGTCCATTGGATTCTACCTTTTCTCTATCCCCTAAGTCACTGGCAGAGTCTAAGTCTTTCTCCTTACTTTTGCAGTTTTCTGAATATATCATTTTTAACTTCCTTCTCTCCTTTATTCTGGTCTCTGTTCTGCCGAATTACCCTCCTTATGATGTCTGGTTGAGCTCTCTAAAACCATCTATTCCTAACCCCCACTCCCTGCCCCCAGTATTATTAAGTCTTAAAGATTGAAAACTCAAATCCTAATTTTTCTTAATTCAAGATTAAGGGACAGTGACCCCTTTACTAAACCTGGAGTTAAAGTGGTTAGGAAACATCTTCTGCTGGAACTAAAATTATTAGGATAGGGTGCCTGGGTGGCTCAGTTGGTTGGTTAAGCAACTGCCTTTTTCTCAGGTCATGATCCTGGAGTCCCAGGATTGAGTCCCACCTCAGGCTCCCTGCTCAGTGGGGAGTCTGCTTCTTCCTCTGACCCTACCCGCTCTCGTGCACTCTTTCTCTCTCACTGTCTCTCAAATAAATGAAATCTTTTAAAAAAATAAAATTATTAGGATATATTTACATATAAATTTGGTGAGGGTTTTCATTTGCCAGGAATAAGTTGACTTAGAAGCATGTGATTGTAGAATGAATTGAAAAGAGCCCATTAATCTACATTTGATTTTCATTGTTTTGACTGAATCAAAGATATCCAGTTGCCCAATACAATGCTGACTCTGTCCAGGAGAAACACAGTATTGCTTCAGATAGTCAAAGCAGAAGTTGTGGGGGTGAGAGAAACACTTCTGTAAATATTTGCTTGTGTTTTATTCAACAGTTTGGAAATTTCAGCTAAAACTATTCCTAGATTTTGAGGAAATCCGTTGTAGCAGCTTTAAAGGATACTAAGCAGAAGTAATGATTTCTTAGGAAATCAAACCTATTTTTAGATTTCAAATATAAAAATGGAACCATATACTGAGTAATGAAATCAGTGGATCCTTACTCCTCATTCAACAAATATTTATTGAACACTTGTTTGCCTGGGATGATTCTCAGGGTTTGGGTTACATCCATAAATAAAACAAAGATACTTGCCTTTGTAGAGTTTACATTGTAGTGACAAGAGAAAGACTATAAATAATAAACATAATCATACACACACATATGTTAGAAGGAGTAAGTTCAGTGGAGAAAAAAAAATAGAGCAGGATATAGGTGATTGGCCATGCTGGTCTGGGGGGCCATGTTTTATGCTGGTCAGCAGACCTCATTGAAAATGTGTCATTTGAGAAGATGACAAATTATCATTTGTACTGTAAATATTTATTAGTTGCTAAGAACATTTTATACTTTGAGAATTAAAATATGTATCAGATTCCATCTCAAACCTCAGGTAAATGTAAACAAACAAGCATTATATTGATAGAGATGCTTTGATAGAAGCGTACATAGATTTTTCTTTAATCTGATCTCACCATTGCTCTTATTATGGTAAGCAGATTATTTAAATTATGTCTCTTAAACCTGAATATCAGAATATTGGCTTAGGTTACTTTAGATTTAGAGTTATGTGAATTGGTTTTTCTCTCTATACACCTTTTTACTACTTTCTTTAAAAAAAGACCCTCTGACTACCCAGCCTGTCCAAACTTGTTACAAATTGCAGTCAGTGGCACTTTGAACCACCTGATTATCTAAGTGGAATGTTTTTATTCAGTATCAGTCCAGTCATTCATCATGTACCCATACACAAATATATAATCAGTACCTATAAAATGTGCAAGGCACTTTGCTAAGTGCGAGAGATACAATGAATAAGACAAGCTTCTGCTTTCTAGGAGCTTACATTCTAGTGAAAGAAGCAATCAATACATAATCAATAAAATGTTATATATATTATACACCAGTGGTTCTCAAACCTTTTGGTCTCAGGACCACTGTACAAACTTACTGAGGACTTCAAAGAGTTTTTGTTTATGTGGGTTATATATATTGATATTTACCAGGTTAGAAATTAAAACTGAGGGATTTAAAAAATTATATATTTACTTAAAAATATCAATAACAAATCCATTATACTAATAACATTTTATGAGAAAATAACCATTTTCCCAAACAAAAGAGAAGTAGAAGAATGATACATTGTTTTACATTTTTGTAAATCTTTTAAATGTCTGGCTTAATAAAAGATAGCTGGATTCTCATATCTGTTTCTGCAGTCAGTCTTTTCTGATGTGTGAAGTATATGAAGAAAATAGTCTCGTACTGATACATAGTTAGAAAAGGGAGGACTATTTTTATTTTTTTAAATTAACATATACTGTATTATTTGTTTCAGGGGTACAGGTCTGTGATTCATCAGTCTTACACAATTCACAACACTCACCATAGCACATATCCTCCCCAATGTCCATCACCCAGCCACCCCCTCCCACCCACCCGCCTCCACTCCAGCAACCCTCAGTTTGTTTCCTGAGATGAAGAGTCTCTTATGGTTTGTCTAAGGGAGGAGTATTTTAATAGCCTTTTTGGATAATTGTGAATATTCTTCTTTGATGGTTCACCAAAACATAACAAGTGATAGTTTCTTAAACTCTAACAGTGAAGTTTACATATGAAAATACTCTATTACGTTAAAATCCATTGGTCTGTCTGGCACTTTAAATGGATCTTTTACCCTAGGTAATGATTTTGTAACATCATGCATTTGTCATATGTAGATCTTACAAATATTGACACATATCATTATTTGACATAAAGAATCACATTTGTTGATATTGCCCTAAACTCACCAGGAAAGTCTGTAAGTATTGAAAATCTGTCAAGGTCGTGGTGGCTGGCAAATACAGGTTTTTAAAAATTCTACTATTTGCTTGAAAGCCTGGATTTTATAATTGGCAACACATACTGTCAGTTTTCCCTGAAATGACAGGCTCATTTCCATCCTTTTCAGGTAAGTGTCTGCCAAGTACCCCAGTTTGAATAATACAGTTTGTCAGTTGTCCTTTTTAAAAATGCTGTTTCAGGGGCACCTGGGTGGCTCAGTCATTAAGCGTCTGCCTTCAGCTCGGTCGTGATCCCAGGGTCCTGGGATCGAGCCCCGCATCGGGCTCCCTGCTCTGCGGGAGGCCTGCTTCTCCCTCTCCCACTCCCCCTGCTTGTGTTCCCCCTCTCACTGTGTCTCTGTCAAATAAATAAATAAAATCTTAAAAAAAAATAAAAACAAAAATGCTGTTTCATGAGAAAAGTGCCACTTCGTTCATAACTCAGTTACACAAGTACTTTTCCTTGAGATAATTATTATACTTTGGTAAGCAGAAGTGCTTGTGCATAGTTCCTGTTTGTCACATAGACTATTATAAAGCATATACGTAATGGTTGAGATTTAATAGTGTTTACTTGCTTTTTCAAGGGTATTCTTAAGTGAAGCAGGAATTTTTTTCTTACAAATACATGGTGGTGAAGAATATAACAACTACCAGTTCTGTTTGGAGCCATGGCCCCCATTTGTGCTACGGTGCCAGCAGTTTTATCACCATTGCTCTTGCACCATCAGGACAAACATCAACACAGCCACAAACACAGATAACCTCTTAGTATTATCATGAAAGTAGCTTAGCCCTAAGAACACCTTGACCTCACTGGACCCATGGTGGTGTTACATATTTTATTTCATCTTGTTTTCACAGTAAATCTTTGAGGTAGTTGGTGATACTAACCCCTTTTGAAATTTGTGGATACAACTCAGAGGCGTTAAATACCGTCCTCCTCAGGTCGACACAAAAGTAGTAAAAGTGGGACTCGAACCCAAGTTTTCTGACTAGTGTTTTTGGCTTTTGTTCTTTCTACTCTATATACTATCACCAAAATGTGGAAAGGTTTATATCTTGTTATCTCTTAAGAAGGATTTTGTCTAGCAAAAGGGACGTGGAATGAGGCTTATTTGACAGAGGTAGCATTGCTTGAAGCCCAGAGCTTCCATTTGTATTTGCTACTTTCTGGGTACTCTGTCATTGCAAAATACTAAACTTTCTGTTTCTATATTCTGGAAAATAAGGATAATAATAGTACTTATCTCGTGGTGCCTGGGTGGCTCAGTCGTTAAGTGTCTGCCTTCATCTCAGGTCATGATCCCAGGGTCCTGGGATTGAGCCCCGCATCGGGCTCCCTGCTCGGCGGGAAGTCTGCTTCCCCCTCTCCCACTCCCCCTGCTTGTGTTCCCTCTCTCGCTGTGTCTCTCTCTGTTAAATAAATAATGAATAAAATCTTTTTAAAAAAATAAAAATAATACTTATCTCACGTGAGGATTTAATTACTTAATACATGTTATTTGTTTAGACATGAGTCAGACTATGCTGATACAAATTAAGTGCTCAATAGAGTTAGCTTTGATTATTTACACAGAGATAAGACTCAAGCATTTCACCTTGGGGGGGGGAACAACTTGAGGAAAATCAGGGAAGTGTGACTCTTGTGAGCATTAATTACGATGTAACTGATTATAGTAGTTCCTGGAGGAGTATATTGGGAAGTGAGTAGGAAAAAGACAGATTTGGACCCTGATTATTACTATAATAATAGCTATAGTTACTGGGCGCCTGGGTGGCTCAGTTGGTTAAGCGACTGCCTTCGGCTCAGGTCATGATCCTGGAGTCCCAGGATCGAGGCCCACATCAGGCTCCCTACTCAGCAGGGAGTCTGCTTCTCCTCTGATATCCTCCTCCCTCTTATGCCCTCTGTCTCTCATTCTCTCTCTCGCAAATAAATAAAATCTTAAAAAAAAAAAAAAAAGATTAAAAAAAAAATAGCTGTAGTTACTATCATTCAAAGTTGTGCCCCCAATGCCTGAAACAATAGCTGGTACATGGCATATATTTATATACTACCTGAATACTTGAATATTTGAAGACATTTAAGGAAAGAGAGAGCAGGTCCTCCTATCATGAACCATATACGTAGAGTAGGTGATATTTCAGTGTAACCCAGAAGAATGAATATGATTCTAGTAAGCAGATATTAGAAGTTGTCAGATGGGTAAAGATAACATCTCACGGGGGCGCCTGGGTGGCTCAGTCGGTTAAGCGTCTGCCTTTGGTTTGGGTCATGATCCCAGGGTCCTGGGATCGAGTCCTGCATCGGGCTCCCTGCTCAGCGGGAGGCCTGCTTCTCCCTCTGCCTCTGCCTGCAGCTCCGCCTGCTTGTGCTCGCTCGCTCTCTGTCAAATAAATGAATAAAACCTGTAAAGAACACAAAAAAGATAAGATCTCACTCAACAGTGCGCTACCCAACCTAGTGCTTGTACTTTCCAGGATAAATTAATTCAGTTCACAGTGTTTTCTCCTTGTTTATATCTCCAATGCAGTGCCTGATGCATAGCGGGGCTCAGAAGATATTGTATCAGTGTCTCAGCACTTAATCTTGTAAACATGTTTTTTTAATATTTATTTATTTTTTGATGTAGTGTTCCATGATTCATTGTTTGCATATAACACCCAGTGCTCCATTCAGTACGTGCCCTTTTTAATAGCCATCACCAGGCTAACCCATCCCCCCAACCCCTCCCCTCTCGAGCCCTCAGTTTGTTTCTCAGAGTCCATAGTCTGTCATGGTTCGTCTCCCCCTCCGATTCTGCCCCCTTCATTTTTCCCTTCCTCCTATCTTTTTTTTTTTTTAAACATACAGTATATTATTTGTTTCAGAGGTACAGGTCTATGATTCATCAGTTTTACACAATTCACAGCACTCACCATAGCACATACCCTCGCCAATGTCCATCACCCAGCCACCCCATCCCTCCCACCCCCACCACTCCAGCAACCCTCAGTTTGTTTCCCGAGATTAAGAATTCCTCCTATCAGTGAGATCATGTGATATATGTCTTTCTCTGATTGACTTATTTTGCTTAGCATAATACCCTCGTCATTGCAAATGGCAAGATTTCGTTTGTTTGGTTTTTTTTAATGGCTGCATAATATTCCATTGTATGTTTATACCACATCTTCTTTATGCATTCATCTGTTGATGGACATCTTGGCTCTTTTCATAGTTTGGCTATTGTGGACATTGATGTTATAAACATTGGGGTGCACGTGCCCCTTCAGATCACTACATTTGTATCTTTGGGGTAAATACCCAGTAGTGCAATTGCTGGGTCATAAGATAGCTCTATTTTCAACTTTTTGAGGAACCTCCATACTGTTTTCCAGAGTGGCTGCACCAGCTTGCATTCCCACCAACAGTGTAGGAGGGTTCCCCTTTCTCCGCATCCTCACCAACATCTGTCATTTCCTGACTTGTTAATTTTAGCCATTCTGACTGCTGTGAGGTGGTATCTCATTGAAGTTTTGATTTGGATTTCTCAGATGCCGAGCGATGTTGAGCACTTTTTCATGTGTTTGTTGGCCATTTGGATGTCTCCTTTGCAGAAATGTCTGTTCATGTCTTCTGCCCATTTCTTGACTGGATTATTTGTTCTTTGGATGTTAAGTTTGATAAGTTCTTTATAGATTTTGGATACTAGCCCTTTATCTGATATGTCATTTGCAAATATCTTCTCCCATTCCGTAGGTTGTCTTTTGGGTTTGTTGACTGTTTCTTTTGCTGTGCAAAAGCTTTTTATCTTGATGAAGTCCCAGTAGTTCATTTTTGCCCTTGCTTCCCTTGCCTTTGGTGAAGTTACTAGGAAGAAGTTGTTGCGGCTGAGGTCGAAGAGGTTGCTGCCTCTGTTCTCCTTTAGGATTTTGATGGACTCCTGTCTCACATTGAGGTCTTTCATCCATTTTGAGTCTATTTTTGTATGTGGTATAAGGAAATGGTCCAGTTTCATTCTTCTGCATGTGGCTGTCCCAATTTTCCCAACAACATTTGTTGAAGAGACTGTCTTTTTTCCATTGGACATTCTTTCCTGCTTTGTCAAAGATTAGTTGACCATAGAGTTGAGGGTCCATTTCTGGGCTCTCTATTCTGTTTCATTGATCTATGTGTCTGTTTTTGTGCCAGTACCATACTGTCTTGATGATTACAGCTTTGTAATAGAGCTTGAAGTTAGGAATTGTGATGCCACCAGCTTTGGTTTTCTTTTTCAACATTCCTCGGGCTATTTGGGGTCTTTTCTGGTTCCATACAAATTTTAGGATTATTTGTTCCATTTCTTTGACAAAAGTGGATGGTATTTTGATAGGGATTGCATTAAATGCGTAGATTGCTCTAGGTCGCATTGACATCTTCACAATATTTGTTCTTCCAATCCATGAGCATGGAACGTTTTTTCATTGTGTCTTCCTCAATTTCTTTCATGAGTATTTTATAGTTTTCTGAGTACAGATTCTTTGCCTTTTTGGTTAGATTGATTCCTAGGTATGTTGTGGTTTTGGGTGCAGTTGTAAATGGGATCGACTCCATAATTTCTCTTTCTTTTGTCTTGTTGTTGATGTATAGAAATGCCACTGGTTTCTGTGCATTGATTTTATATCCTGCCACTTTACTGAATTCCTGTATGAGTTCTAGCAGTTTTGGAGTAGAGTCTTCGGGGTTTTCCACATAAAGTATCATATCATCTGCAAAGAGTGAGAGTTTGACTTCTTCTTTGATGATTCAGATGCCTTTTATTTCTTAAGTTCTCTTTGTTAAGTTGTTCTAGCTGTCTGATTGCTGTGGCTAGGACTTCTAGTACTATGTTGAATAGCAGTGGTGATAGTGGACATCCCTGCCGTGTTCCTGACCTTAGGGGGAAAGCTCTCAGTTTTTCCCCATTGAGAATGATACTCGCTTTGGGCTTTTCATAGATGGCTTTTATGATATTGAGGTATGTACCCTCTGTCCCTACACTCTGAAGAGTTTTCATCAAGAAAGGATGCTGCACTTTGTCACATGTTTTTTCTGCATCTCTTGAGAGGATCATATAGTTCTTGTTCTTTCTTTTATTAATGTATTGTATCACATTGATCGATTTGCGGATGTTGAACCAGCCTTGCAGCCCAGGAATAAATCCCACTTGGTCGTGGTGAATAATCCTTTTAATGTACTGTTGGATCCTGTTGGCTAGCACTTTGATGAGAATTTTTGCATCCATGTTCATCAGGGATATTGGTCTGTAATTCTCCTTTTTGATGGGGTCTTTATCTGATGTTGGGATCAAGGTAATACTGGCCTCATAAAATGAGTTTGGAAGTTTTCCTTCCATTTCTATTTTTTTGGAACAGTTTCAGAAGAATAGGTATTAATTCTTCTTTAAATGTTTGGTAGAATTCCCCTGGGATGCCATCTGACCCTGGGCTCTTGTTTGTTGGGAGATTTTTGATGACTGCTTCAATTTCCTTAGTGGTTATGGGTCTGTTCAGGTTTTGTATTTCTTCCTGGTTCAGTTTTGGTAGTTATACATCTCTAGGAATGCATCCATTTCTTTCAGATTATTTAATTGCTGGCATATAGTTGCTCATAATATGTTCTTATAATTGTTTGTATTTCTTTGGTGTTGGTTGGTTTGGTCTTTTTTCATTCATGATTTTATTTATTTGGGTCATTTCTCTTTTTGATAAGTCTGGCCAGGGGTTTATCAATCTTATTAATTCTTTCAAGGAACCAGCTCCTAGTTTCATTGATCTGTTCTGCTGTTCTTTTGGTTTCTATTTCATTGATTTCTGCTCTGATCTTTATTATTTCTCTCTTCTCCTGCTGGGTTTAGGCTTTATTTGCTGTTCTTTCTCCAGCTCCTTTAGGTGTAGGGTTAGGTTGTATATTTGAGACCTTTCTTGTTTCCTGAGAAAGGCTTGTATTGCTATATACTTTCCTCTTAGGACTGCCTTTGCTGCATCCCAAAGATTTTGAATAGTTGTGTTTTCATTTTCATTTGTTTCCATGAATTTTTAAAATTCTTCTCTAATTTCCTGGTTGACTCATTCATTCTTTAGTAGGATGCTCTTTAGCCTCCATGTATTTGAGTTCTTCCTGACTTTCCACTTGTGATTGAGTTCTAGTTTCAAAGCATTGTGGTCCGAAAATATGCAGGGAATGATCCCAATCTTTTGATACTGGTTGAGACCTGATTTGTGGTCTAGGATGTGATCTATTCTGGAGAATGTTCCATGGGCACTAGAGAAGAATGTGTATTCTGTTGCTTTGGAATGGAATGTTTTGAATATATCTGTGAAGTCCATTTGGTCCAGTGTGTCATTTAAAATCTTTATTTCCTTGTTGATCTTTTGTTTAGATGATCTGTCCATTTCAGTGAGGGGGATGTTAAAGTCCCCTACTATTATTGTATTGTTGTTGATGTGTTTCTTTGCTTTTGTTATTAATTGGCTTATATAAGTGGCTACTCCCATGTTAGGGGCATAGATATTTACAATTGTTAGATCTTCTTGTTGGACAGACCCTTTAAGTATGATACAGTGTCCTTCCTCATCTCTTACTACAGTCTTTGGTTTAAAATCTAATTTGTCTGATATAAGGATTGCCACCTCAGCTTTCTTTTGATGTCCATTAGCATGGTAAATGGTTTTCCACCACCCACTTTCAGTATGGAGGTGTCTTTGCGTCTAACATGAGTGTCTTGCAGACAGCATATCGATGGGTCTTGTTTTTTATCCAATCTGATACCCTGTGTCTTTTGATTGGGGAATTTAGCCCATTTACATTCAGGGTAACTATTGAAAGATATGAATTTAGTGCCATTGTATTACCTGTAAGGTGACTGTTACTGTATATCGTCTCTGTTCCTTTCTGGTCTATGTTACTTTTAGGCTTTCTCTTTGCTTAGAGGACCCCTTTCAATATTTCTTGTTGGCCTGGTTTGGTGTTCACAAATTCCTTTAGTTTTTGTTTGTCCTGGAAGCTTTTTATCTCTCCTTCAATTTTCAATGACAGCCTAGCTGGATATAGTATTCTTGGCTGCATATTTTTCTCGTTTAGTGCTCTGAATATATCATGCCAGTCCTTTTTGGCTTGGCAGGTCTCTGTGGATAGGTCTGTTGCCAATCTAATATTTCTACCATTGTAGGTTACAGACCTCTTGTCCTGAGCTGAGCTCAGGATTTTCTCTTTGTCTCTGAGACTTGTAAGTTTTACTATTAGATGTTGGGGGTGTTGACCTATTTTTATTGATTTTGAGGGGGGTTCTCTGTGCCTCCTGGATTTTGATGCCTGTTTCCTTCCCCAAATTAGGGAAGTTCTCTGGTATAATTTGCTCCAATATACATTCTGCCCCCCCCTTCTTCTTCTTCTGGGATCCCAATTATTCTAATATTGTTTCATCTTATGGTATCACTTATCTCTCGAATTCTGTCCTGTGATCCAGTAGTTGTTTATCTTTTTCTCAGCTTCTTTATTCTCCATCATTTGGTCTTCTATATCACTAATTCTCTCTTCTGCTTCATTTATCCTAGCAGTTAGAGCCTCCATTTTTGATTGCACCTCATTAATAGCCTCTTTGATTTCGACTTGGTTAGATTTTAGTTCTTTTATTTCTCCAGAAAGGGTTTCTCTAGTGTCTTCCAGGCTTTTTTTTTCAAGCCCAGCTAATATCTTTATAATCGTCATTCTGAACTCTAGTTCCGACATCTTACTAATGTTCGTATTGATCAGGTTCCTGGTAGTCGGTACTGCCTCTTGTTCTTTTTTTTGAGGTCAGTGTTTCCGTCTTGTCATTTTGTCCAGAGGAAAATAGATGAATGAGAGAACAAAATGCTAACAGGGTAACAACGACCCCAGAAAAATATACACTAAACAAATCAGAAGAGACCCAAAACTGGGGGAAAAGAAAGGGAGAGAAAGAAAAAAAAAGAAAAAGAAAAAAAGGATATTATCAAATATGATGAGGCTGGTGAGTAGATCAGTGCCACACAGATTTTGGGCATATTTTGGTCTGTTAGAAGAAACTGCCTCCCAAAATTTTAAAGAAAGAAAAACTTCTATATGTGCAAAAATAAGGGTGAATACAGTGAAGGGATGGAATATGACTGTAAAGATGAAAATTATAAAAGATTTTATAAAAGGAATTGATAAGAAGTTGTCTGAAAAAAGAAAAGAGAAATTAAAAAAAAAAGGGAGAGAATGTGATCAGGCAGGAGACTAGAACAAAGCCATACACTAGAGATTTAGGGTATATTTTGGTCTGTTAGAAGAAACTGTATCCCAAAATTTTAAAGAGAGAACAACTTATATATTTATACCAAAAATAAGGTTAACTACTATGAAGGATAGAATATGACTCTAAAAATGAAAAGTAAAAAAGATTTTAGAAAAAGGGATTGATAAGATATTGGTTGAAAAAGGGAAAAAGAAAAATTCAAAAAAAAATAGAAAAAGAAAAAAAAAGGAAATTAAAAAAATTAACTTTGAAAGACTAAAGAATCATGGGGAAAAAAGCCATGAATTCTGTGTGCTGTATTCCCCTAGTGCCGGAATTTTGCCGTTCTCATTGATCAGTAAACTTGGTCTTGGCTGGCTGTTCTTGCTGATCTTCTGGGGGAGGGGCCTGTTGCAGTGGTTCTCAAATGTCTTTGCGGGAGGCGGAACTGCTCCACCCTTGCCGGGAGCCAGGCTAAGTAATCTGCTCAGGTTTGCTCTCGGTAGCTTTTGTTCCCTGCAGACTTTCTGTACAGCTTTGGAGGACAAGAGTGAAAATGGCAGCCTCCCAGTCTCCACCCCGGAGGACCCAAGAACTGAGGACCCCACTCCTCAGTGTGCCGCCAGAGAAAAGCAGTCAATCCCTCCTGTCTCCCTGGTTTCTGGCTGCACTCCGTACTCACCTGGCCTGTGACTGAGCGTTTCTATCTCTGGCACACAACCCCGTTTGGAGTCTCCAAACCCAGCAGATTCCTGTGGTGTGCTCCCGTGCCACTCCTCCTGGGGGAGGAAGGGCAGTCTCCCAGGATCTGCTGCTTGTTGGGTCCCTGCTGGAAGAGCAGTGGCCCGACTGTGCCATGGATCATGGTTTATGGCAACCCGGAGCTAAGAGCCCACTTCTCGGTTCCGTCTTTGCAGCCAGCTTCCCCACTCTGATACCTGGGAGCTCTGCTACACTCAGGCACCCCTGGTCTTTCTGTGACCCCGAGGGTCCTGAGACCACACTGTCCCAGTGAGGCCCCCCCCCCCCCCCCCCCCCCCCCACTTAGCCACTGGAGCAATGTCCCTCAGTGGAGCTGACTTCTAAAGTTCCGATTTTGTGCTCCGCTGCTCTGTCACTTGCTGGTAGCCAGCTGAGGGAGGCTCCCTCCCCCCACAGTCTTTCTTCCTGTATATCGCCCCGGATTCACTTCTCCACATGTCCTACCTCCCAGAAAGTGGTTGCTTTTCTGTTCAGAGAGTTGCTGCTATTCTATTCTTTGATCTCCTGTTGAGTTCGTAGGTGTTCCGAATGGTTTGATAACTATCTAGCTGAATTCCTGACACCAGACTAAGTTTAGGTCTCTTACTCCTCTGCCATCTTGCTCCTCCTCTTGTAAACATGTTTTTATGTAATGTTTTTATTTCACAATAACTTGCAGAGAAGATGAGACCTTAGAAGAAGTCTAATTTTTCTTTTTACTTCGGTTACAAAACATACAAATCACCCCTTCCTTTTGCAAATAGGCAGTAATGTATTCACAGTTGTCATACGCCTTAATGGAGAAGAAAATGTGAGGGTAAGAGGACAGATTCCTAAGCAGTGCATCAGGAATGGCAAAGTATAGGAGTTTTGGAAACTTGTCTTAAAATCTACTTCAAAAAAAAAAAATCTACTTCTAATATCTATAATGTAGGAAATGTGAATAGATATGTAATAAAGAGCGAAGATTATAGAATCCTGAAAATGTAAGTATTTTATTTATTGAATTAATATTGTTTTTCTTTTTGTGCACCTTATATTGTTTCTGTATAAGCTAGGCATTATTAGGAATTAGAGGAGTTACCAGTGATCCCTTCCCTATTCATTTACTCTGGCTAATCATTTATTAGATTATTAATAGAATTTTTCTCTTGAGGCTATTTGTTATAATAATATATTGATATTTTAGTATATGTCAGACACTGATAAATATTGTACAGATTAATAATTTTATTTAAATGTTACAACAGCCTTATAAGGTCTGGCTACTATTATCATTCCATAGGTAATATCATCATACTTAGATTACATATGAGAAAAGTAAACCTTAGAGAGTTTAAGTAACTTGCTCAAGGTCTGGCTGAATAAGGGCAAAAATAGGTATCAGAGCCAACCTTCTTAGCTTTTACAGTACACTGCCTAAAACACGCTGGAAAGCAGTAGCTTTGTGGGACATTGGGTGGCTTAAGGCAGTGTTTTCCAAACTGTGGAGATCAGCATTTTTTAAAAAGTGAGGTATAACACAGAGGGAATATCAATGTGTATGGCATGTGGTTAGAGCAGACATTGTTTTGTGAAACTAATGTTTGTTTTATATGCATATGTACACATATATGTGTATATGTATTTGTGAACTGGGTCATGGGTATAAAATTTTTTTTTAAGATTTACTTAATTTTTTAGAGAGAGAGTAAGAGTGGGGAGGGGCAGAGGGAGAGGGAGAGAGAGAATCTCAAGCTGACTCCCCGCTGAGCACATGGCATGATGCTGGGCTCAATCTCACGACCCTGAGATCATGACCTGAGCCACAATCAAGTCAGATACTTAACCAGCTGATCCACCCAGGTGCCCCAAAATGTATTTCTTATTGTGGGTCATAGCCACACAAAATTTGTAACCTACTAGCTCAGTGAATGGAAAGAGTTTGAAAAATGTAATGAAGAGGAGGCATAGATGCTAGAGAAGAAATTTTAGAGATAAACTGAATGTTTAAATAATATTATAAAAAGAGGAAGAGTTGGGGCGCCTTGGCTGGCTCAGTCAGAGGAGCATTTGACTCTTGATCTCGGGGTCATGGTTTCAAGTCCCATGCTGGGTGTAGAGATTACTAAAACATAAACTTTAAAAAGAGGAAGAGTAACCTATCTTTACATATTTGGGGAAAATAATGCACTATTTACAAGTTGTTTTAAGTAATTTATTAAATTTAGGGCCCTTTTAGCAGGGATTCACTCAGAAATAGTGTAGCTTTAATTTCACTTTTAGAGAAGAACTGCCTTTGCAGATGATTTGTGAATTGTGTGGATCATTACTATAACTTTATGTTTCATACAAATAAATAATTTATTGTTGAATAATAACCAGACATCTTACTGGTTCTTTGTATACACAAAGATATTTTTCCTATTAGATCCAGTAGGGTAGAGATTTGTTTACTGACTCATGGGAGAATGGGAGAAGGTGAGCCAGGTTAGTCAGAATAATAGAATATTGAATTTTCAGCTAGAATGGATGATTTAGTCTAAGCTTCCAATTTTATTTTTAATTATCATAAACACATAACATTAAATTTATCTTAATCATTTTAAGTGTACAGTTTAGTAGTGTTCAGTATATTCATTGTTGTGTAACAAATCTCTGTAACTTTTTTGTCTTTTGACACTGAGACTCTATACCTGCTAAATACTAACTACCCCCCTTCTCCCTAACTCTTGGTAACCACATTTTTACTTCCTGTTTCTATTATTTTGACTACTTTGGATATTTCACATGAGTAAAATCATACAGTATTTGTCCCTTTGTGACTGGCTTAATTTGCTTAGCATAATGTCCTCGAGGTTCATCCATGTGGTAGCTTGTGATAAGACTTCCTCCTTTTTAAAAGCTGCATAATATTCCATTGCATGTGCATTCTACATTTTCTATATTCAGTCATCTGTCAATGACAGGCGGGTTGCATCCACCTTTTTGCTCTTGTGAATAATGTGTTGTGGATGTGCAAGTATCTCTTTGAGATTCTACTTTGAGTTCTTTTGGATAAATACTCAGAAGTGGAATTACTAGATCATGTGGTAATTCTATTTTTAATTTTCTGAGGAACCTTCATACTGTTTTCCATAATGGCTCTGCCATTTTATATTCCCACCAACAGGGCACAAGGATTCCAACTTCTTTGCATCCTCATCAGTTCTTAATTATTTGTTCTTTTGATAATGGCCATCCTGATAGGTGTGAGGTGAGATCTCATTGTAGTTTTGGCCTGAATTTCCTTAATGATTAGTGATGCTAAGTATCCTTTCATGTGCTGATTGGACAGTACTTATATGTCTTATTTGGAGAAATGTCTAGTCAAGTCCCTGGTCCATTTTTTAATTGAGTTTTTATGTTGAGTTATAGATGTTCTTATATATTCTGGATGTTAGCCTCTTATCAGATATATGATTTGCAATTATTTTCTCTAATTCTGTAGGTTGCTTTTTTTCTTTCAATTGTTTCCTTTGCACAGAAATTTTTAAGTTTGTTGTAGTTCAATTTGTCTATTTTTTTTTTTTTCATTTTGTTGCCTGTGTTTTTGGTGTCATATCCAAGAATTCCTTGCCAAATCCAGTGTTCTGAAGCTTTCGCTTTCTGTTTTCTTCTAGTTTAATAGTTTTAGGTCTTACATTTAATCTTGTGTGTTAATTTTTACATATGGTGTAAGGTAAGAGTCCAGATTTATTCTTTAGAATGTGGGTATCCAGTTATCCCAGCACCATTTGTTGAAGAGACTGACTTTTCTCCATTGTGTAGTCTTGGCACTCTTGTCAAAAATCATTTGGCCACACATGCCAGGGTTTATTTTTGGGCTCTCTGTTCTTTTCCATTGGTCTATATGCTCATCTTTATGCCAGTAAGCCTCCAATTTGAAGATGCTAAAATGAGTATTCACATGGTATATGTGACTTGCTAAGGTCAACACTAGAAAAAAGTAGCAAAGCAATGGCTATATTTTCTTTTTAGAAAGATTTTATTGATTTATTTGAGAGAGCGAGGGAGAGAGCAGGAGAGTGGGGAGGGGTAGAGGAACAAGGAGAAGCTGACTTCCCGCTGAGCAGGTAGTCCCACACAGGTCTTGATCCCAGGACCCTGGGATCATGACCTGAGCTGAAGGCAGACACTTAACCGACTGAACCACCCAGGCACCCCTGGGCTATATTTTCTGAATTTTAGTTCTATATTCTCATACAGTAATTTGCCACATGGTTACCTTTGCTTATTCTGTCCTCTTTACCTTTGAATGCCTCCCTTGTCAGTGCCTCCCCTGCCACATATCCCTTCTCCCTCTTCTTCTCCAAACCTTCCTCTCCTTCCTTTCTCCACTCCCTCCACCACACACGCACACTCACACCTTTGCCTCTAATTGTTACTTTTAAAAACTCGACTTTAATCTCCTTGCTTCAGAAGGCTTCCCTGAATTCATCTCCATAAACATACACCCCTTGGGATAGGTTCTTGAACTCTGCTTACACTGATTTACTCAGTCGTTCTGATGAGTAGCAGTTGTCAGTTTGCAAATGTTTCTCCCTGTCACTTGAGTGTATGTTCTGTATAGATGGACTGGGTCTATATCCCCAGTTTCTAAACAGTACTTGGTACACAATAGCTACTCAATAAATGTTGGATGGATAGGAGGATGGATGGATAGATCTAACACTGTGGTAAACACTATGGTTAATATTATCAGAAAACCTAAAACCTTAGAGATGAAACTTAAACACATGAAAAGTGTAAATAACAGTGTGGGGGGACTATAAGATTAAATTTTACAGATTGCCAGTAAATACTTGATCGAAGAATAATTGGATGATGCATTCACATTTATAAGTCCTCTAGGAGTTTGAAGGTGAAAGAGAGTACTGCTGTTGGACTAGTTTCGTAAGGCTTCCTGGAGGAGAACTAGGACTTCTTCTGAGGCATGTGGGATTTAGATAAATGGGAAGAAGGGTAGAGTCAATGTTAAGGTTAAAGGAGGGACAAAGTATTTCATGAACAGGAAGATAATTTAGAGTATTTAGAGGTCATTGAGAAGATATTTTGGTTCCTGTAAAGCATGAAATGGAAGATGTAGAGGGATTTTATTGCTAAACAGGAAGGTTATATGAATTCCATAGGATATGGTAGAATGTTGAGGTTTTTTATAGAAATAGCATTTCAATATAAGCTCAGTCTGAGGTGTGCAGGCTGCATTGGAGGTAGCAGAGTATAGCTCATGTAACTGTATTTGTGATGATATTTTGTTTACAGACATAAGACTACATGAGTTCTTGAACCAGCATGTAGTCAGTAGGAAGTGAAAGAAGGGATATAGAGAGGGAATATATCAAGGAAGAATCTGATGAACCTTATATCTGATTTCATTTTTTTTTTTTAAGATTTTATTTATTTATTTGACAGAGACACAGCGAGAGAGGGAACACAAGCAGGGGGAGTGGGAGAGGGAGAAGCAGGCCTCCTGCGGAGCAGGGAGCCCGATGTGGGGCTCGATCCCAGGACCCTGAGATCATGACCCGAGCTGAAGGCAGACGCTTAACGACTGAGCCACCCAGGCGCCCCTATCTGATTTCATTTTTGAGGGGTGGCAGAATTTTTTTTTTTTTAAGATTTTATTTATTTATTTGACAGAGAAAGACACAGCGAGAGAGGGAACACAAACGGGGAGTGGGAGAGGGAGAAGCAGACTCCCCGCCGAGCAGGGAGCCCGATGCGGGACTCGATCCAGGGACTCCAGGATCATGACCTGAGCCGAAGGCAGTCGCTTAACCAACTGAGCCACCCAGGCGCCCAAGGGGGGTGGCAGATTTAAAGATGATTGCCATTAGGTGGCCTGATGCAGTGAACATGGCACCTGTTGTCATTTCAGCCCTTACTGTTACAACCATTTCCTAACTGGTGTGGCCACATCCAGTTTTTCCCCATTTTTCATTCTCCACAGCACTACCAGATTGATGTTCCCGATATGCAGATTAGACCATGTCATTCTCATGCTTGAACATTTTAAGGGCTTTCCGTTGTCTTAAAGATAAAGTCCATTTGGGGCGCCTGCGTGGCTCAGATGGTTAAGCGTCTGCCTTCAGCTCAGGTCATGATCCCAGGGTTCTGGGATCGAGCCTGGGATCGAGCCCCGCATCGGGCTCCCTGCTTAGCGGGGAGTCTGCTTCTCCCCCTCCCTCTGCTTCTCCCCCTGCTCATGCTCGCTCGCTCTCTCGCTCTCTCTCCTTCGCTCTGTATCTCTGTGTCTCGAATGAATAAATAAAAAAATCTTAAAAAAAAAAAAGATAAGGTCCATTTACGCTCCTTGGGCTGGGATCCTAATCTTTTGCCATTTCCTCCTCCCCAAATCAGTCCAATATTCTAGACACATTCAAACCAGTTTCCCAAATACACCTTTTTTCATGTCTCAGTGTCATTGTTAGTGTTCTTTTCTCTTTCAAGATGTCCTTATCCTTCTCTACTTGACAAACTAATTCTACTCTTTTTTAAAAAAAAAGATTTTATTTATTTGACAGAGAGAGACACAGCGAGAGAGGGAACACAAGCAGGGGGAGTGGGAGAGGAAGAAGCAGGCTTCCTGCCGAGTAGGGAGCCTGACGCGGGGCTCGATCCCAGGACCCTGGGATCATGACCTGAGCCGAAGGCAGATGCTTAACGACTGAGCCACCCAGGCGCCCCTAATTCTACTCTTTATGATCTAACTCCTCAAGGAGCACTTCCCTGATTTTTTATTCACTTCCTTTGGTGGTGGTATAAGCCATGTATTTATACAGCTAAATACAAATCTCTCATTTTGAGCTCCTTGAAATCAGGGCCAGGTCATAATAAATGCTCAGCAGTAATAATAGTTGAATGCTTAAAAAAAAAAAAAAAAAAGTTGAATGCTTATCGAGCACTTACCTTATGTACATTTACCTAAGTGTGTATTTGTATTAACTCAATCTCTGCAATAACCCTATGTGGTAGATACTGTTACTGTCATTTTACAAATGAGAACACTGAGGCTTAGAAAAGATTAAGTAACTTGTTTCAAATTATATGGTTAATAACTAGCAAAGCTCAGGGTTGGACTTAGGGTCCATGTTCTTGCTCCATATGTCACAGTGGCTTACTATGACATTCTCTAAATGGTGTTTTTTGATGAACCAAAATTCTTAACTTTGATGTAGTTAAATTTATCTGTCATTTTCTTTCTTTTTTTTTAAATTTTATTTATTTATTTGACAGAGAGAGACACAGCGAGAGAGGGTACACAAGCAGGGGGTGGGAGAGGGAGAAGCAGGCTTCCCGTGGAGCAGGGAGCCTGATGCGGGGCTCGATCCCAGGACCCTGGGATCATGACCTGAGCCGAAGGCAGACGCTTAACGACTGAGCCACCCAGGTGCCCCTCTGTCATTTTCTTTATAATTAGGAGTTCTGTATCCTGTTTAAGAAGCTTTTTTCTATTCCCAAATTACGATGGTATTCTCCTGTTTTCCCTTCTGGAAAATTTGTTGTTCTTTCACAGTTAAGAATAAAGGAATCACCTGGAATTAATTTTTGTGTGTAGTACAAGGTAGGGTCAGGTTTTTATTTTTTTCCCCATATTGTCCTGGCACCACATATTGAAAGATTGTTACTTACTGCTCTTTGGTGCCACTTTTATCACAAATCAAGTGTCTGTGTACATGAGTGGGCCTGTTTCTGGGCTCTATTCTGTTTCCTTGGTGTGTTTGTTTATCCTTGCTCCAAAACCACATTTTCTTAATTACTATAGCTTTATAATATGACTTTATATTTGAGAGAGTAAACCCTCTAAGAATGTTTCTATCTTTTCCAGAAAGCCTTTGCTATTCTTTATCTTTTGTACCATTTTGTATTTGTATTTTAGAATCAGCTTGACAAATTCCAAAAATGCCTTTTGGAATTTTAATTTGTGTTGCATTTAATCTATAGGTTAATTTTAATATGTTGCAGTATTGAATTTTCCAATCCTTGAAATGATATTTCCATTTACTTATGTCTTTTTTGATTTATCATAATTTTTAATATAATTTTTTAAAATTTGAAACAATCTTATACTTAGAGAAAAGTTGCAAGTACAGTACAACCCCCCAAATTGAGAATAAGTTGCTAAATGAATGTCCCATCATCCCTGAATGCTTTATATTTCCTGCAAATAAGGAAATTTTCCTTATTTACAACCACTAAAATCAGGAAATTAACATTGATGCACTAGTATCTTCTAATCCTTAGACTCTGTTCAGATTTCTCCACTCTGTTCAGATTTCTCCAGTTGTCCCAGTAATGTCCTTTATAGCAACAGGATCTGGTTCAGCGTCACATTTTACATTTAGTTTTCATGTCTCTTTCAGTCTAGAATGGTTCCACAGTCTTTCCTTGACTTTTATGACCTTGGCACTTCTTTTTTTAAAGATTTTATTTTTAAGTAGTCTCTACATCCAACATGGGGCTTGACCCCACAGCTCTGAGACCAAGAGTCACATGTTCACCTACTGAGCCAGCCAGGTACTCCTGATCTTGACAATTTTAGAAGTTATAGGCTAATTATTTTGTAGAATGTTCCCCAGTTTTTTTTTTTCTGATGTTTTTTCATGATTTGATTGACATTGTATCTTTGGCCCAAAGATCACAGAAATGATTCTGTGTTCTTATTGCAGGGTTTGTCCCACTACTGATGATATTTACTTTGATCATCTCATTAAGGTGATATTGCCAGGCTTTGTTGTTACATTTCATCTTTTTCCCTTCTTATTTAATATTTTGTGGGGAAGTATTTAGAAGCTATGCCAATATCCCATTCCTCATCGAACTTTCAGTTTATGTATATCAGTAGTAATATGGTTTCCTGTTATACTGAACAGACTATAATTCTTTACTATCATCATTTATTTTAATGCCCAGATTGCCCTCAGTTTGGCCAGTAGAATTCCCTTTAAACTGATTTCTGTGTTCTTTTGACGTGTCCCTATAATTCTGTTGAGTATTTCCTTATTTTATGGCACAAAGAAGTATTTCCTTCCTTACTTTCTGGCACAAAAAAAAAGATGTTCCAGGCTTATTTTCTCCCTTCTCCGTCCTATTCCATAATCAATCCTTTTTCCAAGAAGCCCTGGTATCTTTTAATGGAGAATGGTATTTAGAAATCAACACCTAGTGTTAGGTGTATTCGTGCTGTTAGGTGTCATGGCACCCAGGCCCTCTCATAGCTAAGAAACATACATGTTAGTGGGCGCCTGGGTGGCTCAGTTGGTTAAGTGACTGCCTTCGGCTCAGGTCATGATCCTGGAGTCCCGGGATCGAGTCCCACATCGGGCTCCCTGCTCGGCAGGGAGCCTGCTTCTCCCTCTGGCCCTCCCCCCTCTCGTGCTCTCTGTCTCTCTCATTCTCTCTGTCTCAAATAAATAAATAAAATCTTTAAAAAAAAAAAAAGAAAAAAAAAAAGAAACATACATGTTAGATACATGTGTGTGTACACACATGTGCATCCATGTCCATATTTATTTACTTATATATTGAAAACTGTGAGTTCATATCAATACCTTATCCCCAGAAATCACTCTGGTTTTCTCGCCTACCATATTTGTAGCACTATTTTCCAACCCCCTAAAGTGAGAAACCTTTACCCTTGTTATGTTTACTTATTTGGCCAATCCTTCTGTATGTAATTAGTTTCCCATCATTACCCACTTCCTTGTGTGAATGTCATCCTTACTCCACTCAGCCTTGGAAACCTGTGCCGGGTTGATTCTGTCCCCTGCAACATGGACTCCCTCTTCTCCTTTCTTGGATTCTGACTCCTCATGCTGCTCTTCTCCACTTTGTAGATTCCCTCTTCATCATGTTTTGGGCTTTGGTGCCTCATGCCACATTGTGTGTTGGTATGATGTTCAGTAGTCCCGCCTCATGTGGAGTTTTGCTTTCTGTGGTTTCAGTTACCCACGGTTAACTGAGTTATGGAAGCAGATGATCCTTCTGACGTATTGCCTAATGCTACTTCACAATGCCTATATTAATTCACTTCATCTCATCACGTAGATATTTTATCATCTCCCATCATCACAAAAAGGGTGAGTATAGTACATTAAGATATTTTTAGGGCACAGATGTATGTGAGGAACAGACCACATTCACATAACTTTTATTGTATATTATAATTGTTCTATTTTATTATTGTTAGTCTCTTGCTGTGATCTCTTACTAATTTATAAATAAACTTTATCATAGGTATGTATGGGAAAAAACACAGTGTATATAGGGTTTGGTACTATCCATGGTTTCAGACATCCTGGGTGTCTTGGAACATATCCCTTGTCGATAAGGGGGGACTATTGTTGGCCCTCCACATCTTGCTCAGGCTCTGATTCCTGAGCTGGATCTTTCACTCATTTGGTATAGTACTTTTAACTAAACCACAGAGCTCATTTTCCCTCTAATGTTCCTTTTCTGTTTCAGGATTCAATTCAAGATCCCACATTGCATTTAGTTATGGCAGTTCCTTATTCTTTATTTTTTTGGCAACTTCTAAGACTTTATTAACATGAGTTTTTAAAAACAAGCATCCATACCGGTGTGGGGGTGAGGGTGGGAGAGGAGGGGATGGGGGGAAGAAAGGAAGAGGGGAGGGGAGGGTAAGGCAGGGCATGACCAGGGGAAGGAATTCTGCTCTATTGGTAATAAAGCTCCAGGTTCATCCCATCATGGATTTCATAGCCCCCAGAGACACATGGTCCTTAAAAATCGTGTACCACTTCTTCAGGACGATCTTGTTCCAATGGGTGCCAGTTTGGGCTGCGATCAGCTTCTTAAGGTCCCCGATGTTATCATCAGTGTTGCACTTAATGCGGACCTTCTTCCCTAGACGGTTGTTGCAAACAACCTCGATCATCCTGTCTGGAGCTCGAAACGCCTGGAACCAGCCGATGCCACAACCTCCTCGCTCGAGGACGGAGCCGGGGTCCTCCTTATTCTTTTCTTGTCTTTCATGACCTTGACTTTTTTTATTAATTTTTGTTTTTTTAAAGGTTTTATTTATTTGACAGAGAGAGAGTGCACAGGCAGAGGGAATGGGAGAGGGAGAAGTAAGGCTCCCTGCTGAGCAGGGAGCTGGACACAGGGCTCAATCCGAGGACCCTGGGATCATGACCTGAGCTGAAGGCAGCCACTTAACCGACTGAGCCACCCAGGCACATTTATAACCTTGACATTTTTGATGAGTATTATTTTGTAGCATGTCTCTCAATTTGGGCATATTTGATGTTTTCTCATGATTAGATTGAGATTATATATTTTTGGAAGAATACCACAGAAGTGATGCTGTTTCCTCCTCTGTGGGTTGTATTGGGAGGTATATATTATATCAGTAAATTTATTACTGGTGATGTTAACCTTAATCACTGGACTAAGGTGATGTCTGCCAGATTTCTCCATCATAAAATTACTATTTTTCCCTTTGTAATTTATAAGTATCTTGGGGAAGATACTTTGAGACTTTGCTAATACCCTGTTTCTTCTCAAACTTTTGCTCACTGATCTTAGATATCAATATGCCATCAGTGGATCTTGTTTGTGATAATTACTGTTGTGGTTTTTGTCTAATGATTTTTAAATCTCTCTCATTCCTTCTGTACTAACGAGTTGTAATTCTTCTGAAGAAAGAGCCTGTGCCTTCTTCCCCATTTATTTACTTATTTAATTACTTATATCATTATTAGATTCTTGGATATTTATTTTATTCAGTGGGTTATAGCCCAGTACTATCATTCTGTGGCTCAAATTCTTTAGGCGTTGGCCACTGGAACTCCTTCAGATTGACTCCTGTTTCCTTTTGACATGCCCCCCATTCTTTTCAAGCACTTCCTCAATCTACCTACCTACCTACCTACCTACAGTACGTAGGTAGTTTATTAATTTCATTAGTTATTTCAGGGAACCAACTTTAAATTTTATTGATCTTATATTTGCTCTCTATTTGATTATTTTATGTTCTTTATCATTTTCTTTCTACTCATTTTGAATTTAATTTCCTGTTGTTTTCAGCCTTTTAGCTTCTCTATACATGGATTTTAGGCTATAAATTTCCCTTTATGTACTGTTTTAAACTGCCTCCAGCAAGTTTCAATATGTCTTATTTTCATTTATGCAGTTCTAAGCATTTTCTAATTTCTTTCTTTTTTTTTTTTTTTTTCAAGATTTTACTTATTTGAGAGAGAGAGAGAGATGCACTAATGGGGGTAGAGGGTGGGGAGAGGGAGCCTGCTTCTCCCTCTGAGCAGGGAGCCCTGTGCAGGCCTCAATTCCATGACCTCAGGATCATGACCTGAGCTGAAGCCAAATGCTTAACTGACTGAGCCACCCAGGCGCCCCTAAACATTTTCTAATTTCTAGTGGGATATTTTTCTTTGACCAGTGGATTATCTAGTTGTGTTTTTTTCCCCAAACATCTGAATATTTTCTAATTTATACTTTTGTAACTGATTTCTAGCTTATATTTTCACTATAAATATGTTTGTATGATTTCAATCCTTTGAAATTTGTTGAGACTTGTTTTAGGATTCATTATATGGTCAATTTTGAGAAATGTTCTATGTGTGTTTGAAAAGAATGTCTGTTTCATATTTGTTCTGTGTAGTGTTCTATGTATATCCATTGGATCAAGTTTATATCAGGGATTGTTCATATCTTCTAGATTCTTTTTTTTTTTTTTAAAGATTTTATTTATTTATTTGACAGAGAGAGAGACAGTGAGACAGGGAACAGGAGAGTGCGAGAGGGAGAAGCAGGCTTCCTGCGGAGCAGGGAGCCCATTGCGGGGCTCGATCCCGGGACCCTGGGATCATGACCTGAGCCGAAGGCAGACGCTTAATGACTGAGCCACCCAGGCACCCCTTTATCTTCTAGATTTTTACTAATTTTTTGTCTGCTTCGTCTAATTGATTAATGAAGGAGATGTATTAAAATCTGCCATTATGGGGCGCCAGGGTCCTGGGATCGAGCCCCGCATCAGGCTCCCTGCTCCGCGGGAAGCCTGCTTCTCTCTCTCCCACTCCCCCTGCTTGTGTTCTCTCTCTGGCTGTCTTTCTCTCTGTCAAATAAATAAAACCTTTAAAAAAAAAATCTGCCATTATGATTGTGATATTTTGTCTATTTTTCCTTATAGTCTATATGTTTTTGCCATATAGAACATTTTTTGAATCCATGTTATTAGTTACATAGAAATTTACATTCTGTCTTTTGGATGACTTGAACCTCTTGTATTTGCAAAGTGAGCCTCTGATTTCCTGGTAAAGTCTATTTTATGCAATTTTAATAATAGCAACTTTTTTGGAATTTAGTGTTTCTATGATCAATTTTTTTTTTTTTTTGGTCTTTCTCTATACTCCTACTTTTAATATTTCTGTATCCTTATGTTTAGTAAGTGTCTCTTGTAAGCATCGTAAAATCTTGTTTAAAAAAACTTTTTTTTTTTAAGATTTTATTTGTATATTTGAGAGAGAAAGAGTATGCACACATGCTAAATGGTGGGGGTGGGAGCAGAGGGAGAAGAACAAGCAGACTGCACTGAGCGTGCAACTGGTTGTGGGGCTAGATCCTGGAACCATGAGATCATGACCTGAGCCAAAACCAAGAGTCTGATGCTTAACCAACTGAGCCACCCAGGCGTCCCTAAACCCTTTTTTTTTTTTTTTTAAGATTTATTTATTTGAGGGGAGAGGGAGCAGAGGGAGAGAAATCCCAAGCAGGCTCCATGCCCACGGCAGCAGAACCCAGTGTGGGACTCAGTCTCTCCACCCCAAGATCATGACCTGAGCCAAAATCAAGAGTCGGATGCTTAACTAACTGAGCCACCCAGGTGTCCCTCCCTTTTTGTTTTAATTGGAACATTTACATACTTCATTTACACTTAATTTAATTATTGGTATTTTAGGGTTAAAAATTTATCATCTTACCATATATTTTTTGTCTTGCATACTCTTTTTTTTTAAGATTTTATTTATTTGACAGAGAGATACACAGCAAGAGGCGAACACAAGCAGGGGGAGTGGGAGAGGGAGAAGCAGGCTTCCCACCAAGCAGGGAGCCCGATGTGGGGCTCAATTCCAGGACCCTGGGATCAGGACCTGAGCCAAAGGCAGACGCTTAACGACTGAGCCACCCAGGCACCCCTTCATACTCTGTTTCTTCTATTTTTCTTTCTTGTCAGGTTTTGGATTATTTTTCATTATTGAATTTTTAAATTTATTATTTTGGAAGTTAAACACTTAACCTTCTAGCGATTACTCTAAAAATTATAACAAATCCTTCAGTTGCCAAAATCTAATGTTAACTGGTAGTTTTATCTTCTTCCCAAACATTGCAGAACCTGAGAATTCTTTAACTCCATTTCCTCTTTCCCAATCTATTTGCAATTGTTTTGTATTTAATTTTGTATGTATTTATTTACAACCTCACAAGATAGTATTTTATGTAGTTAGTATTCATTTAGTTTTGCCCACATACTTATCATTTAAAAAATTTGTTTTAAGTTTTTATTTAAATTTCAGTTGACATACAGTATAATATTGGTTTCAGGTATACAATTTAGTGATTCAGCACTTCTATACAATACCCGGTGCTCATCACAAGTGCCCTCCTTAATCCCCATCACCTATTTCTCCTGTCCCCCAACTCACCTCCCCTCTGGCAACCATCAATTTGTTCTCTTACTTAATAAGAGTCTGTTTCTTGGTTTGCCTCTCTCTTTTTTTCCCTATGCTTGTTTGTTTTGTTTCTTAAATTCCACATATGAGTGAAATCATATGGTACTTGTATTTAACTGACTTATTTCGCTTAGCATAATACACTCTAGCTCCATCCATGTCCTTGGAAATGGCAAGATTTCATTCCTTTTTATGGCCGAGTAATATTCCAGTGTGTGTGTGTGTGTGTGTGTGTGTGTACACACATGTACGTGTACACCCTCCCCACCCCCCCACAGACCACATCTTCTTTATCTTTTCATCAGTCGATGGACACTGGGCTTTTCCCATAGTTTGGCTGTTGTCGATAAATAAACATTGAGGTGCATGTATCCCTTTGAATCAGTATTTTTGTATCCTTTGGGCAAATACCTAGTAGTGCAATTGCTGGGTCCTAGGGTGGTTCTGTTTTTAACTTTTTGAGGAACCTCCATACTATTTTCCGGAGTAGCTGTACCAATTTGCAGTCCCACCAACAGTGGAGGAGGCTTCTCCTTTCTCCACATTCTTGCCAACACCTGTTGTTTCTTGTGTTGTTAATTTTAGCCATTCTGACAGGTGTGAGGTGATAGCTCATTGTGATTGGTATTTCCCTGATGATGAGTGATGTTGCATCTTTTCATGCGTCTGTTGGCCATCTGTATGTCTTCTTTGGAAAAATGTCTGTTCATGTCTTCTCACTTTTTAATTGGATTATTTGTTTTTTGGGTGTTGGGTTGTATAAATTCTTTATATATTTATATATTTTGGATAGTAACCCTTTATCAGATATGTCATTTGCAAATATCTTCTCCCATTCCATAGGTTGCCTTATGTTGTGTTCATTGTTTACTTCACTGTGCTGAAGCTTTTATTTTGATGAAGTCCCAGTAGTTTATTTTTCCTTTTGTTTCCCTTGCTTCAGGAGACATATTTAGTTAGAAAGAGGTTATTGCCAGTGTTCTACTCTAGGATTTTGATGGTTTCCTGTCTCATATTTAGGTCTTTAATCCATTTTTATTTTATTTTTGTGTATGGTGTAAGAAAGTGGTCCAGTTTCATTCTTTTCTATGTTCCTGTCCAGTTTACCCAACACCATTTATTGAAGAGACTTTTTCCCATTGAATATTCTTTACTTCTTTGTCAAAGATTAATTGACCATATAGTTGTGGGTTCATTTCTGGATTTTCTATTCTATTCCATTGATCTGTGTGTCTGTTTTTCTGCCAGTACCATACTGTTTTGATCACCACAGCTTTGGAATATAACTAGAAGTCTGGAATTGTGATGCCAGCTTTGCTTTGCTTTGCTTTTGTGGTTACATACAAATTTTAGGATTGTTTGTTCTAACTCTGTGAAAAATGTTTGTGGTATTTTGATAGGGATTGCATTAAATGTATAAATTGCCTTGGGTGGAATAGACATTTTAACAATATTTGTTCTTCCAATCCATGAGCATATATGGAATGTCTTTCTTTGTGTCCTTTTCAATTTCTTTCATCCGTGTTTTATAGTTTTCAGAGTCCTCGTCTTTCACCTCTTTGGTTAGGTTTATTCCTAGGTTTCTTATGGTTTTGTGGGCTTATTGTTTTTGTTGCTCTATTCTTTCCTGCTTCTACCATCTTCCATCAGACATTATCCATGTATGCATGGAGAATACTTTGTCAAATTTTCTTTAATGAGTGTCCTCTCCTGGAATTTACAATTCCTCCAGGAGAAAAGTGTCCTTAAATATGAGGCTTATCTTCTAAATGTTTGTCTTCTCCTAGATTTTGGCCTGTTAATTCTTTACTACCTTGTTGTTTTCTATTGTCTTCAACCGGTTATTTTTAAATAATTATTCCAGCTTTTCTAGTTGTTCTCAGTGAGAAAGTAGCTTGCTATTATTGAGCATAATTATTCCCTTTGTTGTAAATTGCTGCAAGTAGATTGCATGTTTAGAAAAGATAGGAAGGTGAACCTGTTAAGAAAATGGCACAACTAAAAACCTTTCTTATTAGTATTGAGGTTTAAAATTTTTGTTTTCAAACATGAAGCTATATTGTAGAAATTAACATTTTAATTTTTATACTCTTTTATTCCAGCTCGTGATGCTGATGAGCGAGAGAAGTGGATCCATGCCTTAGAAGAAACAATTCTTCGACATACTCTTCAGCTTCAAGTAAGAGTCTTTATGTGGCTTCTGGATAGTTCATTAGTTTTTTTGTTTGTTTTCTGTTTTTTAAAATAACTGTGATCTGATGTAATGAAAACTTCTTAGTTCTGAGTTGCTTATTCTTGCCTTCATAATGTTATATAGTAAAGTTATAAAGCATTTTCTTGTGCTTTCTATAGGGTAAAATACTGATTTTTATCTTAAAATAAGACAGTGCAAGGCGATATTGAATGTGAAATGCTATGTTAAAATGTGCCAGATCATTTTTAAATTTAGTATCTGTAGTTGGTTATTGATATAACCAAATTATGCACTAATGCATGATAATAAGTGCTGAGAGGTTGACCTACTTTTCTTGTTATAGGATTTGGCAGTTACCATATGTGTTAACCAGGACTCTTTGGGATGCAAGTAATAGGGAAAAAAAACAAACTGGTTTAAGAAAAAAGTAAATCTGGCTGAGATGTGGTTTGAAGTAGGCACTTCACCAATGTCATGAGGACCCAGATCCACCATTTCTATTTCTATGCCTCTTTTCTTCTGGGTGGCTTTGTTTTTAGATAGGTTCTCTTTGTGGTAGTAAGATGGTTGCAGCAATTTCAGCCTCCCATTGTTGAGATGTATAACCTACTATTAGGAGAACATTCTAGGAGCTCCAAGTCTACAGGAAGCTATTGTTCTTTCTGGACCGTGGTAGGACTAATAGGATTACCGCTGATTACCTTAGCTCCAGTCATTTTCTTAATACTGACCAATCACAATTTCACAGTCACATGTTCCACTGCTGTAGCTGTCTTCACCAGAAACACTTTGCTGATAGGGTAGAAGATGGTCCCCACCAAGTAAAGTCAGAAAAGGCAAAAAGAAGGTGCTGGGTGACAAAAACCATGAATGTCTACTCTCTCATACTGAGGATAGTTTTCCATGTTTATTCTTCAGTGAAAGCTTATATTATGGCATTGGAGGATTTTTTTTAATTATTTTGATTGATAGGATTGAGTTGTACAAAAGTGACATTTTATGCCATGATGACATTTTCTCTACTTATTTTTGTCCTATACCAGGAACTGGCTTGATTAGATAAGGTGGTAAGGTGGTGTAGGGTATCCCAGCTCCTACAAGATTGTGAACTCCCCATCACTTGAGAGTGTTCAAACAGAGGCTTAAAAAACATTATTCAAGGATGTGGTTATTAAGAGACTATAAGAAATTAATATGGAGTTGAACTAGGAGATCTGTAAGTTACTCTTTGAGCTATGTTTTTAAAAGCAACTTCGTAATTTCTAAAGGTTTCTTTTTAATTTTAGTCCATTTAATAAATGAATGTGGCGTCATTTCAGCAAATTTGTGATTCAGTATGGTAAGTGTTTTAAGAATCATATTAGCTTGGGGGCGCCTGGTTGGCTCAGTGTCTGCCTTTGGCTCAGATCATGATGCCAGGGTCCTGGAATTAGCCTGCTTCTTCTCCCTCTCCCTCTGCCTGCCTCTCCCCTTGCTTGTGCTCGCACGCTCTCTCTCTCTCTCTCTCTGTCTGTCTCTGTGTCAGATAAATAAATAAAATCTTAACAACAACAACAAAAAAGAATTAGCCTGAATGTGGCAGTTGAGATTCCCTCCATGGTTGGTGAGACTGACATTCAAGTCTCTCTGTGATCTATTCTCAACTTGCCTTTCTAGTCATTTCTACCGTTATATCTCTCCATCAACTTTTTGCTAGAGTGCTGCTGTTAATTTCCTCTCAACACATCTTTTCTTTTCTGGTCTCCACACTCTTGCACATGATGTTCTCTCTTTCTCTCTGATATGGCGTCTGCCTCCATTCTGCCTTTGTATACCACCCCTTTTCTTCAAAGCCCAGTTCAGAACTGACCTCTTCTGTGGAGCCTCCCTTGAATGACCCCTCCCTCCCCATACCCCAAACTCAAAGTGATCTCTCTCTTTGGATGCCATACCTCTTGTACAATTCACTAAGTCCTTATCATATTCTTTCTGTTTATCTTTTAAAGTATATGTAACTTCAGACTCCTTAAGGTTGGGTACCTAATTTGATTCAATTTTGGAATTTCTGAGCTTTTGCTCAGAAGAAATAAGAAAAGAAAGTTTTAAAAGTCTTAGACTCTGATAGCTTTGATATTTAAAATACATGTGATACAAGAGAATCTTTATATGTATTTTCCTAAATAATGTATGCAGAAGATAGAACATTTAGAAATATGTAATTAGGGGCACCTGGGTGGCTCAGTCATTAAACATCTGCCTTCAGCTCAGGTCCTGATACCAGGGTCCTGGGATCAAGCCCCGCATCAGGCTCCCTGCTCAGTGGGAAGCCTGCTTCTTCCCCCTCCCATTCCCCCTGCTTGTGTTCCCTCTTTCGCCGTCTATCTCTCTGTGTCAAATAAATAAATAAAAATCTTAAAAAATATATATATATATATATATAATTAAATGTTAATTTGATTGGCAAAAAAGTAAAGATTCTCCTCCCAGAGATAGTGAAGTGTGATGAAGAACTTGACTATGGAGCCCAAATGTCTTAGTCTATATCCCAGTGCCACCACTTATATTTAACTCTTCACATTGAACTTAGTCTCTCTGAGTTCCCATATCCTCATCTATAAAATGAAGATAATGAAAGTACCTACCTTTATTATAGAGTTTTTTTGAAGATTAAATGAGTTAAATGCAAATTTGTTGAAATCATGCCTAGCTATAGTGAGAACTTCACAGACTTTAGCTGTTGTTACTAAAGAAACTGCTCTATTTCCACTCTTAGTACTTCACATTCTTTTTTTTTTTTTTAAGATTTTATTTATTTTATTTGAGAGAGAGAGAATGAGAGACAGAGAGCATGAGAGGGAGGAGGGCCAGAGGGAGAAGCAGACTCCCTGCCAAGCAGGGAGCCCGATGCGGGACTTGATCCCGGGACTCCAGGATCATGACCTGAGCCGAAGGCAGTCGCTTAACCAACTGAGCCACCCAGGCGCCCAGTACTTCACATTCTAAAAAGTGCTCAGTAACTGTTAGATGAAGAAATAATTGAAGGAATGAACAAAAGAACAGATGACGTATAGGTTGCTTTTCCATTGCTGTTTATCGAGTACTTTGAGATGTATAGTGTTCCATTCAGGCACTGTGGAGTAGGAACTCATGGAACTCTTCCAAATGGGCATGGAGGGCATTTACATGTCCTCCTTTTCCATTGAATTTCATCTCTACTTTAGCCATTAAACTATACTGCTTTGGCTTTGTCATTACTGAGGGCTGCACTACCTCCAAAATAATTGAATTTAAAAGTATTTTCTCTCTCTTTTTTAAAGATTTTATTTATTTATTTGACAGAGAGAGACATAGCGAGAGAGGGAACACAAGCATGGGGAGTGGGAGAGGGAGAAGTAGGCTTCCCACGGAGCAGGGAGCCCGATGCGGGGCTCAATCCCAGGACCCTGGGACCATGACCTGAGCCAAAGGCAAATGCTTAACAACTGAGCCACCCAGGCACCCCTAAAAGTATTTTCTCTTTGACCACAGTTTTCTTACCTTCACCCTCTATCACTTCTGAACTTTTCTTCTCTCATTTTGGTCTGAGCTCTACTTCTCCATTTTTCCTGGCCATTTAGTACCTTTCTAGTTTTGCCTATGTCATCCTCCAGTGTAGGTCTTGTATCTGCTTCTTCAACACTGATTTTGCTATCACTTACTGAATTTTTTGTCATAGGATGTTTTGTACTGTGTCCCATTATCGTTTCCATTCCCCAGGGCCCCATTGTCTGGTTTCTCTGCTTCTAGTACTCTTAGAGGTCATAATATTGAGATGGCTGTATATATCACAATTTTTAAATTTTGTCTAACTTTAATTGGATTTCTATAACTATTCAAAGTCTTCTTATTGACTCCTTGATTTTCAGTTAAATCCCCACAGTAGAATATTTTTCATTAGCTTTCAGTATCTAATACAGCCTGCTCCCTTCTTTATAGAAAAAGGTCTTCGATAGTTCTTAGTGATTTCACCTATACTTACTTTCTCTGCTTTGCATATTTCAAAGAAAAACATTCTTACTCTTTCCCAGAGTTAATACAACACCCATACTCGTGACTACATGGTGTTTCCTTTGAGACTATGACCTTACTCCCTCTCCCTCCCAGTAATCCTCACCATTTTCACGGATTCAGCTAAAGCTTCTGTGTAGGTGACTCTTCCTTCCCTCCACACCACTCCCCTTCTTTATATATATATATATATCTTTTCGTATTTAGCTTTAGTCCCACACTCTTTCCTTTTGGATTTTGCCAGTTAGATGGCTCCCTGAAACTCAACCTCAACATGACTAAAACTGAACTTATCATTTCATTCCTCCTCAAACCCATCTCTTTATCTCATTTTTCTGTTTCTATTAATGACTGTTATTCTCTGAGCCACTGAAGTTTGAAAATTGAGAGTTCTTTTGGGTGATAACTTCTAAACTGCCAAATCTGGTGTGTGTGTGTGTGTGTGTGTGTGTGTGTGTGTGTGTGTGGTGTCTTTTTTTAATAGGATCTCTCACACTCCTCTGATGTTCACTTTGACTGTCATATAAGTTGCATCTTAACTATCTCTGGTGCCCTCATATATTTCCTGAATTTATTCTCTTCATCTTATAAAAGAATACCTTTAATAAATGACCTTATGGCATCTCTAACAGTGAAAAACCTTTAATGATTTACATTTGCCTGTAGGATGAAGTAAAACTTTTTATTAGGGGATTTCAGGCTCTCTTTGATTTGATGCCAACCTGCCTTTTCCACCTCCTGTTCCTACATGTTCCTGGTTCCATGCTTCTACTCATGCTACTCTTAAGTCCTCACCATCCCCAGTCCTCAAATTTGCCACTGTAAGATTAATTCCAGTCATTCAAAACCCAGTGTACATATTACCTCTTCATTTCATCTCTTTCTTATCACTATAATAAAAAATAGTCTCTTACCTCTTTAACCTCTGCTGTAATTTCCCCTTCTGTGTAGCCCATATAGCATTCTGGTATATAATATAACAGTAGCAACTAATATTTGAGCACTTCTTATGTGCCAGGAACTGCATGGACTTCACATGCATTATCTCTTATAATAATACACTATTATATAACTCATTGCCCACTTGAGATTATAAGTTTCACGAGGCAAGAGAGAACCTAACTTTTTGATAGTATTTTCCCATTGTACCTGTGCCAAGCTCAAAAGTCCCTGTCTAACCTTCTGAATAAGGTCTAAGAAACAGTATATTATAGTAGAAAATCTTTAGAGCCAGGCTGACCAGGACTTGGGTCCTGGCTCTGGCATCTTACTAGATATATAATGTGGGATAAGTACTTAACTTCTTTTAAACCTCTTTTAAACCTTAGCTGATCTTTAAAGGTAGGTATAAAACCTCAGTCAAGTAGTTGTGTTAAGATGTTATAATATCTCTAGCACATTACACCTTATATGGTAAAGGTATTCATAAATATTTATTTAACAGTAAATTCATTTAGAGCATGTCTTGTACCTTTTCCCTTTCCTTCCATCTTTCCTCTCTTCTTTTCCTGTTGTTCTTGCTCTTCTCTGGGTATCTTAAGATTTATTTATTTTTTTGAGAGAGCCTGTATGCACACATTGGGGGAGGCAGAGGGAGAAAATCTTTTAAGCAGACTCCATGCTAAGCGTGGAACCCGAAGTAGGGCTCGATCCTAGGACCTGTGAGATCGTGACCTGAGCTGAAACCAAGAGTCAGATGCTTAATTGACTGTGCCCCTTCTGTGGGTATCTTAAAATTGCAATTAGGATAGTCTGAGGATGGGAGAAGACAACTAAAATCTTCTCTCCTTTCAACTCCTATGGAAGTTGAGTTTCCAGTAGTCATTCTAAACTTGTATGTTAGCTTTTGTTATCTTTTCATGTATTTACACCCAACTAAATTAGGACAGTCCTTGAAGAGGGGGCAGAGATGCTTTCGAGCTTCTTAATCCCTTCTTGTTAGCCTGTAAGAAGTCTTCAGTGGATATTTGATGATACTGATTAATGGAGGGAAACCTTTCAGATTCTTAATTTGCCCTAGTAAGCTTTAGTATGAACTAAATGCTGAGAGATTGCCTAGCAAAGGGATTTATCACTGGAAGAAGATAGGATGCTACATCATGTAGGTTTTGCAGTATCGTCCTATATTATACAAAGTATAGTGAATCATAGCAACTTGCCTGGATATCATACAGGATATCATGTAAAAAGAGTTGTATAAACTTCAGTAAACTTGGGCCTATTTTAGTAAAAAACTCTTGCATGCCCAGAATTCCAGTGTTTAAAATATTATATATATCATGTTATTTAATGTGGGCAAACAAAGCTAGGTACAAACTTCTTAGATATAAAATCATATAGAACTAAATTTATATCCAAAAGAAAATTGCAAGTGAAATACAAACCAAACACAAAGCAATAAAATCTAAATCAACATTTATTTAATGTGATAAATGATATTGCCTTGTAAAAACGGGTCACCACTTACAATATGAAAATGGTCCTGACTCGGGGCGCCTGGGTGGCTCAGTCGTTAAGCATCTGCCTTTGTCTCAGGTCATGATCCCAGGGTCCTGGGATCGAGCCCCTCCCTGCTCAGCAGGAAGCCTGCTTCTCCCTCTCCCACTCCCCCTGCTTGGTTCCCTCTCTTGCTGTGTCTCTCTCTGTCAAATAAATAAATAAAATCTTTAAAAAAAAATGGTACTGACTCTTAGTTTGTTTGACGTGAGTACACTACTGTGGATTATGACTCATGCCACTTTTCTCTGTTCTGACTACTGGGAAACCTTCATTTGTACATCACATCCTATGAGGTTATTTGGCCTTCAGTTCACACCTATGTCATTTTCATGGTCAAGGCTCTTCTGTGACAAGTAGTAGTACTTGGTGCCAACTTGATCATAAACAAAAACGGACAATGAAGTAACTTGGTACCACTTGGATTTAAGGTTCTTACTGAGATGATTCAGTGTGGTTATACAGATTTCTGTAAGTTATCAAAATGAAAACATAAAAGAATATGGTAAATACTTTTTTAGATCCCAATTTAAAAACCTTCATGTGGATGTATACTAATTGAGTAATATAGACCTTTACGTTTTTTTGCTTTTATGCTATAACTTAGTTCATATTCAAAAGAATTTTATACCAAATGGCTTCTGTGGTTGTTGTTTGGGCCAAGAAATTAGGCTATAATTGTCCTTGCCTATATAAGTTTATGTAGGTCACTGTAGACTGCATCTTAGGCGGTTATCAAATTGGAATTTCATTGCTACTGTCTTGTAATTTTATAATTTTTGCCCTTTACTATACATTCACTGTCCATTGGCTTTGATCTCAAGGCCCTAGAGAGGAAAGGACATGGGATACCTTGTGTAAGAATATGGTTGAGGGGAATAGAGAGGGCTGTTAGAAACCTCACCAGAAATACCCCTGAATCTGTGAGTAAACATCATTATTCATAAAGGAAAAGTGATACAATTCAGATTGCAAATCATTGAAGCTGAAAAAATAATAGAGCCATTTTGAAGCTTTTTTTTTTTTTTTCAAAATTAGATACTTCAGTTAATTACATATCTGCCAAACTTTTGTTATAGACAAACACAAATTTATATTTAAGGTGAAATTTGGGATAGTAGCTGAAAAATTAATCTTTAGTATTAGGATGCCTTGATTCTACCCTCTTTTTGATAATGGCTCATGTGTCTAACTGGGTAACTAAAATTAACTGAAATCTTTTGAGTACTATTCTTGAGTGTTAAGCTACTTCACTGAAGATTAGTGTTTTGAACATTTCAGTTTTTCAGTAAAGATCTGTTTTCTCCTACCACCTTAAGATTTTATTTTTGTGTCATGTAGAAAAATAGATGTGTTTTTTCTCCCTTGAAATGCTTTGTTACTCCAAGAAAATGATTGCAATATAGATGTGTCACCTTTTCCACAGGTAAACGGTATGGAGAAGTAGCCAGTAATACTTGGGTTTCCTATAACAAAGGAAAATTCCCCTAAGGGTTGTTACCAGTGTCATTGCTATTACTGAGGGCAGATGAATTTCTGGCTCCTAAGTTGGAACTTAGGATTTTAGGATTCATTTTTTATTCAGTTCTGTTGTTCCATCTATCTTCAACTCTTGGGAAACAAATAAGAACAAGTGGTCCAGTTTTATAGTTGCTAAAGGTTATTCCTTTAACTGCCAGAAATTTACCTTAACTGTGTGTTTTTATGGACATCTTTTAGAACTTATATTTCCTGCCTTCTCTGTATAAAAATAAAGTTTAAAATTTTTTAAAAAAGTGCATGTTCAATTCAGAACATATGGACAATACAAAAAAGTTTTATGCATTTGGTAAATACTTATATGTATTTAATGTATTCCATGCACCAGTTGTAAAGGATATTGTGAATAAATGACATGTTGTCCTTGTCTTTACAGAGCTCAGTCTAGTATAAAGTAGAAAATAAAAATCATGAGGATTGAAGTTTTAAAAAACTGTTAAAGTAATGACATAAGTCATGCTTCTAAAAAATTTTAAACTATGCAGAAGTATATAAAATAAAAGCAATAGTGTTTCCCACACCCTTTCTTTAGAGATAAACACATGGTTCTCATTTGTTAACTTCCTAAGGTAAAGTTAGAGCATTTAAAATGAAGAGTAATTACGTAATACAAAGCCATCTCACCCATCTTGTGGCAAGGAGCTCTGTACTTCCAACCAAATTTAACAACTTGTGTTGTTTTTGTTGTTTTTAACTCATGTGTTTTTAATGAAATCTACAAGTTGTTTCAGAAGAAAGTTAAGTGACTGATGCAGGATTTTATGTGTAAAAATTGGGGCAATAGTGCCCAATGTAAGTTTTTAAAATTAAATAGTACTAAAAGGCTCATACAGAAAAACAACAGCCTTCTGTCTCTCTGCTTTCTCTGTTCTGCTTGCTAGACTAGCTATTTTCAGCCTTTTTATTTGTTTAAACTGCTGTTTCATACTATAGTACCTGGCATTTCATTCATTCAAGAGACCTAATTAAGCACCTACTACATGTCAGTCCCTATGTGGAGGAGACACTTAGTGAACAAGGCAGTACACTATCCTAGCCATTATGAGGTTTATAGAGGGTGTTTTTTCCAAACTTTGAATAAAATAATTCTTCAGTCTGATAATGCATTAAGAATTGCAAATAAAACAAACTTTTGGAACATGGTCACCTTGATCATGAGATGGTAAGGACTGCTTCTACCATATGGCAAGTGGTGTTTTTATTCCATATGGCCGAAGTTTCTATGTGGAGATTTATTGGCTGACTTTAGTTTTGAGACTTTCAGGTACTGGTCAGACAAAATAGTGGAGCTACATATCCTCCTTCCAAGAGTTGTCCTTTAATGTTATCCGTTCCAGTCATTTGGCCTGAGTTACAAAGTAAATTCATACGGAAACTATGAATTTTTCCTCCTATTTTGCTTCTTTTTTTGCTTCTGTTGCTACCAAAAGTATTTGTTGTCTGTGTCTTAGGTGACACCAGAGCAAAATGTGATTTATAGGTAAACATTATTGGGCTCTCTAGCAGAAATAATATTTTTGAAAGTAGTGCATGAATTCCATTTGGTTAAAATTTTCTTTTCATCTTAATAGCTGTAGGTAAAGTTGGCCTATTTTTGCTTGACTTGCCATTTGAAAGACCCCCTCACCCTGAATCTTAGTATTTTAATTTTTCTCAGGTTGTTTTTTGTCTTCTTAATCATCCTATTGTATCCTTCTTTATTTTGAACAAAAACAGAAAAGGTACTAATTTAATTTAATCATGTAATAGACTTAGTTACGTAGTTCAAAGATAAGTATTGAAGTTTTTGGTTTTTTTTTAATACATACGTTGGAAATCAGTTGTTATATATGGGTTTAAGGCATTGGCCCCTTATCTTTCTTCTGAAGTAACCTGTAGATGTTTAAAAAAAACCAACGCTTGAGTTGCCAAATTTGATTAGAAGTCATAATTTATTGGGATAAATTGGGTAAAGTTGCCTTGTATTTTGTAGTTACTTTTCATTTTAAATGCTACATCTTTTATGCACACTAACCTTATACAAGGATTAGGAAATGAGAACTACATGTCTGTAACAAATAGTTATCTCTAGCATGAAACTGTGAAAAGGTAGATTTTGGGCTGTAGCTGTGACCTCTTTAAATGGGTAGCTAGAACCTAGAGTTTTATATATGCAGTTGAGGAAGACTCAGTTGTATTAAGAGACCACTGTAAATCATATACTCTATTGCCATTACCCCTAATCTTAACACTTAAGCCTATTAATAAAAAACTAATGATAATTGGGTCTGCTAAAATTTTACTGAACTTTACTATTTACACTAGTTTATCAAAAATGACAGTGCATTAGATTTTGAAACTACTGACCCATGATGATGATGGTGATGATGATGATGATGATAATGATGGGTGATGTGGAGGACACTTTAAAAATCTAATACTTTGGTAAGCACTGTTAAATACGAAGTCACTGATGACCCTTCATGGGTTTCTTTGTCTACTTGGGGAGATAAACACATGAAGGACCTGATAAACAAGAATAATATAAATGAGTATTATGTCTCTTATGGACTCAAACAGTATAGTACAGAGACAGAATTAGAGTTGTAGGCCTTTTTCCCTGGCCTGGAGAACTGTTAGATCAGCCAGTATTGAATTACATCCTTTGGGCTGCTTAGGCACAAAATTAACCGCTAGAAAAGCAGGTATTAAAGGAGAACTTTAAAGGGTGTTAGTGGAAGTTGTTAGACATTGACCTTGTCCATTTGGCAAAATTAATGAATTTTTCTACATCACTGTTTATAGTTTAATTGATATTTATCATATAGTTGATGTTTATTTTCAGAACCTATTACCATAGGAAATCCATTATTGAGCACTAATATGTGCCAGGCATGTAGCTAAATACTGAGGATATAATGTTGAACAAAATCAGATAGATCCTTGCTTCATTAAGCTTACGGTCTAGTGATGAACATAACATTAATGAAAGAATAATGCAGTTAGATAGGAAGCAGAGAAGTGGTTGGTGGAATTGACTGCTTGAGGGCCATTAGGGAAATTTGGGGATGATAGAAGTGTTCTGTCTTAATTGTGGTGGTGATTACATGTGTGCATACATTTATCAAAATATATTGAACTGTACATCTAAAACGGATGTGTTTTATTATATGTAAATTATAACTCAATAAGATTAATGAAAAATAACTCAAGTACACATAAAATTACAGCTGTGATAAGGAGAGTTGCAGAGGCCATGAGAACATACGATAGGAAGAATTCACATAGGTGAGGAGGACAAGATGATGAATAGCCGTAAATTGAAGGGATTGGTGTCAAGGGGATAGTGTAAAATACAGAAATAACAGCCTGTGTCAAGGCCCTGAGGTTGGAAAGTTCATGGCAAATTGAAGAAACTTGAAAAAGGTCATTGTGTGTAGTGCAGAAAATGAGGGAGTGCAAGATGTAAAATGGAGGTAGACGGTAAGTAGGGCTAAACTTTGTAAGCCATTGTTAAAGACTGAATTGTAGCCTAAGCACAGTGGAAAGCAGTTGAAGTTCTTTAATTGGTTGTGGTAAGGGGTGATGAGGGAGTAATGAAATTGGCTTTGGAAACCAAGTACTGTGGCTCTAGTGTTAAGAATGAATTGGGGGCGCCTGGGTGGCCCAGTTGCTAAGCATCTGCCTTTGGCTCAGGTCATGATCCCGCAGTCCTGGGATCGAGTCCCACATCGGGCTCCCTGCTCAGCGGGAAGCCTGCTTCTCCCTCTCCCCCACTTGTGTTCCCTCTCTCGATGTGTCTCTGTCAAATAAATAAAATCTTAAAAAAAAAAATGAATTGGAGGGGGGCACTGGGTGGCTCAGTCGTTAAGCGTCTGCCTTCAGCTCAGGTCATGATCCCAGGGTCCTGGGATAGAGCCCTGCATAGGCTCCCTGCTCCACAGGAAGCGTGCTTCTCCCTCTTCCACTGCCCCTGCTTGTGTTCCCTCTCTCGCTGTGTGTCTCTCTGTCAAATAAATAAATAAAATCTTTAAAAAAAAAAAAAAATGAATTGGAGGAACTAGGGTGGATTCAGGAAGTTTATTCCAAGAGGCCCAGACCTATGACTGAGTGGTGGTAATGGAGAGAAGTGGACATAATGGAGAATATATTGAGGAGGTAAAAATGAACTTGGTGGACTGAATATGGAATGAGGGAGGCATCATGGGCTGCTAGGTTTATGGTTTGCATATTAGAATGGACGGTAGTGGCTTTCCTTTACTGATATAGAGGCAGTACGGGAAGACCAAGGCTTTGAGGAGTGGGTATGGCAAGAAGAGAGTGCATTTGGTATTGAGCATTTTGAAAAAAATTACATAAAACTGTAGGTATCTTTAACCTAGAGTGCAGCAAGCATTTATTGAGCCTTCTGTGCAGTTCACACTATGCTAGTTGTAGGGGCTAGCAATAGAGCTACAAAAATTAGATGCTTAGGAATTTTAGTAGAGTTGCAGATGTATAAATAACCGGGAGGAAAAATAGTAAGAGAAAGAAAAGGAGATTGGCCTCCAGAGCAGTAAGTTAATTATTTATGTCTGTTATTTCCTGCATTTTGGATGAGTCTCTGTTAAGATCCTTTAAGTCCGAGCTTTTGATCTAATTTGAAGTTATGCCATTTGGTTTCTTGAAGCATCTTCACAAGCCACCTACATTCCTTTTGGAGCTGTGGCATAACAGCAGACCCACGAAGTTTCCCGGATTTATAAAACAAGGCACCCATGCTTTTGTTTACTGAGAAAGTATCCTCCTCCCCTCCGCTCCACCCCCCCTCCCGCCCCACGCGACACAAACAACTTTCCGGAAGTAAGCAAAAGCAGTTATCGAGATGAAACTTGGTTGCACAGCTGCCAAAATTTTAGGGACAGTGAACTAGAAGTCGGTGGGTGTAAGTGAAGCAGTTTTTCGTCTGTGAGGGGTCCTTCCCCAGTCGCCACGTTATGGGAATTCCCAGGGCTGAAGTTCTGAAGCCAAGCAGAGCTCCCTTGAGCAAGGACTTCCCTTTCCTGGGGAGGGCGTGAGCTAAGCTGGCAGCAGCTGTAAGTCCCGAAGCACAGGTCCTGGTGCGGGCTTGGGTCTCCAGCCCAGAGTCCCCAAGGCGAGCCCCGGGCGCCGTGCGGAGGCAGCCGGGGTTGGGTCTGGACCGGGGCGGGGGCGACGCGGAGCTGGGCTCTCCTGGGCCCACCCGCTGCTACCGGCCCCTCCCGCTCCCTCCCGCGGGTGGCCCACTCCCTCCCTCCACCCAAAATTGGCCTAACGGCCAATCGTCATTCGCTCACCTCCTTTACAGCAGGTGACCTATGGCCAATCGCCAGGGGTTTCTTTGCCAGGAGCCGCCAGGGCCAGCCAATCGTTGCGGCCCCTAGGCCCGGACGGGGGTGGGGGGGTGTCCCGGGGGACCGGCTGAACCTGAGTGGATCGACTTCACGGCAGTGTGGGGGATACGGCCTGAGGGAGAAAAAAGGGGTGCTTGGAAGCGGCCCCCGACTCCCTCCCCTGGAGGCATAGAGGGCGGGGGCCTTGGCGAATGGCTTTCTTGCTGGCCACTTGCGGAGTGAGTAGACCCTGAGGGTCTGGGAAAGGGGCCGGCCCCCACCCCTGAGTCCCCGGGGTCCCTGCTGTCTGGCCCGGCCGGGCCGTAGCCCCGAATGTCGCTCTCTCCCTGCCTCCTTTCCGCTGCCCTCTGGGGTGAGTAGGACGATGTGGCCACCCAGGCCCTCTCTTCTCGGGGAGCTCTCCTCACTTCTTCAGCCGAGATGGGTTGGAGGGTGAGGCTAGGGGCCTCCTGTTTCACCGAGAGGTCATTCGCCACCAAACCAGACTGGAAGAGGGCATCTACCCCCCCCCCCTTTTTTTTCATTTTTGTGGAACTCACTTTCCTTTTCGAAAGCTGTCGCAAGCTATAAATACAAAAGTTAAGCTTTCCCGTAATATGAAAGCTTAATTTTGACCAGTTGCCCATTGATAGAGGCTCCAGTTGCGGGCCAAACATTCTCTGTTTTATTTTTGGCACTGTGTTCTTCCAGCCTGGCCTAGTACCTTTGTGTGTAATAATTATAGGCGCTATTATTTGTGAGTATGTGTGTGGGGAGGGGAGTGGTTTTACGCTTCTTGAGTAGCTTGTGCAAAAAACTGAAAACTTTGGAATAGTGTGAGGTTCTCATAAAAACTGGAGGGAAAGGTTTAGTTTCTCAGTACAGCTCAGTTATGGAAAGTTGAGTATAATGAATAGTCTAGGAAGCATGTTTGAATCATGCATTTTTTTTCAGCATACTGTACTTCACAAGTATTTTTGTTATGAGTGAGAAATGTATTGAAGCAGAAAAGTTTTTGCTCATTTGAAGTAACATTTGGTTTTGCTTGTCAAATTTTTACGTTTAGCTATGTTCAGGAAATTAAAAACAAATCAAGTAATTATTTCTCCCAGGTTTTAGCAGAGATGTTTAGAGATGTAATTACAGTTTTAAGAACTTTTGTAGTGAAATTTAAATTGGAAATTCTAGTCCAGTGTCTATGAATCATCTTTCAGAACATTGCCTGTATTGCACTAAGCGATGAAACCGTTTTAATAGTAACATCTCTCATTTTCTTAAAATTTTTTTTAACTTTCATTTTTTGTACAGCCCAACCAGAAGCAACTTAAAAATACTTTATTACCTTTCCTAGCTCAGGGAAGATATAAACCACCAAAAATCAGACTTTTAGTCTGAGAGCTGAAATGAAAAATAAATATCACAGAGAAGCCAGATTGGTTTCCAAAGTGTCCTGAGGGGTTTTTTTTTGTTTTAAGATTTTATTTATTTATTTGACAGAGAGAGAGCGAGAGAGGAAACACAAGCAGGGGGAGTGGGAGAGGGAGAAGCAGGCTTCCCGCTGAGCATGGGAGCCCGATGGTAGGGTTTGATCTCAGGACCCTGGGATTATGACCTGAGCCGAAGGCAGACGCTTAACAACTGCCTGAGTTTGTTTTTGACAGAGATGGCATTATGCTTGAGGTGCCCCTCAATAAATACTAGGCTGCAAAGACTATTGGTCACATCCATTTTGATATTTCTAAAGTTCTAGGTAGTATTTTTTTAATGCAAAAAGATTATATTCAGTAGTGATCTACTCAGTCATCCCCAGATGATAAGAAGATGGGCAAGGAATTTAAGTTTGGATCAGCCAGGAAAAAGCATTGCGATCCAGCCCTATTCCGTTGGTTGGAAAATCAGGCAGTTATATAGTTCGCGGTCTATTGCTTGAGAAAGATATTCTGAAAAGCAAATCCTGGCATATCCCCTGGGATATGTCAAGTTTTATCAGTATCTAGACTTTGTAGTATGGAGTGATAATTGATGTTTATGAGGATTCTATAGAAAAAGACAGTTTTAATGATTATTATGGGGTTAGCGTACAAATTATATATAGGAAGATTTTTCAATAAAGATTTAAACAAAGATTATGTTTGAAAGAAAAGTTCTTAGCCTGAAAATATAATTAAGCCAAGTATCTCTCCCTAAATATTTTAATTAATTGAAGTTCCACCATACATAGGCAATTGGTCATTTAAAGCTATTGGCCGTCTCCCTTATTTTCCATGTCTAGTCACCAGGTCCTGTTAAATTTGCCTTAGTAATATCTCTTCGATTTATCCTTTTTCCACGTGATAATAGTTTAATTCAGACCTTCATCATCTCTCACCTAGACTTTTGCAAAACCTTCTAACTAGTCTTCCTTCTACCTATACTCTTTATCTCAAATCAAATCAGACTGAGTCATTCCTGTGCTTAAAAATCTGTTTTGAATCCATTTGCCAGTCAGCTGCCTATCAAGCCCTTCAAGGGCCTTCACGACCTGGTCGTAATTTATCTCTCTTTAGTCTGAACTCAGCTGCAGATGCTCTACCCAAGCTATCCACTCCAGCACTGTGAACTATTAATCATTTAGAACATGACTTAGCCTCTCAGCTCTTTGTCCTTTCACAACCTTTCCCCTCTTGCTTGGAATTATAATTGCTCAGAATTCTAGCAAGTGATAAACCTCCAGTTCTTCGTTTAACATACAGTTCATATGTTACTATTTCTTTAATGTTTTCCTTCAGGCAGACCAGTTAGAGTTACTCTTATCCTTTGTGTGCTACTATAACACTTTGTTCATATCTCTATAGACAGCTAGGTTGTAATCTAGATTTTTTGTTCACATGTCTGATTCTTGCATTACACCCTAACCTCTAGAGGTCAGAGGTCGTCCTTACTTATCTTTGTATCTCCAGGGCCTTTGTCCATAGTCCAGTGCTTAGCACATAGTAGGTACTCACTGAATGCTTGTTAAATGATTAAAATATGTGATTTAATGATGTTCTAAGTGTGCAAACCTTTGTCTCACTTGTACTGGAGTTAGGTTTATCCCTGTAAGGTAGAAATACTTCCTAAGTCCCCAAGCTCCCTGATTGCTGCCACACCTGAGAGAGGGGATTGGAGAAAATGTTTAGAAACAGTGTTTTAAATGGTGAGCAGATTCCCAGGCAAATCCTCCCCCCCATCTATATGATCTCTAATATGGTTTAAAGAATACTAATAGCAGTACCAGCACTAATTAGTTCTACTGTAGTTAGTATCATAGGAAGTCAGAGCATGTTGCTTGGAAGGGGTGAAATTTGAGCTCATTCCAGAAGATTAGGTAATGAAATTATATTTGCTGTTTTCTGCATTGTCGTTAAAGATGTCCTTTGAAGACCATGACAGTACCTGGCACATAACAGATATTAAGTGAATATTTGTGTCGTAAAGGAATGGTTGGGGTGTGTGTGTGTGTGTGAGAGAGAGAGAGAGAGAAACAGAGACAGACTTGTAGTCCTTTTACATTGGAGTTCATTTATTTCTGGAGACACCTTTAAGAACTTCGCTTCTTTGCTGTATTGACCAGGCACCTCATTTTGTTTTTTCCAAAATGTGCCACTTCAGTCAAGTTATTCTACTTACTTGGTTGGTTCTTTGCATTCTCTGTATTCCAAAACATGTTTTAAAATCTGGTTGCATTGGTCTTTCTCACTCAGTTTCAAGGTTACACTAAATGATAGAGTTTGCTTGTTCTTTAACATTATTTGTCATACTGTGCAGGACTTGGCTGCAGTTGGAACCTGTAAGTTCTTATTGTCTTTATTGAAATGAAATTGTTTTTTTTAAAGGAGTGGACCCCAGGTTTTTCAAATGTGGTAAGGTATTTACTCACCTGATGAACATGGTTATTTATCTGGAGATACTGGCTTCACAGACTCCTAGAATTGGAAGGGATCTTAAAATTTTAATACAACCTCTACCTATTTTTTTTTTAAGATTTTATTTATTTATTTGAGGGTGGGGGGAGAAGAAGACTCCCTGCTGTGCAAGGACACAGGGCTCCATCCTGGGACTCCGGGATCATGACCTGAGCTGAAGGTAGACACTTAAGCGACTGAGCCACCCAGACGCCCCTAACCTCTACCTATTTTTATAGTGGAGAGAACAGTCTCAGAGAAGCCAACTGACTTGCCCAAGGTCACACAGAGACTAGAATAACTAGGATTAGAGCCCAGTGATTCTTGCTCTTTTGACTTTAGAGAAAACCAGAGTGCTACCCTACTGCTGCTCTCCATCCATTGCTCTCCTCACTCCCCAAACCTTAGTAATTTTTCCAGTTCAGCCACTAATTTTTATTTCCTTTCAGATTCAGCATCTGGATATAAAAAATATCATCTTTTTCCAGAGCATATTGTTCCTCATTTAGCTTCCTTCTGCTTTCCAGCCTCTCTTTGTGCTTATACTAACCCTTAGCCTGCAAGTATGCCTTTTCTGGTTATTCTCCATTTTCCTGCAGATTCCTTCTTTGCCCTTGTCTGCTCTTTGCTCCAGGAGGCTGACCTTTATAGCCTGTGTCACCTGAAGTTCTTTCTCCTTTGGATTCTGGTTGGGGTTAGCTAATGGGAGGCAGTGCCAGAAGATGGGAGGAAGAAAAGAGAGAACTCTTGGGGTATTTATTCCTCTTGCTCCTCTGTTTTGATATGTTTTTAGCAGTGCCTATGCACCATAACTAGAGTGTCCTTTGAGTAGCTCCAGTTGGTCCTTGGTAACAGTTTCCTTCCTTGTTCATTCAGCCTTAGGATGGTGAAGGCTTCCTGCTGTTCCTATTTCCTGGGTACCCCAGCATCCCTTGTTAGTTAACCTAACCCTGCCCTCATTTCTGTGGTACTTCATTAAAGAGAAGTTGAAATATTCCATTTCATTATGCTGTTTCCAGCCTCTGTCCACTGCTGTCATACTTTTCCCCTCACATCTGTGTCCACATCTTGTACTTCACAATGCTGCCTCTGTGAAACTTTTCTCATCCCCTCAACTTTGCCCTCTGCTCTTAGTACTTTTCTTATACCCTTATTTTACCATGCTTGAATCAGTTATTTGTAGATAGATGTTTATCTTCTCTTAGAGATTTGAAACTCTTAGGGCAGAGTCTATAGCTGCTTCATCTTGGCATCTCCAAAATACCCTGCACAGTGCAATAGTCAAAAGAGATACCCAATGAATAAATCATTATTGTAACACTGAATTCCAACCCGAGAGCAGCAGTACAGGTTTCCCCTGCTGTTGGAAAGTAGAGGGTTCCTGTGAAACCTTTCCTAAGTTAAAATGTATAAAGTGAAGAAGCAATTACCATTAATTTATATGGAAAGATTTTTGAGCAGTCCTAGGCCCTAAAAATAACCTCTTGGGCTTTTCTAACACCTTAGGACATGTCTTGCTAATGGATACACAAAAAATTGCGATAAAGCACAAATGCTCACAAAGTTCATAGCTGTGGCAGCTTATGGCTGAGATGCTGAGTGTAGTTCCCAGAGAAAGAGCTTGGCAGTGCCACTCTTGCTTAGGGTATTCACTGCCTCTGTAACAGCTCGCAGCAAAACAAATGCTGAATGCTGTTTTTGCTTTTTGCCTTTTTTTATAAAAGCAGATATCCTGTTCAGATTTCTTTTGGTTAGTGAAAACAGGTACTGATAAAGGTCTTTTGTAAAAGCAAAGTGGTAACTCAGACTTTTGAAAGTTGAGGTGATACCTGCATGTGTAAAACTGCTTGTGAGAGGATTTGGCATGAGAAGAATGAGTTTTTAGAGGGACAAGTCAGTTGTCATTGCCTGGTCTTGCCTCTTGTACTTCCTGCACAATACAGTGTCTTACCTTTTATTTAATTTCTTTTTCTACTTAAAAACTTCTGGTTGGCCATAAAAAAGTCAGCATCCATACTTGTAATATAATAAATCCTTTAGAGTAAATGAGTTATTTATGCTTTTTTCATGAATATACTCAACTATAATTTCTTTGAATACTTATTGCTTAAGTGCTAGCAGGTAGGCACATTTCAGAATTCCTTCATTCATTCATTTACAAAATTTTCATTGAGCACTTGTTACAAACCAAGCACTGGCCTTGGGGATACAGTTGAGAAACACTAAGTCCTGTCCTGATATATTCTAGTCTTGCTTTAAATCATCTTGATAGATTACTGACCACAATTAAACTAAATTAGGGTAATTTTATATTACACTTTTGGGGGGAGGGAGAGGAAGAGAGAACCTTAAGCAGGCTTTACGCCCAGCGCAGAGCCAGACTTTATCTCACAACCCCGAGATCATGACCTGAGCTGAAATCAGGAGTCCAATGCTCAATTGACTGAGCCACACAGGTGCCCCTATATTACACTTTTAACAACTTTAGCAAAAACTGAACCTGTTCCTTCTGTGTAATGTTCACTGACAGCTAAAATCAGATATACAAAAACTGTTTCTGGCATATATAATTTTGAAGGGATAAATGTCAAACCAATTACAGTATCTATTCTTTTCAATTCAGCATTGTTTTTGTTCTACTTTGGTTGGTTTGTGTGAGGTCTAAGCCTTTTAGTACTGTCTGTTGGTCTGACTAGTTCATCATTTAGCTCCCCTTGGGTGTTGTTTAATTTTCGGTGTGTTATGTTTTGCTATACAGAGAGATCCAGGTTTGTCAGAGGAATATATCAAGTTTTGTTTTTTAAAACATTTCATGATCAAAATTTTAACAGCTTTTATGCTATGTAAGAGAATTCTGCAGTTATTTCAAAACTTGACCTACTAAAATACTTAGTTTAAGGATTCATATGTTTGAATATGAGTTTCTCCTAGTTATGCTTGGAGCAAATCTCCAGTATTTATCTAAAACTTTGCTTTTTGGTGGACCCTTAATAGTAGTGAGTCTTCTTTGCTTTCCAGAATGCTGTTAAACTGAATGATAGGTAGTAATCTGGAGTTGGAGAGAGGAAGAATGTATTTTTTTCCATCCCATACTAGTAAGCCACTCAGAGCTTATATAGATCTTGGAATGAATTAACCTATGACTTTTAAGAAATATATGTACAGTAGCCTGACCAACTAGTGGGTGAAAAGAAAAGCTTTGGCTAATGGCCAGCACCACATGGTCAAACAGTGCTTTGTTAGAGGGAGTGATGTAGTAGGTGTTTTTGTTTTTTATGAGTTTGCTTTCTTGAATGTTGAGTCATTATTATGTTATTGGCAGGAAGGATGTAGAAAAAAAATTAGGTATTCTTCTTCGTTTTACTGGCTATTTTTCTTCTTGGCGTTTATTCCAGTGTAGTGTAGATTGCTAATTTTTTAGTGCTTTTTTTTTTTTCTTTCAAGTTTGTGCTTTTTGTCTGTAAATGATGTTATAAATTTGTTATGCTACATTTTGCTTGGAAACGTGTATCTGAGCAGCTGTATTGCCAGGTTTACTCTCAAGACATTATAGGATTTTTGTAGATAATTTTGAGAGAATAAAGCTGATTGATTTTGCAAGCTAAAAGTTATAAAACTTTTGAAAAATATTTATAAACTTGCACAGTTTCCAAATATTTTTACATAAGCTTTTGAATTAAAATAAATGTATACTTTTAAAAATCAGACAAGTGAATGTATAAAGTAAAAATTATGAGTCCCTGTCTCAATCCCAGTCCCCAGTATTAATATATGATGTGTTTCATGTGTTTTGCTTCTTGCGTTTTATTTGAGGAGGTTGTGTATATAAATAAAATAACTTTAAAAATGTAACTTCTATATTATTCATGTGTCCATTTACCTAGCATAATGTAAGCACCCAGTTAATATTCATTGAATTCTGGTGGAGCTTTATTTCTGTAATTGGATTTCTACATTCAGAACCTGTAAACTTATGTTTCATTTAAAATAATTTTTTATTTCCTGCATTCTGACACTTCAGAGGCAATCATACGTGCCTTCTAGACATTTTTATCTCTAAAAGGCTAGTTACATCCTTTATGGTGAAGGAGCCATGTAATTTATTGTCCAAACTGGAGCACTTTTGAGAGGGAGGGAGGCTGCTAATTTTCTGAGACAATAGGCATAAAGATTGATGACCCCAGACAAACTAGGGCATATGGTTATCCTATTCATAAACTTCAGGTTTTTATTTGCTTTATTTAGATTTTGACAAGACTTTTTATATGACTTTATTGAGTAAATTGAGTCTTTTTTTTTTTTTTTTGAGTCTTTTGGAAAGACAGGCTATCAGTGATTTAAAAATAGAGGAAAATGGTGCAAATCCCAAACCTTTTTTGTGAAGTTGTTTGAGTAACCAAATAGCTTTATGAAATCAATATTAGTATTTTTTTCTGTAAGCCAAAAGGTTACATAATAGTGTCAGTATTAGATGAAGAGATCATGAAGAATAAGCAGTTGTGCTGAGTTATGATTAAGTTCATCAATTTTGACATGGATGTCTGTACCTGATTCCTGTTTAACAAAGTAACTCTCTTTCCCAACTATATGAGCAATTCAGATTTGTGGTATATGTATGCTTTTAAACAGAAACTTAATACTATGCATAAACCATTTTTTTTAAATTTAAAGATAAAAGTGATTCTGTTTTTTGAAGAGCTGATGTACTTTCAAAAATCAGTTTATTTTATGGTGGAAAAAGGCTTTATATTGTTGACCCTTTGTTACCAAGGTAATAATTCAGTACAATTTACCTTTTGTAATTCAGGCATAATACCCAATCCTTTTCTGAAAATCTTATATGGAATTTTTTTCTGATCTGTTTTCTAGAACTATTATTTTATGAGTTGTGTATTGCTCATCCTTTTTTTATTACTATTTATCTTCAGAGTTTATCAAGTTACTGTTTTCCTTTTTTAAAGGAACGTTATACAGTTTAACTTATGCTTATATCCTTTTACTGATTATGGATCTCTATTAAAATTGTTTTATGGTATTATCTGGTTAATCAGTTTTGGTTTTATCCATCGGTCATTGAGTGCTCTCTTTATGTTAGGCACTACTTTAGGGTCTGGAGATGCAGTAGTGAATTCTGGTTATTTATATGATTCCAAATTATGAAGAGGAAGTAGAAAACTTACTCTTGTGTCACTTTACGCATATTCTTTCATCTATCCAACAACTTTGAATGGTTTGTTATTATGCCTATCCCTAGATGAGAAAATGGCGGTGGAGTAAGTAGCTTGGCCAGATCATATGGGTTAAGAAGTTGCAGATTCAGGATTTAAAACTAGATCAGTCTGACCTTAAAGCTGTTCTCATTTTAACTACATCAAGCCTCCTTCAGGCCGTTTCTAGATTACATTTTAGTGCTCTTATGCCATGAATTCTTTTCCAATATTACCGTGATTTAAGAGAAAAGTGTAACGGATTGAAGTCAGAGCAATAGGTTGAAATCCCAATTAAAGAAAACCCCCACTTCATGATTTGGGTAAATGCTTATAAAATAGGGTTAATGTCTTTGTACCTTACTGTCTTGTGATAATCAAATGAGAAAACCTATTAAGTGTCTAGCAGAGGATCTAATACTCTGAAAAAAAATTTTAATATATAATGTGCATCCATGGTGTTAGAACTGTTCACTTAGAGAACTACAGAAAAAGACCTTACCTTTTAGGATTTTCTTGGGGTACCTAGCGTGCTGGTAAAATAACTGTAGCTACCATGTTGATAAAAGAGAACCTGATTTGGAGCCTTAGATTATCAGAACATTGACTTAAATGGAAAATAGCCTGAAGTTACAGTGAAGGAAAGCATGTAGTAATGGGCTCAATTTTGTTGACAGTTTCAAATTTATAATCTTCATTCCAAATGAATTGATAGTTGAGTTTTCCTTAGGATTAAAACTAGAAAGTCTTGCCCTGAGAAATTCCCTATATCTCTAAATCCAGTTCTTCCTTTAGCTGAAGTGGTTAAACCACAGAGACAATAGGGATTATAAATTGTAAGTGTTTCCAAATTTTTAGTAATTCCAGGAAATAACATATTAGTATACTCCACATAAAATCATCATCTCATTAATATTTCTGGTTTCTTTAATATACTTTTTTCATCATTAAACCAACTGATAAGTCATTTGGTAAGAAGACAAATGGTATCATTTCTCAAAAAACTTAATTTGCTAACAAATTTCGAAGGAACAAAAGCCATTAAGTTTGGCATAATGTGTTTTTTTTTTTAACTTGTCATTTGCTGCTCATGTACCTACTTTTCCTCTGAATAGTTACAGATTTTTCTCTTATTATTCCTTTACTTAATTATTGATGTCAGACTCACAGCATGGTAAAGTAACTTTCTATTCTCTCTTTTCCTTACTTTTATGGAAGATCAGTACCACACTTGCTTTTTTCCAGTCTTCTGGTATCTCTCCAGTTCTTGAATTTTCAAAAATAATTGTAAGTGATTCAATTGTAAGTATGCTCTATACTTCTTTCATTGGATGAAAGCATATCTGTGATGCATGTCATCTCAAATTGCTAATTGTGAACATAAACTTTCCAGATACTCTTGTATTTAAATCAAAACAACATTTCTGCAAAGTTTTCATTATTTTAATTATAGGGTATGTGTTTTGCTAATTTTTAAAAATCACCTACTTTTGTCTGGATTCATGTTGTTTATTTTTCATTAGGAGGCTTGTTTTTTGGGTTTGGTTTGTTTTTGTTTTTTTTTTTTGGTGTTTTTCCTTTGTTAAATTTTTAAGCTGTTATTCCCCTTTATGGTTCTACTGATAACTTATTCTGCGTTCTTGTTGTTCTCAACTTCTCTGTGAGAATTACATGAACTAATTTCTCTATTTCCTTTTCTCCTTTTGCAACATATTTTTATTATATACTGTTTTTTCCTATGTAAGAAAACACTGAATATAGGGTACTTAGTCCTTTACATTTTTGTTGTAAAATAAGATTTGGTAGGAAAATAATTACTCATTTGTTAATTTCTTTTTACAGTGTTGTTATTCAGCCATAGCCCTTCCTGTTCTGTTATTCTCCTCAGTTCCTCAAATTACTCATGACTTTATTTCCTGATTCTGACCTCAACAAGACCTTAAACCACCTTTTACCACCTTAACCTCCACTGTTCATTACTCTTCCTCTGTCACCAGGAATTACTTAAAAGCTCTTATTCCCTGCCTCAAAAATTGCCTTCTGTACTGTTGTATAAAAAAGTACCTCTACAAAGCAGCTACAGTTCATACGTTTTTCAGACAGTTTTAAGAACATCCTTGCAATACTTTTTTTTTTTAAATAGAGGTGAAGCATTTGGTTATATGTATGTATAAATAGTGTTTAATGTCCCAACTAAAGTCATTAATAGGAATTCATTTAATTTTGCTGACATTTGTTAGCTTTGAAGTACCTTCTGAGAAGTGATGCTATTCAATATAAGTTTTAGAAAGATACTAGGAGGTACTTATATACAGCATTGATATTCTCCTGCCAGTCTAGATACTATTTTTGAAGTTGGGTCAGATGTTTCTCTCTTTATATATTTTAAACTGGATACATAGGTCCTGGCTGATGTAGAATCGTGCTACTCTCTTTGACTTTAAAATGTACTTTAGCTTTCTTTATTAGCAAATATTTTTGAAGACTAGAGACTGTTTTGTTTTTAGTATATTTACCACATAAATGTTTTTTTTTCTTTACATTTCTAATTTTATGGATTTATCTAATTTATAGATTGGGTTTAATTTCTGTTTTAGTTTAACTTCTTTTAAGCATAATAAAGGCAAACCATTTGCCTTTATTTCTCTGTAATAGTTGTGTTTAACTTAAACTTTAAATGAATTCACACAGAAGTCATCAAGTGAGAACTATGGCTCATCAATATAGTAAATTAAGGAGCAGCAACCTCTTTGGTTCTGACTGCCAAAAGGGCAGCATAACCACTTCGGTCACAAAGTGTCCACAAAGGACATGGACAAAAAAGAAGGAAAGAAAGACAGGAAGAAGGGAGTGAGGGAGTAGACAAAGGGAAGGAGGAAGAAAACAGAAAGGCTAGAGAAGTCTAGGCTAGGGGAGGGTCATGGGGAAGACCAGATCAGGATCACCGCATCAGCACTTGTCAGACACAGCCATCAGTGCCACATACATTTATTCAAGGCTAAACTAGCCCTGGGGGTTATAGTGTTGAATGAGTGGCACAGAGAATGTGTATCTGCTTAACTCCCAAACTGCTTCTTCTACAAGATGTCCCTGTTAGAAGTATGAAATCACACCCTGTCTTAAAGGATCTGTTCTGTTCTGAGTTCTTCTCAAAGAAAGCCTACTCTCAAAATGGTATAAAGGACTATATTCTGATGATTTGTTTTAAAGCAAAACTCCATTAAAAAGGACATGAGTAAGTGTAGGGTTTTATATTGTAAATGTTAAATAGAAAGAGGAACAGTTATGACTGCAAGGGAATTTTTATGAAATAGTATGTATTAGGAGGTAATGAGTCCCTTGTCTGTTGAGATACTCAAGTGAAGACCAGAAGACTTTCAAAAACATTGTAAAAGTAACTTCTTTGAGGGGGAGGTTGGACTAGATGGCTTTGTTTCTGTGTACTGTAAGTCATAATATGTAGCAAAAACTTTTATTTTCTTCTTGGGTGCATTATTCTTACAAGAGTTGAGGAAACAGTTTAATTACTCTCAGTTGTCCATGTTATTGATAAATATGTGCATATTATTTATTGATTGCAGTTGGGGCAGCTATATATGTAGATTTTCTTTTTAAGTACACCAAAGATGTATGGATTACTGTACAAGGGAGTTTAGGCCAGTTCTGGGATTTTACGCTAATAACTCTAGTTATAAACCGCCTCTTATACATTACATAAAAATGATTTGGTGAGTAGATCTTCAGCTTGGATGTTATGATGTGTGGAGTTTATTCTAATGTTAAAGGAACGTTGTGGAAGACTATCTAGAGGTAGATCTGAGAAGAGAGCCAGGGTGAGGTTCTAGGATTATAGCAACATCAAAGGGTTGTTTTTTAAGCATTAATTTAGATGGGTTTTAGATCTCGGTAATTTAAATGTTTCCATTTATTTACTGGAGGATTTTTAATCAAAGATTTGTTCAAAAGGATATGTTAGATTTTTACAGCGGTAGTTCTAAGTGGATTCAAAAGGGAAAATTCTTTTTTTTTTTTTTTTAAGATTTTTATTTATTTATTCATGAGAGACAGAGAGAGAGAGGCAGAGGGAGAAGCAGGCTCCCAAGGAGCAGAGAGCCCGATACGGGACTCGATCCCAGGACCCTGGGATCATGACCTGAGCTGAAGGCAGACGCTTAACCATCTGAGCCACCCAGGCGCCCTCAAAAGGGAAAATTCTTAAAAATCACTTTTTATTATTTAGATGCTTCACCTCTTATTCATTTATTAATATGCCATTGAACTTTTTGATATTTAGCAAGCACAATATTTTATGGATTTTAACTGGATCTTATAGTTGAATTATTAATAACTATGTTATATTGCTATTTGAAACAAAACAAAAACTAAGCCAAGCTGTTCTGATTTTTTTCTGTGGTACAGTAACATGGAAGGAAATCACTCCCTTCTTTTGTAATACAGTACTATAGTATCTCCAAAATGTAATGGATTTATTCTTCCTTTTCCACATCTTTTATTATCATACTCTATGTAGTAAATGTTAATAGAAAGTGTTTTTGGGTTAGCTTTAAACATGAAGATGTTTAACCACAGTTTTATTACATATATTGTTAATGATTTTTCTTCAACTTTGTTTTTATCATAACATCTCATTGGGAAGGGATTTTTCAATACTCATTTCAAGTAGTTTCTTTACATGTATGTGGAAAAAAAGGCCGTTTTATTGCTTTTGAATTTGAAAAGGAAAATGCATTACAAGATAAGTTAATTTTCCCATGGTCTAATATAACTTAGGGTGGGTTTGTTTTGTTTTTTTTTTTTTCTGTTCTGATTCAGAATTTGAATTTAAGTTTGGCAAGAGCAACAATGAATAATAATAGTAGTAATTGATAGTGTTAGTAATTGTAGTCTTTAGTAGAGGTACTAGCTGCCACATTAATAATAGTATGAGGAGGATGACTATATTTGGCAGGTAAGAAAACAGCAGCTTAGACACAGTATCTTGTTAGTGGCTGAGCTGCAATTAGAAACCAGGCTTGTCAACCCGTTGTTGTTTTCCATAATACTATACAGTCTCAATCTGGTGTTTGAGATAGTGGCTGTAAAAGTGCTTTATTAATAATAAAATATTGTGCAAAGATGAGGTATTGGTGTAACATACAATGAACTCTGGCCTCCATTTACTAAAATGGGGAATGTGAAAATGATCAGCATGTTTTGGCCAACAAGTGAAGATCAGGTATGGTATGTTGAACTACTGTATTTTACCCATTCAGTACAGAATTTTGTGGTTGGGTTGGGATTGTGATGTTAGTGGTTCATGAGCCTTACTTTATTTCCCTGTTTAACTGCATGACATTTGGGCGTGCAAATACGGCAAGCTGGTAGTCTTGTTCAGTCTCCAACTTTTTGTCTTTTACACCCAGGATTGATGTGTTTTTCAGATATGATTAAGAAGTCAAGTTTCTTTTGAGTAAAGTTAAAACATGGGAATCCCATTCTATTGAAGTTTAAAATTTTTAGTGTACAAAAAGTAGGACATGAAAATGCTGGATTGTTAAACTAGAAATAAGTGGACCCTCTAAATAAATAAACATTTACACCATGTCCAGAGTGTAGTTAGTGTTCATGCCGAAGGTGAATGTGAGTAGCGAACTTGATTAAGACAAGTGTTGTCACTTTCAGTTAAAGAGAGGGCCCTCTTAGAAGAGGTGAGAATTTTGAGGTTCTTCTTTTAATAAAGGGAGGAGGAGAAAGCAGCAGAGGTAATGGGGTGGGTTAGGGAATGGGAGGAGGACTAAACAGAGTATGAAGTTAAGATTAAAGGACTGGAGGAATCAAACAAAAAGTGGGGGTAAAATAGGAGGTAATCTAGGTTGTAATCTAGGCCCTTCAGCTAAATTACTGTTGCTCTGGAGGTCACGGGGAGTCATTGTGGGGGAGAGAAGAAAGTGATTGAAGAGCAAGGTCAATCCTGATTTAAGCAGCAGTGCATGTTTGATAAGGGAACAGAGGTAGAAGTTCATGAGGGAGATTGATGTATCACTATTCTTGAAGAATTTAGATAGTTTTAATATGCCTATTATTTATATAGAAGTACTATATTTACTTTAAAATTGAAATGTCATGTATGAAGGATGAAGTATCTTCTGTACTGTTAAATATTGCCTGGGTATTGGTAGATTTATTAGAAATTTTCTTTTTCTCTAGGGTTTGGATTCAGGATTTGTTCCTAGTGTCCAAGACTTCGATAAGAAACTTACAGAGGCTGATGCTTACCTACAAATCTTGATAGAACAATTAAAGGTACGGCATTCATTTACTGAATTGGTATAAAGTAGTAAATGTTACCAAGCTTGATTTTGAGTGTAAAAACTTAGCTGATGTTAATTTGCAACCCTTAAATGGTTCTTCAGCAATTTTTAAAGCTGACTTATTAAAAGATCTGGGTGACTTACTCAGAGATCTTTGCCTTTGATTATATTGATAGTGTGTATATATAATGTACGTTTTTGGTCATTAAAAAAGTAAATATCTAGGGGCGCCTGGGTGGCTCACATGGTTAAGCGTCTGCCTTTGGTCCAGCCCCGCATCGGTCTTCCTGCTTGGCAGGGAGCCTGCTTCTCCCTCTCCCTCTACTGTTCCCTCCTGCTTGTGCTCTCTCGCTCTCTCTGTCAAATAAATAAAATCTTTTTTTAAAAAAAGAAGTAATATCTAGACATAACTAGAAGAAAATAAGATTAGATTCATATTCTGTTTTAAAATTCTGAGAAACTGGTAAATTTTAATATTGTTCAATTTCTGAGGCCTTGATTTTTTCCATTTTGGGGAGGGGGTTGTTGGGAGAGGTGATTTCTCTACTTCATTTATCATTACTGAAATTGTCTCCTTCAATTCCTACTTTAAAATTAATTACAAGCAAAAGTCCTGGGAAGCAGCAAATGGAGTATTAATAAACGTGGATGACAAAGCAGAAAAAACTTAGGTTTCAATTGATATTTTAAGTTCTTAAAGGTCATCTGTTTTCTTTTGCTTTCAATTTTACCAGAGTAATTGATCTTGACTGTTTAAAATAATTCAGTAGAATTGGACTTCATACTGTCCCTTGAAAAAATATATGTTATCTTAAAAATACATATAAATCATCCCTGGAAGAAATTTATTTAAGAACTAAAGTTTGCTTTTCTGTGTTTAGTAAATGTATACAATATAGCAAAATGGCTTGATACTATAATCATTTTCTTTTTAACCCTGTAGCTTTTCGATGACAAACTTCAAAACTGCAAAGATGATGAACAGAGAAAGGTAAGTTCCACTGTCATTATCTTGCCTTAAACCATTTTAAAACCAAGAGCCTTTTTTTTTTTTTTTTAAGATTTTATATATTTGACAGAGACACAGCGAGAGAGGGAACACAAGCAGGGGGAGTGGGAGAGAGAGAAGCAGGCCTCCCGCCGAGCAGGGAGCCCGAGGCGGGGCTTGATCCCAGGACCCTGGGACCATGACCTGAGCTGAAGGCAGATGCTTAACGACTGAGCCACCCAGGTGCCCCAAAACCAAGAGTCTTTTAGAGAAAAAATAACAGAAGGACTTCAGTGTTTTGGCTACTATAATAGTACTACTGACTATTTATGATAGTATTACCATATAGAATTCATGGGGGAGTTTTCTGGTGAATTTCTGTTACGGTTTCACAAACAAAAGGGTAATGTACAAAATCTTTAATACTCTTTTTTTGTAAGTACCACCTTCCTAGGAGTAAGTTCTTTCTTGAGGTTTCTAATGTTGAAGATAGAAAGTTATTTTATTAAATTGGTATGTGGTCACTTCAGATATTAATAAACCAATTGGCAAGAATTTGCTGAATTAAACAAGAAGCCACAGATGAGGAAACAAAACTAGTGTTGCTTTTTTTTTTTTTTTAAGATTTTATTTTTAAGCCATCTCTATACCCAACTTGGGGCTCGAGCTCACAACCCTGAGATCAAGAGTTGCATGCTCTACTGACTGAGCCAGCCAGGTGCCCCTGAGTGTTGCTTTAATTATAGTTCCGCTACTACCCCCCCGCACTTGAATTTCTGATAATTACTTTGTAGTTTGAATAGTTTTCTTTTTTCCAGTTAAAATATTTCCTCCTTGATTAGATTTCCTGATGCAGTATCATTTCTTTTTTTGCATTTCTTTTGACCATAGGTTTGCATTTGACTCTTTTACACTTGGTAATAGTACCTATAGTAATTCATGTTTAACTCCCCTTCCATTCTTAGTTTTGGAATTTGGTCCCATGTCATTTTTAAACAACTAGGCAAAGTTTAAGGTGATTCTAAAACAAGTGTTATTTATTTAAATTCAATTTAATTAGCATATAGTGCATCATTAGTTTCTGAGGTAGAATTTAACATATATTTATATACATATATATTTAACATATTGCATATAACACCCAATGCTCATTACATCAAGTGCCCTCCTTAATGCCCATCACCCAGTTACCCATCTCTCCTCCAGCAACCCACAGTTTGTTTCCTATAGTTAAAAGTCTCTTATGGTTTGTCTCCTTCTCTGTTTTCATCTTATTTTATTTTTCCATCCCTTCCCTTATGCTCATCAGTTTTGTTTCTTAAATTCCACATATGAGTGAAATTATAAGATACTTGTCTTTTCTCTGACTTATTTTGCTTAGCATAATACACTATAGCTCCATCCACGTCATTGCAAATGGCAAGATTTCATTCTTTTTGATAGGGCTGAGTAATAATTCCACTGTATATACCACTTTATCCAATCATCTATTGATGGACATCTGGGCTTTTCCCCTGTTTTGGCTATTGTGGACATTGCTGCTATAAACATTGGGGTGCACATGCCCCTTCGGATCCCTATGCAGAACAAGTGTTTTAAAATCACATAGTCTAGGAACAAGATGGCAGAGGAGTAGGAGACCTAAATTTCGTCTGGTTCCAGGAATTCAGCTAGATAGTTATCAAACCATTCAGAACACCTACAAACTCAACAGGAGATTGAAGAAAAGAATAGCAGCAATTCTACGAACAGAAAAGTGACCACTTTCTGGAAGGTAGGATGTGCAGAGAAGTGAATCTGAGACAAGAAGATAGAGAGGGAGCCTCCATCAGCCGGCTACCGGCAAGTGATAGAGCAGTGGAGCACAAAATTGGAACTTTTAGAAGTCTGCTCTGCTGAGGGATGTTACTCCAGTGGCTAAGCGGGGAGTGGAACCCTCGCTGGGACAGTGTGGTCTCAGGACCCTGGGGTCACAGAAAGACCGGGGGTGCCTGAGTGTGACAGAGCTCCCAGGTATTGGAGCGGGGAAGCCAGCTGCAAAGATGGAGCCAAGAAGTGGGCTCTCAGCTCGGGGTTGCCATAACCTGTGATCCATGGCACAATTGGGCCATTACTCTTTAAGCAGGGACCCAACAAGCAGCAGATCCGGGGAGAATCCCCTTCCTCCCCTGGGGAGACTCCAAATGGGGCCATGTGCCAGAGATAGAAATGCTCGGTCACCGGCCAGGTGAGCCCAGAGTGCGGCTGGAGACCAGGCAGACAGGAGTGATTGCTTTTCTGTGAGAGCTTACCAAGGAGTGGGGCCCCGAGCTCTCGGCTCCTCCAGGACCAGAGATTGCAAGGCCGCCATTTTCACTCTCGTCATCCAGAAGCTGTACAGAAAGCTTTCAGAGAACAAAAGCTACTGAGAGCAAACCCGAGCAGATTACTTAGCCTGGCCTCTGGCAAGGGCGGTGCAGTTCCACCTCAGACAAAGACATTTGAGAATCACTGCAACGGCCCCTCCCCAGAAGATAAGCAAGAACATCCAGCCAAGACCAAGTTTACCGATTAACGAGAACTGCAAAACTCCAGCGCTAGAGGAATACAGCACATAGAATTCATGGCTTTTTTCCCATGATTTTTTAGTCTTTCAGCTTTAATTTTTTTAAATTTTCTTTATTTTTTCTTTTTCTATTTTTTTAGTTGAATTTTTCATCTTTTTCAACCAGTATCTTATCAATTCCTATTTTAAAATCTTTTTTAACTTTAATTTTTATAGTCATATTCTATCCCTTCATTGTATTTAACCTTATTTTTTGTGTATATATAAGTTGTTCTCTCTTTAAAATTTTGGGATGCAGTGTCTTCTAACAGACTAAAATGTACCCTAAATCTAGTGCATGACGTTGTCCTAGTCTCGCGCCTGATCACATTCTTTTTTTTTTTTTTAATTTTTTCATTCTTTTTTCAACCAACTTCTTATCAATTGTTTTTTTAAAATCTTATTTTTTTTTAAAGATTTTATTTGACAGAGAGATAGAGAGCACAGATAGAGTGGCAGGCAGAGGGAGAGGGAGAAGCAGGCTCACCACTGAACAGTGAGCCTGATGCGGGGCTCGATCCCAGGGCCCTGGGATCATGACCTGAACTGAAGGCAGACGCTTAACCGACTGAGCCACTCAGGCGCCCCTTAAAATCTTTTTTAATTTTCATCTTTACAGTCATGTTCCTTCCCTTCATCGTATTTACCCTTATTTTTGTGTGTGTATATATATGTTTTTCTTTCTATTAAATTTTGGGAGGCATTTTCTTCTGAAAGACCAAAATACACCCAAAACCTAGCGTGTGGCTCTGTTCTACTCACCAGCCCTCTCATATTCTTTTTTGTTTTCCCTCTTTATTTTCCCCCCAGTTTCGGGTTTCTTCTGATTTGTTTAGTGTATATTTTTCTGGGGTCGTTGTTACCCTTTTAGCATTTTGTTCTCTCATTCATCTATTCTCCTCTGGACAAAATGACAAGATGGAAAAACTCACCTCAAAAAAAAAGAACAAGGCAGTACCGACTGCCAGGGACCTGATCAACAGAGACCATTAGTAAGATGTTGGGACTAGAGTTCAGAATGACCATTATAAAGATACTAACTGGACTTGAAAGAGCATAGAAGATACTAGAGCATCCCTTTCTGGAGAAATAAAAGAACTAAAATCTAACCCAAGTCGAAATCAGAAAGGCTATTAATGAGGTGCAACCAAAAATGGAGGCTATAACTGCTAGGATAAATGAGGCAGAAGAGAGAATTAGTGATATAGAAGACCAAATGATGGAGAATAAAGAAGCTGAGAAAAAGAGAGAGAAACAACTACTGGATCACGGGGGAGAATTCAAGAGATAAGTAATACAATAAAGCGAAACAACATTAGGATAATTGGGATCCTAGAAGAAGAAGAAAGAGAGAGGGGCAGAAGGTATATTGGAGCAAATTATAGCAGAAAACTTCCCTAATTTGGGGAAGGAAACAGGCATCAAAATCCAGGAGGCACAGAGAACCCCCCTCAAAATCAGTAAAAATAGGTCAACACCCCCCGACATCTAATAGTAAAACTCCCAAGCCTCAGAGACAAAGAGAAAATCCTGAAAGCAGCTCTGGACAAGAGGTCTGTAACCTACAATGGTAGAAACATTAGATTGGCAGCAGACTTACCCACAGAGACCTGGCAGGCCAGAAAGAACTGGCATGATATATTCAGAGCACTAAATGATAAATATGCAGCCAAGAATACTATATCCAGCTAGGCTGTCACTGAAAATAGAAGGAGAGATAAAAAGCTTCCAGGACAAACAAAAACTAAAAGAATTTGTGAACACCAAACCAGCCCTACAAGAAATATTGGAAGGGGTCAGGGGTGCCTGGGTGGCTCAGGGGCGCCTGGGTGGCTCAGTTGGTTAAGCGACTGCCTTCGGCTCAGGTCATGATCCTGGAGTCCTGGATCGAGTCCCGCATCGGGCTCCCTGCTCGGCGGGGAATCTGCTTCTCCCTCTGACCCTCCCCACTCTCATGTGCTCTCTCTCATTCTCTCTCTCTCAAATAAATAAATAAAATCTTAAAAAAAAAAAAAAAAGACACACGGTATCAGATTGGATAAAAAAATGACCCATCGATAGGCTGTTTTCAAGACACTTATCTTAGACCCAAAGACACCTCCAGATTTTTTTTTTTTTAATATTTTATTTATTTATTTGACAGAGACACAGTGAGAGAGGGAACACAAGCAGGGGGAGTAGGAGAGGGAGAAGCAGGCTTCCCCGCGGTGCAGGGAGCCCGATATGGGGCTCAATCCCAGGACCCTGGGATCACGACCTGAGCCTAAGGCAGATGCTTAACGACTGAGTCACCCAGGCACCTCAAGACACCTCCAGATTTAAAGTGAGGGGGTGGAAAACCATTTACCATGCTAATGGACATCAAAAGAAAGCTGAGGTGGCAGTCCTTATATCAGACAAATTAGATTTTAAACCAAAGACGTAAGAGATGAGGAAGGACACTACATCATACTTAAAGGGTCTGTCCAACAAGAAGATTTAACAATTGTAAATATCTATGCCCCTAACATGGGAGCAGCCACTTATATAAGCCAATTAAAAACAAAAAGAAACACATCGACAATAATGCAATAATAGCAGGAGACTTTAACATCCCCCTCACTGAAATGGACAGATCATCTAAACAAAAGATCAACAAGGAAGTGAAGATTTTAAATGACACACTGGACCAAACGGACTTCACAGATATTCAGAACATTCCATCCCAAAGCAACAGAATACACATTCTTCTCTAGTGCCCATGGAACATTCTCCAGAATAGATCACATCCAGGGTCACAAATCAAGTCTTAACTGGTACCAAAAGATTTTGGACCACAATGCTTTGAAACTAGAACTCAATCACAAGAGGAAAGTCAGAAAGAACTCAAATACATGGAGGCTAAAGAGCATCCTACTAAAGAATGAATGGGTCAACCAGGAAATTAGAGAAGAATTTTAAAAATTCATGGAAACAAATGAAAACACAACTGTTCAAAATCTTTGGGATACAGCAAAGGCGGTCCTAAGAGGAAAGTATATAGCAATGCAAGCCTTTCTCAAGAAACAAGAAAGGTCTCAAATACACAGCCTAACCCTCCACCTAAAGGAGCTGGAGAAAGAACAGCAAATAAGGCCTAAACCCAGCAGGAGAAGAGAAATAATAAAGATCAGAGCAGAAATCAATGAAATAGAAACCAAAAGAACAGTAGAACAGATCAACGAAACTAGCAGCTGGTTCCTTGAAAGAATTAATAAGATTGATAAACCCCTGGCCAGGCTTATCAAAAAGAAAAGAGAAATGACCCAAATAAATAGAATCGTGAATGAAAGAGGAGAGATCACAACCAACACCAAAGAAATACAATTATAAGAACATACTATGAGCAACTCTATGCCACCAAATTAGATAATCTGGAAGAAATGGATGCATTCCTAGAGATGTATAAACTACCAAAACTGGACCAGGAAGAAATAGAAAACCTGAACAGACTCATAACCAGTAAGGAAATTGAAGCAGTCATCAAAAATCTCCCAACAAACAAGAGCCCAGGGCCAGATGGCTTCCCAGGGGAATTCTACCAAACATTTAAAGAAAAATTAATACCTATTCTTCTGAAACTGTTCTAAAAAATAGAAATGGAAGAAAAACTTCCAAATTCATTTTATGAGGCCAGCATTACCTTGATCCCAAAACCAGACAAAGACCCCATCAAAAAGGAGAATTACAGACCAATATCCCTGATGAACATGGATGCAAAAATTCTCACCAAAATACTAGCCAGTAGGATCCAGCAGTACATTAAAAGGATTATTCACCATGACCAAGTGGGATTTATTCCTGGGCTGCAAGGCTGGTTCAACATCCGCAAATCGATCAATGTGATACAATACATTAATAAAAGTAAGAACAAGAACTATATGATCCTCTCAATAGATGCAGAAAAAGCATTTGACAAAGTGCAGCATCCTTTCTTGATTAAAACTCTTCAGAGTGTAGGGACAGAGGGTACATACCTCAATATCATAAAAGCCATCTATGAAAAACCCACAGCGAGTATCATTCTCAATGGGGAAAAACTGAGAGCTTTTCCCTTAAGATCAGGAACATGGGAGGGATGTTCACTATTACCACAGCTATTCAACATAGTATTAGAAGTCCTAGCCTCAGCAATCAGACAACAAAAAGAAATAAAAGGCATCTGAATTGGCAAAGAAGAAGACAAACTTTCACTCTTTGCATATGATATGATGCTCTGTGGAAAACCAAAAAGACTCCAGCCAAAGATTGCTAGAACTCATACAGGAATCGAGCAACATGGCAGGATATAAAATCAATGCACAGAAATCAGTTGCATTTCTATACACTAACAATGAAACAGAAGAAAGAGAAATTAAGGAGTCGATCCCATTTATAATTGCACCCAAAACCATAACATACCTAAGAATAAACCTGACCAAAGAGGCAAAGGATCTGTCCTCAGAAAACCATAGAACACTCATGAAAGAAATTGAGAAAGACACAAAAAAATGGAAAAATGTTCCATGCTTGTGGATTGGAAGAACAAATACTGTTAAAATGTCTAAGCTACCTAGAGCAATCTACACATTCAGTGCAATCCCTATCAAAATACCATCAACTTTTTTCACAGAGCTGGAACAAATAATCCTATAATTTGTATGGAACCAGAAAAGACCCTGAATAGCCAGAGGAATGTTGAAAAAGAAAACCAAAGCTGGTGGCATCATAATTCCGGACTTGAAGCTCTATTACAAAGCTGTCATCATCAAGACAGTATGGTACTGGCACAAAAACAGACACATAGATCAGTGGAACAGAATAGAGAGCCCAGAAATGGACCCTCAGCTCTATCGCCAACTAATCTTCAACAAAGCAGGAAAGAATATCCAATGGAAAAAAGACAGTCTCTTCAACAAATGGTGTTGGGAAAACTGGACAGCCACGTGCAGAAGAGTGAAACTGGACCATTTTCTTACACCATACACAATAGACTCAAAATGGATGAAAGACCTAAATGTGAGACAGGAATCCATCAAAATCCTAGAGGAGAATATAGGAAGTAACCTCTTCAACATTGGCCATAGCAACTTCTTTCAAGACACACCTCCAAAGGCAAGAGGAACAAAGGCAAAAATGAACTATTGGGATTTCATCAAGATAAAAAGCTTTTGCACAGCAAAGGAAACAGTCAACAAATCCAAAAGACAACCTACGAAATGGGAGAAGATATTTGCAAATGACATATCAGATAAAGGGCTAGTATCCAAAATCTATAAAGAACTTATCTAAGTCAACACCCAAAGAACAAAGAATTCCATCAAGAAATGGGCAGAAGACATGAACAGACATTTCTGCAAAGGAGACATCCAAATGGCCAACAGACACATGAAGAAATGCTCAACATCCCTTGGCATCAGGGAAATACAAATCAAAAACACAATGAGATACCACCTCACACCAGTCAGAATGGCTAAAATTAACAAGCCAGGAAACGACAGATGTTGGCGAGGATGCAGAGAAATGGGAACCCTCCTACACTATTGGTGGGAATGCAAATTGGTACAGCCACTCTGGAAAACAGTATGGAGGTTCCTTAAAAAGTTGAAAATAGAGCTACCCTACAATCCAGCAATTGCACTACTCAGTATTTACCCCAAAGATACAAATGTAATGATCTGAAGGGGCACATGCACCCCAATGTTTATAGCAGCAATGTCTACAATAGCCAAACTATGGAAAGAACCTGGATGTCCATCAACAGCTGAATGGATAAAGAAGATGTGGTGTATGTGTAGACACACACACACACACACACACACAATGGAATATTATGCAGCTTTCAAAAAAAATGAAATCTTGCCATTTGCAACGACGTGGATGGAACTAGAGGGTATTATTCTAAGCGAAGTAAGTCAGAAAGACAAGTCTCCTATGATCTTACTGATACGAGAAATTTGAGAAACAAGACAGAGGATCATAGGAGAAGGGAGGGAAATATGAAACAAGACGAAACCAGAGAGGGAGACAAACCATAAGAGACTCTTAATCTCAGGAAACAAAGTGAGGGTTGCTGAAGTGGAGGGCGGTGGGAGGAATGGGGTGGCTAGGTGATGGACATTAGGGAGGGTATGTGCTATGATGAGTGCTGTGAATTGTGTAAGACTGATGAATCACAAACCTGTACCCCTGAAACAAATAATACATTATATGTTAATAAAAAAATTTTTTAATAAAAAATTAGAAAATCACATAGTCTATAAAAAAGACACAACTTTTTTCATATAAGGAGTAATAATGTTTTGTGTTATTCTTAGAAATCTTGAATCATATGAATCTTATTTGAGGACATAATCCGTAAAATGAATTTTTTATAAGTTTTAAGAAGTATAACAAAGTACTCCCTTCCCAGTTGCCTGCCCTCAGAGTAAAGAGTACATTTTGGTAAAATTCTTTAAATGACTAGTAAAAAACAGTAATGATACTTCTTTGTGCTTCTGATTATTTGTTTAAACTTATCATTTTTCACAGAAAATTGAAACTCTCAAAGAGACAACAAATGTAAGTTACGTGTTTGGTAAACTCTGGCTTTACATTAGAAAGTGCTTTAAAATATCATTTCTATTTTAAGCTGTTGATTAAATTAATAAATTGCTCTATTAATAAGAGCAGTTGAGATTTTAATTTTTATAAATTTTTACAAGGGTGTTTAAGAATTTTATTATTTTCTAAAGGATATAAAGGGACTTGAATAATCCTTCTAATTAAAATTCACTTCGTGGACCATTTTACGTGTTTCTGATCTTATCTGTCTTAAGATCCTTGGATAAAAGGTATCATCCATGCACAATGTATATTATCTTTTTTATAATTAAAATATATTGTGATTCACGTTTTCTGATGTACTGGCCTTCTCACGTTATATAATAGGCTACTAATAAGATTTGTATTTCGACAAGAGCAGTTTTAAAAACAGGCAAAGTAGTAGTATTCAGGGTTCACTGTATTGTGATAGGATTCTTTACTCTTCATAATTCCTTAAAAGTCTTGAATAGATATTTTAGAAGTTTACACTGGGATTGTCTGCTATTGATCTAAGAATTTGGAAATTAATCAGACTCACATCTTTTTCTGTTTGAAGTGTTGAAAAACCATTTAGAATGTTATTGAGTACAAATTAACAATTTTTTGGCATTCTTTAATGATAGAATTGCTTATGATAACTTCATCTAACACTGTTAGTATATTAGAACCCACTGGAATCCAGAGAGGGTATTTCTTGTGTAGTATAAACTTAAATCCTGTACATCTGAACTGATTTTTATTTTTTTATTTTTATTTTTATATTTTAAGCTTTAATGTCATATGACTATTTTATTTGGTGCAAGATCCTAAAATCAGTGTTCTGTTTTTATAGAGCATGGTAGAATCAATTAAACACTGCATTGTGTTGCTGCAGATTGCTAAAGTAAGTAAATTTTACTTTACTTTCATTTAATGAGATGTAAAAATTATAATGGCATTTCTCTTTAATAGCCAGGAACTTGGTTGTGAAATAAGTACCTTCCTCCAATAAGTTGTATTGTGGGGTTCCTGGTACTATTGAACAACTATTGTATTAAGATATTAACCTTAGCAGCATGTGCCTGTTTTTGATAAGGTAATTTCTGATACGGTGACTGGGAAAGAGGGGAGTATTGTTTGAATGACTCACCTCTTCCTTCCTCCTTATCCATTATCACTGCTTAGAGCAAAGACATATTTTGCAAAACCTTTCACAGAAAAGTTTTTCTTAGGAGAAAAGGAATTAAATTTTAGCAAGAGTTCTTTTTCTCATCCATAATAAGGAGTATAATAAAGATATATATATTTTTAATTTTGTTGTAGGTTTTTTCGGTTACTAAACTACATTAGTGAACCGCTACTTTAAATTGCTATTCTTATTCATGGAATAATATGTATTTTGAAATACTGTGGTGCGGTAAAAATTTCATGGTTATTGTGCCTGCTTTTCTGAAAAATTTTGGTGTATTCAACTTAAATGTCGATTTGATTGCTTGGTATTTTGAGGAATAAGCATTTTAGTGTTTGAAAAGAAGAATTAAAAAAAATCCCCCCCCCCCATTATTTCTACTGACTGTACCTCTGTATTTCTAGCCAGTGGCTAGAAGAGGGTAGACAGGCCATTCAGTAGCCACTATTGGGAGTGATGTTTGCATGGATTTTTAATTACTGGCCTATTTTACTTATTCAGTTGCATGTATTTGTTTGCCTGATAATGGTCACTTTTTACCTAGTATTGTTAATGACACAATTATATAGGACAGTCTATTTGTGCTTAGATGGGAAGGATATTGGGCATATGAGTTAAAGGAGGGCAGTGTCATTTTCTTTTGAGGTTAGATTCAGTATATTAAAGTGTCAGAATTTAAGGGCTTATGTTCACTTTCTGGGTGTTTTGTTTGTTTTACCACTATGCCTGATTTCCTATGTGTGTGTGTGTCTAAATTTTCATCTACTTTTGTGGATCAGAATATATTCTAAAGGGAGGATAGGGTTGGAGGCGTAAAAGAGATGGTAAGGTGTTTGTTTTTCTTGACTGAGAAATTTTATGGGTGGTTGGGTCACCTACTGTTACCCAAAAGCCTCTACAGTGTATGGATAACCAGTAAACTACACCTTGCTCAATGTGAATAGGTAGGTATTTTAGGGATTCACACTGCCTTCTCTGGAAGATTGAGGAAGTAGAAGAGCTGATAGTGTTTAGACTGGTTTGGATAACCTCTACAAGTCATTTAAGACTTTAGATAGTTGTAAAACAAGGCAACAAGCCTCTTTCAGTAGCTCACCTTTTAGCTACCCATCAAGAGTATTTTTGGTGTTCTACCTTTGGAATGAGTTAGAATTCAAATTATTAATACTCCTTTTTAGAAGTTTCTACTATTTTTTTTTTAAGATTTTTTTTATTTTTGAAGTAATCTCTACACTCAACATGGGGGCCTGAACTCACAACCCTGATATCAAGAGCCACGCGCTCCACTGACTGAGCCAGCCAGGCGCCCCTAGAAGTTTCTGCTATTTAGTCTATACCTCCTATCTCTCTGTTTATCTTAGCCTAGCTTGATAGACTTACATTTCAGGGTCCTTCAGAACAGGTAACATAGATTAAGTAAATGGAGTTTGGCTTTTTAATTTTTTCCAGAAGGAAGTTTTATTAAGGCTTTTATGTTCAAATACTATCCCTTAAATTATATATGTACTGTATATGAACTTTGTGTGTATCTTTAAATGTAAATCAGACCATTTCACTCGTCTGCTCAAATCCCACTAAATGGTTTCCCATCTCTCTTGGAATGCACTCTAAACTATTTACAATAACTTACATCACTTGAACCATCACTACTCTATCACCTCATCTACCCTCACTTGATCACACTACTCCAACAATATTGGCTTGTTTTCTTTTTCACAGACAGGCCAGACTTTTTCTGCTTCAGGGATTTGTATTTGCTTTCCCCGCTGCCTAGAAGGAACTTACCCCAGATTTCCAGGACTCACCCCCTCACTTTATTCAGATTTCTGCCCACATGAAATCTCTTTGAAGAGACCTTCCTGACCACTCTATCTAAAATAATCTCTAATCTCTCATTTGTGTTTTTTTCTTCATGGCCTTGCATCACTAGCCAGAATTACATGATACCTTGTTTATTGTCTTTCTACCACCTGATTTATAATCTCCTTAAGGACTTTGTCTTATTTGCCATTGTATTAGTCTGCTTGGGCTGCCCTAACAAGCCACCACAGAGTGGGTGGCGTAAACAAAAGAAATTTATTTTCTCGCAGTTTTGGAAGCTAGAAATTCAAGATCAAGGTTCCTGCCAATTTGGTTTTCTGTGAGGACCCTTTTTAACTTGTAGACAGCCACCTTCTCAGTATGTCCTCATGTGGCCTTTCATTGGTATGTGCACAAACAGAGAGAGAAAAGAGAGGGAGGGAGGGGGGAGGAGGAGATGGAAGGGACAGAGGGAGAGTAGGGAGAGAGAAGGTGAGGAGAGCTCTCTGATATAAGGACACTTACTAGGTCAGGGCTCCATCTTTAGGACCTTATTAAACCATAATTTACTTCATTAGAGGTCCCATCTCCAAATATAGCCATCCTGGGGGTTAGGGCTTCTTCTGAATTTGCCGGTGGTGGGTGGAGACACACAAATATTCGCTCTATAACACCACTGTATCCTCAGTGCCTAGAACAGTTGCCTGCCACATGGTAGGGGCCTGATAATTGTAAATTTTGAATGGATGTTTCTAATACATAACTTTTAATGGTTGCATAGTTTAGTGTTTCCCCTTTATGATTTTTTTTATTTAGCCACCTCTCTGTTCTGCTGTTGGTAAACATGGCAGAACTTCTATCTAATACTAATGGGAATATAAATTATTAGTCATTTTGGAGGATTATTCTTCATTGACAGGTTAATAAAATATTGAAATCAGCTACTTTGAGAGATTGCCACCTGAGACCTAACGGATATAAGAAGATAGCTAATTTGATATCTTTGTAGTTTGGAGTAATTTAGTATTAGCTTCTTAGAGGCAGCATGCTGTAGGTAGGATTTTAAACCCCTTCCAGTTTTGATTCTTTCATTCTCACTACCAGAAGTTCCCCTCCTGTCTAAATGATTAATGCATTGGTTCCCAAACTTTGCGGCTCACTGGAATCACCTGAGGATCTTTAACAAGTCTTATGCCTGGCTCCCACTCCCAGACATTGTGTGGTAATTGCTGTGGGTTGTCACCTGGGCTTTGGGATTTTTAAACTCCCAGGTGGTTGTAATATGCAGCAAAGTTTGGGCATCACTTGGTTAGTGGGATTTTCAGGTAAGTTCTGTTAGTTCAGAAGACTTCATTTTTTGTACCATAGATAGAGACAGTTGGCGTTTCATGAGAAACTGCAGAGGAAGGTGGGGGAGATGGAAGAGAGCAGAAATAATCTGGGAGGCCCCTACATCTGAGGACTTGACCAGTTCCTTATCAAGATTAGGTGATAAGACCTATATGCCACAACTCAGATAAGCAAGTGAAATTAATAATGTATTTTATTTAACCCAGTATATCCAAAATCATTTCAACATAAGCAATGTAAAAATTCATTAATGAGACACTTCATTGTCTTTTTTTTTTGTACTAAGTTTTCAGTATCTTGGGTGTATTTTTTACTTTGAACCAGCCACATTTCAAGTGCTTAATAGCCACATGTGACTAGTAGCTCCCAAACTGGACAGTACAGGTCTAGGTTATCCTTTCAAAGTAGATTGTATATTTAAGTTGTCTTTGGATCGCACATTCTCTCCCCAGAACATTTTCCTTCATAAGAGTTTTTGTTTTCATAAGTATTTTTAAATTCTTCATTAGACTTTTAAGAGAACAGGTTTACTGATACTAATTTACATATCATAAAATTCACTCATTTAAAGTGTACATTTCAATGGTTTTTGGTATATTTACAAAGTTGTACAATCATCACTATAATCAAATTATAGTACATTTTTATCACCACAAGAAGAAATGTTGTACCTATTAAGCAGTCATTCCCTGTTCCTCTTTCCCTTGCTACCCTTGCCCCTGTTCTTCCTCCAATCCCTGGCATCCACTGATCTGTTTCTAGATTTGCCTATTCTGGACATTTCGTGTAATTAGGATCCCACAGTATGTGGTCTTTTGTGACTGGCTTCTTTCACTTAGCATAATGTTTTTAAGGCTCATTCATATGGTAGCATGTATCAGGACTTAATTCCTTTTCATTTCTGAAGAGTAGTTTATTGAATGGATATCCCACATTTTGTTTATTCATCAGTTGATGAACATTATGAATAATGCCACAATGAATGTGTACATTATAATGGTTTTGTGTGGAGGTATATTTCCATTTCTTTTAACTTATGCATGGAAGTGGCCTTAACAGGGTCATACAGTAACTCTGTGTCTTTTTTAGAAATTGCTAAACTACTTTTCAAAGCACCTACACCATTTTACATTCTCACAGTGTGTTACAATTCCATTTTCTCCACATCCTTACCAATATTTGTGATTCTCCTTTTTTTTTTTTTTTTTTAGTGGCTTACAACAGCACTCCTTTATAAGCTCACATTTCTATAGATCAGACTCTTAAAGTGACTGGGCTGGGTTCTATGCTTAAGGATATCACAGGGTCCAAATTAAGGTTCTAGACAGGTTGAACTATCTGTGGAGGCTCTGGGAAAGAATCCACTTCCAGGCTTATTCAGGTTGTTAGCAGAATTCAGATCCTTGTTGTAGGACCAAGGTCCCCATTTCCTTGCTAGTTGTTGGCTAAAACTTGGTGTCAGCAACTAAACGCCTCTCTCTGGTCCTTGCACAGACTCCCTCTATCTGCAAAGCCAGCAGTGGCACATCATATCCTTCTCATGGTTCACATTTCTGACCTTCTCTTCTGCCACCAGGCAGGGAAAGCTCTCTACTTTTAATGGCTCATGAAATTAGATCAGATCCACCTGAATAATGTTTCTATCTTACGGTCAGCGCTAAATATCATATGATTTCACTTATGTGGAATCTGAAAAACAAAACAAATGAACAAACAAAAACAGAAACAGACCCATAAATGGAGAGAACAGCTGGTGGTTGCCAGAGAGGAGGGGAAATGAGGGAACTAGGCAAAATGGGTGAAGGGGAGTGGGAGGTATAGGCTTCTGGTTATGGAATGAGTAAGTCATGGGGATGAAAGGTACAGTACAGGGAATGTACTCAATGGTATTGTAATAGTATGGTGACAAATGGTAGTTGCACTTGTGGTAAGCAAGTAAAAAAAAAGTATAGACTTGTCTATACTATACTATACTAATCACTGTGTTGTACACCTGAAACTAATGTAACATTGTCAACTATACTTCAGTTAAATAAATAAATAAATAATCCACAGAACTTGTGAATATGATGAGATCACGCTTCTGATTGTCTTTTTGGTTGTAGCCATTCTCTTGATATCTTGCAGTTTTCATTTGCATTTCCCTAAGGAATAGTAATGTTGAGTATCTTTTCACATACTTATTAGCCATTCATATATCTTCGGAGAAATGTCTTTTCAAATCTTTGCTCATTTTTTAGTTGGGTTCTTTTTAATCTTGTTGAGTTGTAGGTTCTAAATACAAATCCTTATCAGACATGATCTGCATATTTTTCTTCAAGTTTGTAGGTTGTCTTTTCACTTTCGTGATAGCATCCTGAGACACATGCATATTTTTATTTTTGATGAGATCCTGTTTATCAGATAAATCTTCTATTGTTTGTGCCTTTGGTGGCTTATCTGAGAAGTCATTGCCTAATCCTAGATCACAAAGATTTATTCCTGTGTTTTGAGTTTGAAGTTTTAGCTCATATTTGCATTCATCTTTGTGGTGTGAGGTAGGGGTCTAAATTTATTTTTCTGCATGTGGCTATCCAGTCGTCCCAGCCTCATTTGTTGAATCTCATCAGACTTGAATTAGCATGTTTATTTTTTGTTGCATATAATTAGTAAGTGTATTGGTCCATAATTAGGGAGCTTTTACTGGACTGCATTGCCTTATTAGAAAGATGAGGATAGGGGTGCCTGGGTGGCTCAGTCGTTAAGCGTCTGCCTTCGGCTCAGGTCATGATCTCAGAGTCCTGGGATCGAGCCCCACATCGGGCTCCCTGCTTGGTGGGAAGCCTGCTACTCCCTCTCCCACTCCCCCTGCTTGTGTTCCCTCTCTCGCTGTGCCTCTCTCTGTCAAATAAATAAATAAAATCTTTAAAAAAAAAAAAAAAAAGAAAGATGAGGATATATTTCATGTATTTTCTTAGTAGGCATGGTTTTTAAAATATTAGAGTCTGTAGTTCTGGCCAGAAGTCTTCCCAAATTATGTTGTGCTGATGTTTTTGTTCATTTTCAGATTTATAGATCTCAGTCATGCTGGTATGTTCTGAGAAGAGACTAGCCTTTGTATTAAGGAATGAGGGATTTATAACCACATAAAAATACAGTATAATTTAAGTGGGAAGTAGCATTAGACCTTTTCTTTGTTTCATTAAAATAATTCATATTGAATTCAATCAGATCTCTAGTTCAGTAATACTTGAGATTTAGCTTTAACTGACCTTGATTAAAGGCCACTATGGTATACTTACAAAACAAAAACAGAACAATTTTTAAAAAGAAAGATGGAAGTGGGAGCGGGGAAGGGATGAATGTAGCCTTTTTAGGTAGTAGAACAAAATCCCTAAAGTACGTGATGGGAATGGATTGATAGGAAGGCATTTAATAGTCTATGATTTGACTCTGCCTTAAAAGACCACAACAGTTGGGATGCCTGGGTGGCTCAGTCGGTTAAGCGGCTGCCTTCGGCTCAGGTCATGATCCCAGGGTCCTGGGATCGAGTCCCACATTGGGCTCCTTGCTCGGCGGGGAGCCTGCTTCTCCCTCTGCCTGCCTCTCCCCCTGCTTGTGTTCTGTCTCTCTCTCTGACAAATAAATAAAATCTTAAAAAAAAAAACAAAAACACAATAACAAAAATAATGAACCCTGGTCTAAAATACTCTGTAGGTAGCATACATTATTAATTGAGAACATTTTGGGGGGAAAGTTTGTCAGATACTGAAATTTATTTTAAATTATACCAGAATTAAAAGTGGTTGGTTTCTTAGATAATATACATATATAATGTGGTATATCAGTAATCATTCACTGCATAACAAACCAGTCTAAACTGAGGGTCTTAAAATAGCAACAGTCATTTAAATTTTGCTCACAAATATGCAGTTTGAGTAGACCTCATGACTTGTTTCTGTTTCATGAAATGTCACCAGTAATGACTTGATGCAGGGCTAGAGGATCTACTTTCAAGGTGGCTCACTCACATGCCTGGAAAGTTGGACTGAGGGCCTAAATTCTCCATATAGTCCTCTTTACAGCTGCTTGGATTTTCTCACAGTATGGTGGTTGGGTTCCTAGAAAACAGTGAAAGTTTGTGACATTTCCATGACCTAGTCGTAGAAATCACATATAGTCACTTCTGCTGTACTTACTGGTAGAGACCATCACAAAGGCCCACCTAGGTTCTAGGGTAAGGGACATGAACACTGCCTCTTTTGGGGGCCATTTCTGGAAAATTTAATCTATCACATGTTATGTAATATTTCTTTCCAAGAAATCCTTTGGAAAAATCAATTTAATATTTAGAAATTAATAGGGGAAGGCCAGAATTAAGTTAAAATGTCATCTACGCAAGAAACTTTCTCTATTTTCAACTGTCTCTGTTAAGAATTAACTGAAACTTTGGATATTCTAAATATATAGTTAATTTTGCAAATAGGGGGAAACCCCATCATGAATTGCACAGTTAACAAAATGCAGTTATTCTCAAGGACCCAGTGTATAGTCATATTCATAGCTACACTTTATTAGAGCAAAGGATCCAAAGCAAAATCAGCAAAGGGAAAAGGCACATGGGGCAAAATCCAGAGGAAACCAGCACAAACTTCCAAGTGTCTTCTCCCAGTAGACTCACACAGAATGTGTTTACTTCCTCCAGCAACAAATTGTGACAACATATGTGAAATTTGGGGGCACCTGGGTGGCTCAGTTGGTTAAGCCTCTGCCTTCTGCTCGGGTCATGATCTAAGAGTCCTGGGATCAAGCCCCACATGGGTTCTCTGCTCATGGGGGAGTCTGCTTAGCCCTCTCTCTCTGCCACTTCTTCCCCCCCCCCCCCCGCCCCTTGTGCTCTCTCCCTCCCTCTCTCTGCCTCAAATAAATAAAAAAAATCTTAAAAAAAAAAAAAAAAGTAAAATTTTGTCTACCGGGGAAGCTCATTGAAGACTCAACACCCTCAGTTTTTGTTGGGGCCTTGTCATATAAGCACTCTCTAGCTAGGACTTATCAAGATTCCAGACTCCCAGAAGGAAAGCTGGTTGTTAGCATAAACCATATTATTAAACAGTTTAGGCACAGTGAGCCACTCTTATCATCAGATAGAGTGATGGGGACCCTCCCAAAATTCAAGTTCCTAATCATTAGCCAAAGGCCAATTTTGCAGGCAGATATGCTGCTATGTTAATGCTTTTCTGTACCTGCACTTAAAAATATATATATGTTCCCAAATCTTCAGTTGCTCTTGGTTGACCCTTCAATGTGTAGATTTCTGAGTAAACTCAGTGGTTAAAGAAAAATTTATAGATATAAATGAGATACAACTTGGCCATTATGGTTTTTTTTTTTTTTTTTAAGATTTTATTTATTTGACAGAGAGAGACACAGCAAGAGAGGGAACACAAGCAGGGGGAGTGGGAGAGGGAGAAGCAGCCTTCTCGCGGAGCAGGGAGCCTGATGCAGGCCTTGATTCCAGGACCCTGGGATCATGACCTGAGCCTGAGCCGAAGGCAGACGCTTAACGACTGAGCCACCCAGGCACCCCGGCCATTATGTTTAAAACCAAGACCAAATATTGGTTTCTGTTAAAACTTTAAAACTTCCTGATAGTATGGAGCTAGAACTTTAAACATAATACAAATAAGTGGATTATAATTACAGAAGTGAATATGTGTTGATAACTTTCCACCACCTTCTTCCTGAAGTACATCCTTGGAGAAGCAAGGCAAAATAGCATATTAAGAACATGAGTTCTGAAGCCAGACTAATGGAATCCTGGCTCCCCACCCTCTATCTGTCTCAATTTTCTTATATGTCCAGTAGGAAAAATAATAGTATCTACTTTATCGAGTTGTTGGTGGAATAATTAATGCAAAATATTTGTCAGGCAGTTAAGTGCTAATTCCTATGTCATTCCATGGATCAGTGATTATTACATTTACTTAAACAAAAATCAAACCATCTATTGAGAAAAGTATAATTCTGGGGCCTGCAGCCAGAATATGGGAAATAGTGTCTCTTCCAAGATTTTAAGGGTATATGATTCTTACACCTTTAAAATGCAGTGAGAGTTTGGGAGTTGTGGGTAGTTGGCATAATTTACTATAAAATTAAACCCAGAAATATTCAGGGTCTTCAATCCTAAATTAGTATATCTGCTGTTAATAGTTGATACTGATATAACTGCACAGTTCCATAAGATATTCATAATGAATTTAATTCAACTGCCTATATAAAAAAACAATTGCCATGCTGTTGGTGGTGGTGGTTGTGTAGCCATTGATAGAATTACGTTTGGCTAGCAATGTACAGATGGAATTATAATCTCAATAGAAACCGAGAAATAGTTTTCTAACATTGTTACTAGTAGAATAAGCTTTCATAATAGGGAAGAAAGTACACAAGGACTTACTTAAATAAAAGAATGAAGTTAATATTTTTAACATTTTTCCTTAAGGACCAGTGTAATGCGGAGAAGCACGCAGATGGAATTATAGTAAGTTTAATCTAATCTTTTTGTTTCCCTTTACTTCTGCAGAGCATTATAACCAGTCATGTCAGGAGAAGCCTGAACTTCTACTCATTTTTCAACACAAATTCCTCTTTTTCACCTACTCACTGCTTTTTGTTGTTGACTCTTGCAATTTTCCTTAAGCTTCTAAAATTGGCCATCTTTCAGTAATCATTTGCAGGGAAAATGTTAAAATTTTTCTAAGTGTTGGTTCAGATTGAATCACTTTGCATGTGTTAACATGAAGGGTTAATCATGGTGTGAAAATACAGCTTTTATGACTAAGGCATAACTCACAATGCTACATTTCTTGTCAAACTTCTTTTTTTCTCAGATGAAAGCAGAAGGGGAGGGATTCAGTATTGAAACATATCTTAATCTTTTTAATATTGTGTGTTGGTTTCTATTTTTTAGATTTTGTGTGTTAACTATCATTGCTACTGTGGTATATACTGTTTTTATTAGAACAAATTGCAGCATGAATTCTTCCATTTACAGCCATTTTCTTATTCTTTCCTCCTCCTCAGCTTTTTACTCTTCCCTTAGATTCAACTTCTCCTTTAAAAAGAAAAGAAAATTTTATTGTTGGTGTTTCCCATCTGGAAATAAAAGTTAGAATTTGAAGATTTGTAGTTGGAGTGACCCTGTTTTTATGGTAAACTGAGTGACTTCTGTTTAGACTGTATTTCTAAAGCAGGAGGCAGCCCCTTTTTTTGTCCCAAGACTTTAAAGATGCCACCTTGTCTGAGATCTGGAAACTTCAAAATCTTCAAAACCATCTCATGATTATACTTGAAAGGATAAGCATGTTATCTTTGTATTTGGTTTAAAATGAAAAAAGTTAAATATCGATGTTGTTTGCATATTTCTTAAGAAGCCAGAGATAAGAGAAGCATTTTTAGAATTTGAATTAAAGACGGAATTTTTATCTGTCTTTTCACAGTGCGAGTTCAGAATTTGATCCATGGTGATAATACAATTATGTGATCTGAATACAATGTAATATAATGTAGTATCTCTTCCTGAGCTCTCAGTTAAGATTGTAAGCCTCATGGAAAAAGGACTATATATGTTGTCTAGCATGTCATGGTCCCCAAAGATCCTAAGGAAAATCATGTTGGCAATTATTTTTATCTCTCTTTCCTCAAAACAAAATTAGTTACTTTTTATTATGTTAAAAAATCGGCAGTTTCATAAAGCATACCAAAAATGTTTGGTCATTTGCAATTAAAAACATCTAGAAAGTTTAAACTTACAAAAAATCTAAACCTGTAGAAAACAACCATACTTGAATCATTTGATCAGGACTATAGCATTTTTCCTTAAGAGTTTTTATTTTTTTAAAAAGAAAGGAAGCGTTCATGATTTAAATCTTAGACCCACACAGCTAGAACCTGGCCCTGCTACTCAATAGCTGTGATCTTAGGCAGGTTATTTGACCTTTGAGCCTTAGTTTCCTCAGCTTTAAAGAAAGGTGGCTAGATCTACCTCAGAACATTGTTGTAAGGTACAGGATGAGCACAGAATCAATAAATGGTAGTTATACATAAATGCATGCATATATAATTTATATTTTGCAGAATGTTATTAATGGTACAACTGTGGTTAGAGCTAAGGATTATCATTTATTTGTGCTTCTGAAGTTCTGTATATTCATTTTCAAAGCAAGGTGTAGAATGTAATTTGACATATTTTAGCCTGAAATTGATTGAACAAAGACTGTAGATAAGAATGGAGTAGTTATATTTTCTATTAACAACAAGCAGCAAAAGATATCTGGTACTTTATTTATTTATTTATTTATTTATTTATTTTTTAAGATTTATTTATTTATTTGAGAGAGAGAGAATGAGAGACAGAGAGCATGAGAGGGAGGAGGGTCAGAGGGAGAAGCAGACTCCCTGCTGAGCAGGAAGCCCAATGCGGGACTCGATCCCGGGACTCCAGGATCATGACCTGAGCCGAAGGCAGTCACTTAACCAACTGAGCCACCCAGGCGCCCCGATATCTGGTACTTTAAATATACATGCAAAAATCTAAAAGATTAGACAAGCTTAATCTTCAGAACATTTCATCTGGAAAACAAAAGATTACATTCAAAAGATAGAATTCTACTGGTCCCTTTTTCCGAAGTTATTTCTTATTCTCTTCAGTAATTTTTCTTATATAAAAGGTAAGGATAAGGAGGTGACATACTCTCCTTCCCATGGATCAATATTAATGGTGGGATTTTGCCTTTGTAAAGCACTTGGAGTTCTTTGGAGAAAACCATTAGGTAAAAACAAGGAATTTATTCTAAGAACAGCTGCAGGACTTGTTGAGACATTTGTTAGTTATCATATCCTGGTCCAGTATCTAAAGATAGAATCATAAAGTAATAACCAAAAAGCCCCTAGAGAACATATAATCCAGACATTTCTTATTTTACAGACTGGGAAAGTGAGGACCACAGTAGATAAAAGACTTGCCAAATCCTTGGTAGAACAAGGATTCTAAGGAATTAAAATTCCTAGTCTGTCTTATCTGTGCTCTTCCCAGTACTTCAAAACCTTCCCTACTTCATTTTATTAGGGTTTTTATTATTAGTGATTGTTTTCAGGGTCTCTTCTCGAAGTGTCCTTTATTTTCCTGTTAAAGTATTTATAGTCAGTAGACTACCGTCGTGACGAGCATCAGAATTCTTGTGCTCAAATCAGTTGATTTAAGAGATCTGATTTAGGGGCGCCTGGGTGGCTCAGTCATTGGGCATCTGCCTTTGGCTCGGGTTGTGGTCCCGGGGTCCTGTGATCGAGCCCCACGTCGGTCTCCCTGCTCAGCAGGAAGCCTGCTTCTCCCTCTCCCACTCGCCCTGCTTGTGTTCCCTCTCTCGCTGTGTCGTCTCTCTCTGTCAAATAAATAAATAAAATCTTAAAAAAAAAAAAAAAAATCCGATTTAGCGATTTTTAATATTTATGCAGAGAGGGGCTTTAAGAAAAAAAAATTTTGAATTAAATGAGAATGCTATAAAAACTTTCCCCTTAACTCAGTTTCCATTGCTAGGGGCTTCTAAATTTTTATGAGTACTTTTGGGGCTCATTCATCAGTAAAGTATTTCTCTTCTAAATCTGTTTCAGTATTTTCTGTTATAAGCCTCCCCAAATATATATTTGAAGTTTTCTGGATCAAGGAAAACTCTATAAAGAACTGAAATTATTATTTCTTGGGTTTTATCTGGTATAGTGTTCGAAATGATCTAAACTTTACTCTGGCAAAGACCTTAGTTTAAAGCTACCCTCCTCCAAGTAAAAAAGCATCAGTAGGGGCGCCTGGGTGGCTCAGTTGTTAAGTGTCTGCCTTCGGCTCAGGTCACGATCCCGGGGTCCTGGGATCGAGCCCCACGTCGGGCTCCCTACCCCGCGGGAAGCCTGCTTCTCCCTCTCCTGCTCCCCCTGCTTGTGTTCCCTCTCTTGCTGTGTTGTGTCTCTCTCTGTCAAATAAATAAATAAAATCTTTAAAAAAAAAAAAAATCAGTAAACTGTGGAGTCTTGTTTTTATTTTTATTTATTTTTAAAGATTTTATTTATTTGACAGAGAGTCAGCGAGAGAGGGAACACACAAGCAGGGGGAGTGGGAGAGGGAGAAGCAGGCTTCCCGCGGAGCAGGGAGCGCGATGTGGGGGTCGATCCCAGCACCCCAGGATCGTGACCTGAGCCGAAGGCAGATGCTTAACAACTGAGCCACCCAGGCGCCCCTGAAGTCTTGTTTTTAAAAATGTCCTCATGCTGGCAGAATAAGTTCTTGGCTTGAAATCAGAAAGACCTAGACTTTTTTCTCTCTAAAATTTTAACTACATATTTGTTTCTTCTAAATCCTCAAAAAGAAAGTCGCCTTCCCTGCATCCCCCAATTAGAAGATACATCTCTTTGCCTTTAGTGACTGTAAAACTAGGTGCCTGTACATTGTGTACACAGTGATAGAAGGTGGCAGTAGTATGAGATGGAAAGATAAAATCCTAGTGGTGCAGGTATATTTACCAGTTGTAGTAATGTTTAGTAACACCAAAGTAAGAGAGAGCATTTCTCTCTATCTTCGATAGAGAAACATTATTTGTGGTGAATTGAGAATTAAGGGAATTGAGAAGTTACTATTTTGGATTCCCAAAATTTTCCCACACCATTTTATAACTCTTTGCAGGTTTTTCCATTTAGCTTTATCTTTCTATATGACAGATTCTTTGATTTTCCCTCCTTACTATGTTGTTTTTTAAGAAACTCAGACTTCTGTATCATAAAATGAATTTCATTTCCTCTTTGCATTTTGATCAGCATATCTATATAGCTACCCTCAGGACTTTGCCGTCAGAAATGTGGGCATTTCATACATTTGGGAGGGTCAGCAATGGAAGGGCATTTAATTAAAAATAACTATACTGTGTTTCTTTATCTCAGAGTACTATTAATCCTGTAGATGCAATATATCAACCTAGTCCCTTGGAACCTGTGATCAACACAATGCCTACCCAGACTGTCTTACCTCCAGGTATGATATTTGCAAAAATGTTTCAGATTTATTGATTAGAAAAAACTTAATTTGTGTAGCCATCATAGTAATCTTTAAGGGCTCGTTTTTGGTTTTGTTGTTTTGTTTTTTTTATTTTTAAGATTTTATTTATTTATTTGGCAAAGAGAGAGAGAGAGAGAGCACAAGCAGGGGCAGCACAGAGGGAGAGGGAGAAGCAGGCTCCCTACCAAGCAGGTAGCCCAATGTGGGGCTCGATCCTAAGACCTTGGGATCATGACCTGAGCCGAAAGCAGACGCTTAACCAACTGAGGCACCCAGGTGTTCCTGGTTTTGTTTTTTAATAAGTAAAAGGAATCACAAAAAAATGGTACAGCAGAAGATGCACTGGAAAAAGATGATAATATTTTTGGTATTGGGGATTTTTTAATACAATGAAAGAGCTTTTGGTTTTCAAAGTGAGATGGAAGGAAAAGGTTACTGAGAGTTGGATTAACTGGTGGGACAGAATCCTATGACCCTGGATTCATGCTACCAAAGAAAGCTTAATATACATTGACCTACTTGAAGGTAATCCAGGAACTTTCTATTTTGGGGTATTTTTTATAGCTATGAAGAATACAAATGGTTTCTTCTTCATGGTGGACCCTAAGGTAATGGAAGGGAAGGGTGAAATTTGTGATGCCTACAGATTAGAAAGACCTATTTTTAAGTATAGAGTAATCTGTAGGGTTTTTTGTTTTGTTTTTGTTTTGTTTTGTTTTTTAACTAGCAAAGGAAGGTTTAGGGACAACACCCATGTATACAAATTCCTTTTACCTTTTGTTGCATCCAACATTTCTGTTTTCTCGATGACGTAGTTAAGTCAGAAATTGTAACAAAAAAATCCCTTTAAAAATACTTAAAAGTATGTGAAATCCTTTTGTGAATTTTGATTCCTTAAGAGAATGAGCTTAGTATCTAGTGGGACTAAAGAGGAAGTACTACTGTGCCCCGTTTTATTTTTTTTAATATTTATTTATTGGTGAGAGAGAGCGCACGAGCGCATAAGCAGGGGCAACGGCAGGCAAAGGGAGAGGCAGGCTCCCTGCTGAGCAAGGAGCCCAAAAGGGACTTGATCCCAGGACTCTTGGATCATGACCTGAGCTGAAGGCAGACGCATAATCTACTGAGTCACCCAGGAATCCCTAAAGATTTATTTATTTTAGAGAGAGAGCATGTGCGTGTGCACAAGAGGGAGAAGAGAAGAATCTCAAGGAGACTCCCTGCTGTGCGTAGAGCCCCAGTGCAGGGCTCGATTCCATGACCCTGAGACCAGACCTGAGCCGAAATCAAGAGTGGGATGCTCAACCAACTGAGCCACCCAGACGCCCCATGTTCCCCATTTTAAAATGACTTAGGTGGTTTGATGCTTAGAAAGACTTTATCATCAGAAGTGTTTGCTAGTTTTATAGAGCATTTTTACTGAGGTTTTGGCCTACCTTGACTAGTGTCTTGATGTCCTGCCTGATGTCTTAGTACTTGGTAGCATATCACCATTGAGTTTAAAGGGAATAGAAGGTCTGGAAGAAGGAGTAGCATGGAACTTGACTTAATGGAAGACAGTTTCAAAAATTACTGATCTTTACTATTTTGAATTCCACACAATTGCAGTTAACACAGTTGTATTTGGCTTTTTTCCTTACTTATTTCATATGTTCAAATCTTCTAGAACCTGCTCAGTTATGTAAGTCAGAGCAGCGTCCATCTTCCCTACCAGTTGGACCTGTATTAGCTACCTTGGGACATCATCAGACTCCAACACCAAATAGTACAGGTACAGATTTATGTAATTTCTTTAATTCTCATAACTCCCCATTAACATTTAAGATTTGTGTTTGATTGCTGATGGGAAAAGGGATGAAATGTGTTATGTATTTGTGTTGAAGATATCATAGTTCTACTGTCATTCTATACATGAAGTGGTTAACTTTGTCATAGAGCCAGAAGCTTTAGTAATAATTCTATATATTTTTAAAGATTTTATTTATTTATTTGACATGGGGGGGGGGAGAGCAAGCACAGGCAGAGGGAGAAGCAGGCTCCCCGCTGAGCAAGGAGCCTGATGTGGGGCTTCATCCCAGGACTCTGGGATCACAACCCGAGCTGAAGGCAGCTGCTTAACCGACTGAGCCACCCAGGTGCCCCAGTAATAATTACATTTTAAATAAGATAAAATATTGCAGGATTTTGTTTACCTTAAGAAAAGATTTATTTTGAAGATCTGTATTGTCTTTTTAAAGAAATTTGCTGGAGTCAAACTTGCATACTTCTATTATTATTATTTTTAAAGATGTTATTTATTTGACAGAGAGAGACACAGCGAGAGAGGGAACACAAGCAGGGGAATGGGAGAGGGAGAAGCAGGCTTCCCGCTGCGCAGGGAGCCCGATGCGGGGCTCGATCCCAGGACCCTGGGATCATGACCTGAGCCGAAGGCAGACGCTTAACCAACTGAGCCACCCAGGCGCCCCTACTTTTATTATTGTAAAGGAATGAGACAGTACAAAAGTATGGAGAACAAAAGCTGAAAGTTCTCTTTATTCTTCCCTCTGTCATTTGCATGTGTTTACATGTATTTGTATGCATATATGTACAAATATACCTATGTGTATTTTTTAATTAAAAACTTTATTTTAAATATTTTTATTTATTTGAGAAAGAGGTGGGGGGAGAGAGAGAGAGGCACAAACGGGGAGGGGCAGAGGGAGAAGCAGACTCTGTACTGAGCAGGGAAACCCAATGTGGGGCTCGATCCCAGGACCCTGGGATCATGACCTGAGCCAAAAGCAGCCGATTAACTGACTGAGCCACCCAAGCACTCCAGATTTTTTTTTTTTAGTATAGTTAACAATGTTATATTTGTTTCGGGTGACAAGTTTATACATTATGCTATGTCCCCCCAAGTGTGTAGCTACCATCTGTCCTGTTACATCTCTTTTATAATATCATTGACTATATTCCCTATGCTGTGCCTTTTGTTCCTGTGATCTATTCATTCCATAGTTGGAATCCTGTATTGCCCTCTCCCCTTCACCATTTTGCTCAACCCTCCACCCCTCTCCTGTCTGGCAACCATCATTTTGTTCTCTATATTGTGGGCCTGATTCTGCTTTTTGTTTATTCATTTGTGGGTTTGTTTTTTTAAGATTCCACTTATGGTAGAATCATGTGGTATTTGTCTTTCTCAGTTAGGCTTATTTCACTTAGCATAATACCCTCTAGGTTCATCCATGTTGTCTCAAATGGCACAGTCTCATCCTTTTTATGGCTAATATTCCTGTGTGTGTGTATGTGTGTGTACCACATTTTCTTTTATTATTCACCTGTTGATGGACACTTAGGTTGCTTCCATATCTTGGCTATTGTAAATAATGCTGTAGTAAGCATAGAGGTACGTATATCTTTTTGAATTAGTGTTTCTAACATGTCATTTTGACTTTAGCCATTCTGTCTGGTATAAGGTGCTATCTCATTTGTGGTTTTGATTTGCATTTTGGTGATTCGTGATGTTGAGCAACTCTTCATCTGTCTGTTGGCCATCTGTACTTCTTTGGAAAAATGTTTATTCAGTCCTCTGCTCCTCCCCCCTTTTTTTTCTCTTTCTCTCTCTCTTTTTTTTTAATAGTCCTCTGCCCCTTTTTAAATCAGATTATTCTTTTGGTATTGAGTTGTATAAGTTCTTTATATATTTTGAATATTAACCCCTCATTGGATATATCATTTGCAAATATTTTCTCCCATTCTCTAGGGTGTCTTTTTTGTTTTGTCAGTAGCTTCCTTCGCTGTGCAAAAGCTTTTTATTTTGATGTAGCCCAATCATTTATTTTTGCTTTTGTTTGCCTTGCCTCCGGAGACACATCTAGAAAAATGTGCTACAGCCGATGTCAGAGAAATTCCTGCCTGTGCTCTCTTCGAGAATTTTTATGGTTTCAAGTCTCACATTTAGATCTTCAGTCCATTTTTTAGTGTATTTTCGTGTATAGGGTTAGAAAGTGGTCCAGTTTCATTCTTTTACATGCAGCTGTCCATTTTTCCCAGCACCATTTATTGGAGAGACTGTCTTTTCCCCATTGTATATTCTTGCTTCCTTTGTCACAGGTTAAGTGTTCTTGCCCTCTTTGTCATGGATTGACTATATAATCGTGGATTTTTTGGGGGGGTATCCATTCTGTTCCACTGATCTGTGTGTTTGTTTTTATGGCAGTACCATACTGTTTTGATTTCTACGGCTTTGTAGTATATTTTGAAATCTGGTGTTGTAATAAGTTCACTTTATTCTTCTTTCTCAGGACTGCTTTGGGTATTGGGTATTTCTGTGGTTCTGTACAAATTTTAGTGCTATTTGTTCCAGTTTTGTGAAAATATATTGTGTATTCTTACTGTTGTTTTAACCTGAATGACATCATGTGTTTCTGTGACTTTCTCTTTTCATTTCACAGAGAATGTTTAGAGAGCTTTCCGTGTTTATACTATTAGGTCTACAATGTTCTTTTTATGGCTTACCTGAGCACATATTACCTGTTTTTCTGCTGATGGACATTTAGATTGTTTTCAGGAGTTTCCTATTACAAGCAGTACTTCAGTGAAAGTCCTTGTACAGCCACTTTTGGCACATACATTTTTTTAAGGTTAGATTTATCATTCTTTCACATTTTTGTCATTTTACAAGCAAAAAAAGATACTTCGTTTTAATTTGTATTCCCTTTATTTAGACTTACGGTCTCTATTTTTTCTGTAATTTACAAGCATGCTATCAGTGTTAGTATTAGATTATTTCTTGTTTTAAAACTGATTAGTTTTACATTGAGATACTTGTTGAACCAAACTCAAAGGAGAACTTCGTGCTTTTGTCCCTGTTATACCTTGGGGAAGTAGGAGGGAAGCCCCTCCTTGTTGCTTCACAGATTTCTTTCCTGGACAGGACTTTTCCTCCTGTCCTGTAATGAAAATTACCTTGTGACTTTAGCCCATTTTGAAATTTGAATTAATAAAGATGTGATGTTGTTACTTTGTTCTTTAATATTTAACAGTATGGTCAGCTGTCTTCTCAATTTTGAAAGAAAGAAAGCAAAAATAGCTCTTATTTGAAGCTCTTGGGAAAATGCTGACAAGTAATTTGAATAATGAGGTTGAAATGTTTGGCTGACTTTTTCTGTATTTCATTGCTTGTATCCACCTTTTGTTCATTTTAAAAACAGTACCTGTGTTTTCTTTTGTTTATTTGTTTTTTAATACGAAAGGATACTCCAGGGGCACTTGGATGGCTCTGTCAGTCAAGCGTCTGACTGTTGATTTCGGCTCAGGTCGTGATCTCAGGGTCTTGAGACAGAGCCCTGCATTGGGCTCATGTGGTCGGTGTGGAGCCTGCTTAAGATTCTCTCTCCCTATCCCTCTGCCTCTCCTTCTTTCTCTCTCTTTCTCTCAAAAAAAAAAAAAAAAAGAAAAAAGAAAGGATACTCTGGTTTCTCTTCAGTTGTATAAATCTTTCACCTGTTACTATAAGAAGGGATTATGTCACAATTTGGAAACACAGCCAAAATTGTCTATTTGGAGATACATAAAATTAGTTACAAACTTTGAAAAAGTGAGTACTCTTCTTATGTACATTTAGGATAATTATAATAAATAATGTAGGATATAAATTATTTCAGAAGATACTTTTGAAATATAGCATTTTAGAGTAGGTAGATTAAAGAAGTTTTAGAAATGAGATTAACATGATTTAGTCTTGATTTTTTTCAACCTAATTTCTTCTTCTTTAACTCTCTCCCTAATACAAAAAAGAAATAAGGTAACAACTGAGAAAAGCATAATAGTTTGTTCTTACAAAGAAAACTCTGTTCTTTTGTTTGCAATTCCCAAACTCATTTTCTTCTTGGACACATTTTTAATTGTGTGATCATCTGGAGTGTTTGCATGTTAATCATTTTTAATTCCTGGTTGGTTTGGGGCTTTTTTTTTTTTTTTTAATTATTATTATTACCTATTTCAGTAAGAGAAACTCTCTTTCCCATCTTACTGCCACTATTGCGGGGGGGGGCGGGGGGAGAATTTAGTTATTTGCTAAGATGAACTATTTTTGGAATTTCCGCAGTAAGATTACCTTTTTTGGTGGCAAACTTTTCTGTTACGTTTTTAAAAAATCTTTGTGAACGTGGCAACTAAATGTGGCAGGTGAATGTGCTTCTTCTCTATTGAACCATAGACACAAGAATGGGGTAAAGGTCCATGGGTGACTCTGGATTCATTTTTGTTGCTGCTGTTTCTCAACTTCCAGAACTGTGGCCTTGGCTTTTAGATTGCCAGCATTGACTTAATTAAATTTAATCTCTGCCAGGCATCTGTAGCAGTCTGGCATAAATTGCCTGAGAGCTTGTAGATAGATGCTCTGTAAACACTTACTGAATCAATCTCAGTAGTCCTCCATTATTTGATACTTTTATTGTTTTGTTACTAGACAATGAATCATGATCACAGAGATTAGATAATAGTTTTTCTGTGGATCTCTGTTAATTTCCATTTCCTTAGACTGCTTAGGTTATAGAAAGATGTTCTTTCTAGTCCTTTCCTTTTCCATATTCTTCCCATAGTAGATCTCTGTTTTTCTCTGCCCCTGACCCCCAGGCACCTGACTTTGACTTAGGTGGAAAAGAAGTAAGGAGTTTGGATAGCGAGTGCTAGGGCTTTGTGTGGTGCTTTTGTGTTTCATGTAACATAATGACTAATGTGAATGTGATATCCTGGATGATATTTTAACTTTCATGTGGTCTTTGATATTCTTTGCATTATGCATTCTTATTGTGTCACTACTGCATTTTTTAAATATCTGGATCTACAGTATAAAATAGGAGCCCTGGCTTTCCACTGGTGGTGTATCTGTTGTGGGACTACTGGCCCCAGAACTCACACACTGTGTTTACAATCGAAAGAGCTCCCTTTCTATTTATAGATAATTATAAATGGGAACATAGCTGTTTTTCATTTAAAAGTCTGTGTCCCATTCTATAACATGATTTGCCTTTTTCTTTGTCTACTTTAAGTGTTGATTTTCTTTACAGAGAGTGTACCAACTTAACTTTTCTTAATTTTAGAAAAGTCTGTTTTGATTCCATCTCCCTAATTTTTTTCCTTCTATTACCAACATTGTCTCCTAATTTAAAATGTTTTCATTTCCTAGGCAGTGGGCACTCACCACCTAGTAGCAGTTTGACTTCTCCAAGCCATGTCAACTTGTCTCCAAATACTGTCCCCGAGTTCTCTTATTCTAGCAGTGAAGACGAATTCTATGATGCTGATGAATTCCATCAAAGTGGCTCATCCCCAAAGCGCTTAATAGAGTAAGTAAATAAACTATGTATTTAAATGACTCTTTTGATTTTAAAAATTAATTTGATTTTGAGACTGGTGTGATTGACGGACTCCCTTATAATAAAGCTTCTTATTGATTGGCTTATTGAGCAAAGCGAGTTCTGTGAGAATGTTGATTTTACTTTTGACTTAATTCAAATGGAATAAATTAGCATTAGTTAAAGTAATATGCCAGTATTAATTGAACTCCTGGTATTATTTCCATAGCTCCAACATTAGGAGAGGGGCAAATGAGAGTGAGAAAGCTAGGAAGTATTATACAAATAAGAGGGCACCGTTACTTGTTTTATATTAGAGTGGACATACTCAACACCTATAAGCCAGACACTATACTAGTGGAGGAATGATTCAGAGGTGGAAAAAGACCCAGTTCCTGCCTTCAGGGAACTTGCTGTTTGTTGGAAGAACAAACAGACATAATCCAGTGGGATATATGCTAAGCACAGAAAGCCATGAGAGCATTTTGAGGTCCTTAGAAGTGAGGGAAGGATTTACAGAGGAGCGATGGGGTGTGATCCTAAGGTAAGAATGTGAGTAGGGAGAAGGGACATGGCAGTAAGAAGGGGAAAATGGAAATGTTTTCTTGGAGATAGAACCCTATTAAGGCAGTCCTATAGACAAAGGGAGGGGAGTTGGGTTTCTTTGGGGGAGCTGTAAGTTGTTGAGTTTGTAGTGTAAGTTGTTTAAAAAAAAAAAAAAAGATACAGAAGGGGTTGACAAGGGCCAGGTCGTCTAAGACTCCTTTAGCCTTTTATGAATTTTGGACATTTTCTCACAAAAAATAGTAGTTGCTGGTCAGGTCTGCATTTTAGAAAAATAGACTTGCCTAGATTGTGTATAGAATTGAATGAAGTGGGGCTGCATTACAGGTAGGAAGATCAGTCTAAACCGGGTAGTAAATTGAGAAATGTTGATAGCCTTAGGTAAGGTAATAGCATGGGAATGAGGGAAGCATGTGGATTCCAGAGATACTAATAAGCAGGAAGATTTCGATAGATATTGATGATAGATTTTCCCTCATTAGAAAATATTTGACCTGTTTTATACCATTGAAAAAGCTAGGTATATTCCATTGCACAGACAAAGCTTTATATGTGTAAAGTCATTTACCTGATAGCTGATAAGCAAAATACACCCTACTGGTATATAGGTTGCTATGGTTTAGACTTTGGATTTTGGAATCTCAGAAAGAATAGGTTCTAAATCTGGTTTGCTTCAAAGGTATGTGATCTTGGGGTGCCTGGCTGGCTCAGTCGGCAGAGCATGCAATTCTTGGTCCTTGGGACTCTGAGTTCCAGCCCCACATTGGATGTAGAGATTACTTACAACAACAACAACAAAAAAAAGCAGGGGTGCCTGGGTGGCTCAGTCAGTTAAGCGGCTGCCTTTGGCTCAGGTCATGATCCCGAGGTCCTTGGATCGAGCCCCACGTTGGGCTCCCTGATCAGTGGGGAGCCCGCTTCTTCCTCTCCCTCTACTGCTCCCCCTGCTTGTGTGCACTGGCTCTCTCTCAAATAAATAAATAAAATCTTTTTTTTTTTTTTAAGATTTTTATTTATTTATTTGACAGAGAAAGAGAGCACAAGCAGGGGGAGCAGCAGAGGGAGAGGGAGAAGCAGACTCCCTGCCGAACAAGGAGCCCAATGCAGGGCTCGATCCCAGGCCCCTGGGATCATGACCTGAGCCAAAGGCAGACACTTAACGACTGAGCCACCCAGGCGCCCCTCAAATAAATAAATGAAATCTATAAAAAAACAACAAAGGTGTGTGATCTTGGTCAAGTTATTTAACCTATGTAATCCTCAGTTTCCTCATTTGTAGAATGAAGATAAATAATTTAAACTTCAAAGGGTCATTGTGAACATTTTAATGAGAATAGTGTCAGTCAGGTGCTTAATATTAAGTATCTGGCATGTAATAAGCACTCATATAGAAAGCAAATTAATATTTATTCATTTTAATGTTACTTATGTTTGTTGTAGATATAGTTGGCTTAGTTTTTGTTGGGCATTTATTCCAGCTCTGCTGCTTTCTCAGGAGTTGGTACTATTGTTACAGCTTGGGGTTTGCTTTGTAGGACAGTGCAGATTTGGAAATGATTATATGTGAATTTGTAAGCCCAGTACATCAGCCACCTAGTCCTTAGACCACATATCTTGGTTTCTTTTAATGAAAAATACTGTGTAGGACTCTAGTTTTCTTAAGTGTACACATGAACTGAGAAATACAGTATTCCTATATAATTGGATCATAACTGCTCAAAATTTGTAAGGAAAATAATGGACTGGTTCAGGAAGTTTTGTGTCTTAGTGGATCAAATTCAGTTTTTGAATGTGGGAAGAAGTGAAATATCTGTGATACAGGTGTGATACAGTGACTATTTAAAGACATGAGACTAAAGGAAGGGAGGTTTGAACCCACAACTCAAGACCAGCTTAGCAGAAAGGCTTGGTTTAGCATCTTGGTTTCTTAATGATGTATGTGGGGAAATAAATTGAGAAACCATTATTAGCAGTTTGCTAATAGGAATTCACTTTAATTTTGAAAATTGTTTTTTTATGGTAGTGGCATTAAAAGGAAGTAGGCATTTGGAAGAAAATTCCAAGGTAAAGCTTATTATTGATTTTTTTGATGTTTCCAAGCGGGTTTTCTTTAAACAGAATTAAGAACAGTACTTCTATCAAACATTAGGTGTTAACGCTAAACAAAGTACAATTGAATATCAAAACAGATTCATCTGTCCTCCAGAAGCATATAACCATATTCAGGAAAGCTTGTAGTATCTGAGTCTGGCCTCAGTTTCAAGGGGTTCTCCTGAAATTTTTATGAAATAGAAAATTTTAAAATACTTTGTTGTACATGTAATGGGCATGTCTACAAAGTCACTGCTAGGCTCATAGGCTTTTCTCTTTTCTCCTTCTTATAAGCTTCCTTCTGTGTTACTCTCCTGGTACCCATCCCATGACAAATACACAGTTGATGAACCCCCTATTTGAAGGGGTCCAGAGTTAAATTCTGTGTCCTGCTAACCACTGGATTTCTTTTCTCCCTCAATTCTAGGATCTCCTTGATGCCCTAATCTGGATACCCAAACTGGTTGGGACTGCAGATGTTTTAGTTTTAGTTTGTTAACTTTTGGGTAATGGGGGATATTTTGTTTTTTTTTAAAACAGGGCTTTAAATCCCTTCAAATTGAGTATGTTGGCCCCAGGTCTATATTCCTTATAATCTAGCCCAGTTCACGTATTTATGTTCTCTGCCTGACCTTGGTAGGCATTGAGCCTGTGACACCTGCTGGTTATCGGCTGCTACTACTTCTTTTCTAACTCTCGGGTCAAGTTTCTACTGTTTTTCTGTCTCTGAAGGAAGAGAGCTTGGAAGCTTTTTTTTTTTTTTAAGATCTTATTTATCTTTTGCCAGAGAGAGAGACAGCGAGAGAGGGAACACAAGCAGGGGGAGTGGGAGAGGGAGAAGCAGGCTTCCCGCTGAGCAGGGAGCCTGATGCGGGGCTCGATCCCAGGACCCTGAGATCATGACCTGAGCTGAAGGCAGATGCTTAATGACTGAGCCACCCAGGCGCCCTGAGAACTTGAAAGCCTAAGTGTTTTCATTGTTCACTTTCTGAAGACCTGTAGTAATGATAGCTTCTATGTGAACTCTGTTATTGAGCAGTATGGTTGTACACAATTATAAACTAGATGAAAGTCCACATTGGAAAGAACATGTGCTTTGGAGCCAGACATGCATTTGAAATGGCTCCACTACTTACCTCAGGTGACCTCAGGCCAGTCACCTGAACTTCTGAGCTGAGCATCCATGTGTGAGGAGAATAATCATATCTACCTTATAGGGTTGTTATGGAGGTTAAATTGTTACGGAGATAAAAACTGTATTTGGCACATACCTAGGTACTCAATAAGACTTTGGATTCTGTTACTATAATTCAGTTCAGCGTTTCACATTTTTTGGTTTAGTTTATGATATTATGATTATATACTATACAAGTTAGCCCATTGCAGATAAACCTTTCCTGTATGCATATCATTTTTGTCGATGTTGCTGTTAGTTTTTAACTACATTCTTTAAATTCTTTGTCCTGATTGAGGTAAATTATGAAATGGATAAATGAGAATTCATCTCCTTTTTCATTTTGAGCTTTATTGAGCATATCATTTGGCCCAGACATGGCTTCTAACCTGAGTAAAAATGAAAAGCACAGTGTAGATCTGACCTTTGGAATTGCATCTAAAATAAGATACATATTTTAAAGGATTAGGGGGTTTTGATCAATTGATTTAAAAGATTGACTCTGATGATGTATCAAAGAGCCACAAAACATTTTGAAAATAACTTTCATGAAGCTCTTTTATTTAATGATAATTTGATGTCTCTTACCTAGGTCTTTTACTCATATTTTCCATTGGCTCTCAAAACTGGTGAGGTAGACATTAGTTACAGTACCTTGTGATGTATACTACTAAATTATCAAATAAGCAATATTTAGTTACCTAAGAATTTTTGAAAAATAGATCAAAAGAAGGTAAGTAACCAGGACAAACTGTGTTTAAATTAGAATAAACACTGATCTAATATTTTAATATTAGAATATCCTAATATTCTAATGTAGGCAGAGCATAGAGGATTTTTTGGGTAGTGAAACTATTCTCTACAATACTACAATGGTGGATTTGTCAAAGTTCATAGAATGTCCACTACCAAGAGTGAACCCTAATGTAAATTGTGGACTTTGAGTCCGAGAATGATGAGCCAATGTAGGTTCATGAATTGTTAAAAGTGTACCACTCTGGTGTAGAATGGTAATGATATGGGAAGGAGGTTGTGCATGTATGGGGAAAGGGGTATATGAGAATTCTGTACTTTCTACTCAGTTTTGCTGTGAAAAACTCTAAAAAATAAAGTTTATTATTGAAAGAATTAAAAGAAGGGGCACCTGGGTGGCTCAGTCATTAGGCGTCTGCCTTCGGCTCGGGTTGTGATCCCAGCATCCTGGGATTAAGTCCCGCGTTGGGTTCCCTGATCACCGGGGAGCCTGCTTCTCCCTCTCCAACTCCCCCTGCTTGTGTTCCCTCTCTCGCTGTCTCTGTCAAATAAATAGATAAAATCTTAAAAAACAAAAATGGCCATGGGGCCCTAGGTGGCTCAGTCGTTAAGCATCTGCCTTTGGCTCAGGTCCTAATCCCAGGGTCCTGGGATGGAGCCCCGCGTCAGGCTCCCTGCTCTGTGGGGAGCCTGCTTCTCCCTCTCCCACTCCCCCATGCTGTGTTCCTTCTCTCACTGTGTCTCTCTCCGTCAAGTAAGTAAAATCTTTTTTTTTTTTAATTTTATTTATTTATTTGACAGAGAGGGCACAAGCAGGGGAAGTGGCAGGCAGAGGGAGAAGCAGGCTTCCCGCTGAGCAGGGAGCCCGAAGCAGGGCTTGATCCCAGGACCCTGGGATCACGACCTGAGCCAAAGGCAGCCGCTTAATTGGCTGAGCCACCCAGGCGCCCCTAAATAAGTAAAATCTTAAAAAAAAAAAATGCTTTTTTATTTTGTAATTTCAAATACAGTTTTTAAATGACTGGGAGGAATGTTAAATACCACTGTGGGCTTTTATCAAGGGATCTTAAAAATATAGACACAACGTCTTCTGAGATTAAGTAATAGACTTGGCAATTTTTGAGGTTCTAGAAATTGTTGCAGAGAATTATAACATGTAATTTTATGCAAAGTAACGAGACAAGAAAATGAACTCTAGTTTTAAACTTAGATGCAGAAGCAAAACTCTTAATAATTTTTGATGACCTTTCAGCATGGCTTGGTTGAGCATACACTATGCAAAAAGCACGAGACAAGAAGCCTAGTCATCACACTTTATAGTTTACAATCTCAGAATGAGGGTGACAGGGAGTTGGAAAGTGTGTGTGTGTGTGTGTGTGTGTCCAGTTCACCGTAAGTCTAGCGTGTTTCTGTTATCTACCTATCTATATTGGTTTCAGGTAGCTTTAAAGGTTAATGTCTTACTATGACTGAATTGCTTTCTTAAGGCTTAAAAAGGTGATTACTGATGGGGGTTTTTTTGTTTTTTGGTTTTTGGTTTTTTTTTTTTTTTTAGTTCCTCTGGATCTGCCTCAGTCTTGACACACAGCAGCTCAGGAAATAGTCTAAAGCGCCCAGATACCACAGAGTCACTTAATTCTTCCATGTCCAATGGAACAAGTGATGCTGGTAAGTGACCTTGGAGAATTTAACTCTTTTTCTTAAAAACGTTTGTTTGAAAAAAAGATTTGTAACACTGGTAGCATCCACAGATTGGCCCAATTTAACACCAGTCTAAGCAGATCTGTTTTATTTTAGACCTTTTCGACTCACATGATGATAGAGATGATGAAGGCGAAGCAGGGTCGGTGGAAGAGCACAAAAGCGTTATCATGCATCTCTTGTCACAGGTTAGGCTTGGAATGGATCTTACTAAGGTAAGAATTAAATTTGGCATTTGCTGTAAGTCTTAATGTGTACATGTGGATTCTCAGTGATTGTATAGTGAATGTGGCTTGCAGATGTAACATAATGACATAACTTCTGTTTATGCTTTTGTCTTGTGGTTTAATATATATGTAGATGAGTAAACTGAGAATTTGTATAAATGGATGAAATATGTAAAGCTAGAATTCATAGAAAACAGTATATGTGGATAATATGAATTAGGTTTGGATTTTATTGGGGGCAAACAAGGAATAGTGTTGAGCTTGATTAGTAGTTTGGATAAAACCTAAAGCAATGTAGTGTGCCCAGAATCAAAATGAGCAGAGTTCTGGGGCACCTGGGTGGCTCAGTTGTTAAGCATCTGCCTTCAGCTCAGGTCATGTTCCCAAGGTCCTGGGATCGAGCCCCAAGTCGGGCTCCCTGTTCCGTGGGAAGCCTGGTCTCCCTTTCCCACCCCCCTGCTTGTGTTCCCTCTCTCGCTGTGTCTCTCTCTGTCAAATAAATAAATAAATAAATCCTTAAAAAAAAAAAATGAGCGAGTTCTGATCTTGGGTTTAGAGGACCTGTGTTTGCATCCTGCCTCTGCTATCACCAAACCATGTGACCTTGAGTAGGTCCCTTCCTCTGTGATCTTTATGTTTCTCATGTAAGATGGACATACAGTGGCCACTTCACAGGGTTGTTAAGGACTGGAACAGGTAGTAAATGGGAAATTGTATGACACACATTGAGCCACACAATTATTGTATTGTATTGAATTTGAATTTAAACTTGGTTCTCTAAACAGAATGCCCTGTTAAGTTAGGAGACTAGCACGTATGGGTGCCTATTGTACATCCCTACCAAGGAAGCCTCATCCTTGCACTTAATTCTCACCACAGCTCTGCAGAGGTGTTATTGTTAAGATTTAATGGATAAAGAAACTAAAACTCATGTAGAGGCTTAGTAACTTGGCTGAGTCCTAGTAAGTGGCAAAACTGAGATTCTGATATGATCTGTGATTTCAAATTCTGCAATCTTTTTACTGCCGCCTCTCGTCTTAAAGACTTGAGCTGCAGTAAACTTTCACTTGGTTAGATTATTATTATTCTCTCTGGCTTTAGAAAGTTAATAAAATTTAGGATTCTCACTTTTGTTACAACCAAATCAACTCCAGTGCTATATACTCTTTGACACCAGTCAGCTTCATTTTGATTTTGGATTTAGAGGCTATTGAGGAAAAAACTAATCCATAATCTAATAAGTGTCTATAATAAAACCCTTTACCTCAAATCTAAGTGAGAACAGAAACACAAGGCTAGCATGTATTTGTGTAATCCAACATACTTGCCAGAAATGTTCTAGGTTTGTCCCAGAACTTTTTCAGTGATAGAGCAGAATTGTCACTTCAGATTTGTGAGTTAGAGCTTAATTTTAGATGTTAACATCTGAATATTTCTTTTCTATATCTTCCACCATGATCGGTTTTGGTCTTCAGTAATGGAAGACTCATCAGAAGATAACTTGAACAATACCAGGTTTATTAGCTCATATAATAAGAAGGCTAGAAGTAGAGTAGTGCTAGGACTGATTAATTCAATCAGTTGTGTGTGAGAAAGAAGGTAGATTCCTTCAGTCTCTCTGTTCGTCCGTCCTTAGCATGTTGACTTACATACTCAGGCTTGTCTCCTTGTCATTGCAAAATGGGTGTCATACTTCCAGTCAGCCCATCCTTAGGCAAATAATGTCAAGAGGCAGAAAAATAATTTCTTTTCATGGATTTATTTTTTTATTTTATTTTATTTTATTATTTTTATTTATTTTTTTATTCTTATGTTAATCCCCATACATTACATCATTAGTTTTAGATGAAGTGTTCCATGATTCATTGTTTGTGCATAACACCCAGTGCTCCATGCAGAATGTGCCCTCCTCAATACCCACCACCAGGCTAATCCATCCTCCCACCCCCCTCCCCTCCAGAACCCTGTTTGTTTTTCAGAGTCCATCGTCTCTCATGGTTCGTCTACCCCTCCGATTTCCCCCGCTTCATTCTTCCCCTCCCGCTACCTTCTTCTTTTTTTTTTTCTTAACATATATTGCATTATTTGTTTCAGAGGTACAGATCTGAGATTCAGCAGTCTTGCACAATTCACAGTGCTTACCAGAGCACATACCCTCCCCAGTGTCTATCACCCAGTCATCTTTTCATGGATTTTTTATTGTTGTTGTTATTAGGGAAGGATGTTCTCCTGAAGTGGCCCCTCAGACTTTTTTTTTTTTTTTTTTTTTTTAAGATTTTATTTATTTATTTGACCGCACAAGCAGGCAGGCAGAGGGAGAGGGAGAAGCAGGCTCCCCGCTGAGCAGGGAGCTGGACTCGTGGCTTGATCCCAGGAACCTGGGACCATGACCTGAGCCAAAGGCAGACACTTAACCAACTGAGCCACCCAGGCGCCCCGGTCCCTCAGACTTCCAACTGAATCTTGTTGGCCAGAGTTATGCGTGTGCCGGCGCCTAAGCCAGTCACTAGCAAGGGAGGTTAAATGATAGGTATAGATTAATCCACATTCACCCCTTGAGATCTGGAAGGAACCTGTGACTCTCATGGCAGCCTAGAGCCTGAGCCTGAACTGGATCAGAATTCTGTTACTAAGGATGAAGCAGGGATATGTATAGGCAACCAAAAGTGTCTGCCACAATCAAGTTTGTAAACCTTGCCTCACATAATTTTCTCTGCCAGATAATCTGTATTTGGTCCATAGCCACTATAAGCTTGTTATATTATGAAAGATATATAATAGTTTTTTTTTTACCAAAAATGTTAAAAATGAGTTATTTTAGAAATCTTTACTGGCATAAACAAATGGCTGTGATTGCCAACAGATTCTGAAATCTTGATGCCTTTATGCATTCCAGAATATTACAGTAATACTATAATTATTTTTATTAAGTTCAGTTGAATGATGTAGTGTTCAGTGATTCATTAGTTGCATATAACACCCAGTGCTCATCACATATGCCCTCCTTAATACCCATCACCCGGTCACCCCATCCCTCCACCCCACCTCCCTTCTGTAACCTTCAGTTTGTTTCCCAGAGTCCAGAGTCTCTCATGGTTTGTCTCCCTCTCTGATTTCTTCCCATTCAGTTTTCCCTCCCTTCCCCTGTGGTCCTCTGCGCTATTCCTTATGTTCCACATATGAGTGAAACCATACGATAATTGTCTTTCTCTGCTTGACAGTGCCATAAATTTTTATCTCATTCTCCTATTTATAAAATGGATTTTCTCACTTCAGATACTTTCTAAAGTTTTTTCCCAAGTACTTTGTAGTGTTTGCAAATACTATAAAGTCACATCCCATTTACCTCAGTTGGTCTTCAGATAGTTCTAAGATATAAGCAGGGCATGTAATTAGACTCCTTTTACACAAACTTAGGGAAGTCAAGTTAATTTTCCAGGGCTTCCTTATACCTAAGTGGCAGCAAAGTAAGTACTTGAACCCAGGTCAAAGACAAGCTAGCCCTGTTCCAGTTACTTGACATAGTGGCATGTATCAGTATAGTGCCAAAAACATTGAAGATGATCTGTTGAATGAGAGTTCTCAAGAAAACATTTTATGTAGGGAGAAAAAAAAATTTTTTTTTTTTTTAATTATCAAATTTTGGTTTTTGGCTATTTCTTCTTTTTGAGTTGTCCAGTTCTTTTGTCCATTTTTCTGCTGGTAATAGTAATCTTTTTCTTGTAAGAGCTATTTATATATTAAAAGTATTTACTTCTGGGGTGCGTCGGTGGCTCAGCTCTTGATTTCGGCTCAGGTCATGATCTCGGGGTCATGAGATTGAGTCCTGTTTCTGGCTGTGTGCCATGGGTGGAGCCTGCTTGGGATTGTCTCTCCCCCTCTCTCAAAAAAAAAGTACCCCTGTTTTGTTATTCAGCATTCTTACTTGGCGGTTTTTAATTTCTGTGTTTTTCAAGAGTGATAAGTTGGTTGCACCAAGTCAGCACATAAGCTTACCTACCAGTCTAACCATATTTAGATTATGAACATACATAGGAAAGAAATATACATAGGAAACTGTTTACTTAAAATGTAAACTCTGGAGTCTGATTATAAACATTCTAAATGTTAGAGCTATAATGTCCTTTTCTAAGCTGTGTTCTATCAGTCTCTTATATAATCTTTATATACCCAGCCACAGTGGTCAACTGGTTAATCCCTGTCACACATATTTCCTGTCTCTTTTTTTTTCCCCTACCATGTCCATGTCTTGTTCTTCTGTTTTCTCCTGTATTACAGTCATACTCCTATCTAAGGCTTTTGTCTAGTGCCATGTCAGTGAATCATTTCCCAGCTCTGCCCTCATTCTGGTCCCCCAGCAGAACATGATCTTTCCCTCTCCTGAACTTCTAGGAACTTTGAACATTCTTGTATATTTGTCACATTCCACCTAAAATTTATTTTTTTTTTTTTGAAGATTTAATTTATTTCTTTAGAGAGAGGGTATGTGAACGTGCTGCGCAGGGGTGAAGCATAGAAAGGGACAGAAAGGGAAAGGGGAAGAATCTCAAGCAGACTCCGTGCTGAGCGTGGAACCTGATGCAGGGCTTGATCCCACAACCATGAGATCATGACCTGAGCCGAAACCAAGGGTCGGGCACTTAACTGACTGAGCCACCCAGGCACTCCAATATTCCACCTAAAATTTAAATACTGGTGGTATTCTCTCATCCTTACCTTTGCCTTCTCCACAGCATTTAACACAGGATGTTGAATAGAGTAGATACACAGTCATTACTAAATTTAAGGGAATTTTTGTTTACTGTGGTGCTCCATAATGAATAATTTATAATCTGATAGATATTTCAAAAACAATGCTTACATATCCTAATGAAATTCTTCTCTAATTGGTTGTTCCTAATCTTTCTCATTCCTTCTTTCCATATTCCAGTTTCCTATTTTTTTCTCCTCTGCCACATTCCTAGCCTGTCAGCATTTTTCTTCATGGGCTCAGCCCCATTGTAGAAAGAGTTCATTGATTCCCATCTTTATTCTCTTGTTTATTCCTTTAATGCTCACTTAAAAATTTCTTGCTGTGTAATAGTAGTCATGAATGCAAGTGTAAGTGTGGTCCTTCCATTATTTGAGAACACAGATGCATAAGTAGATAAATTGCCTGATACAACTAATGATCATAGAGAAGCAGCATTAGAAAGTACACAGACCCCTCAGTGTCAGACCCAGTTTGAATTCCACATCAGTATGGAGCAGTGAAAAAATTTCTCTCTCTTTGAGCTTCATTTGTCTTGACTGTAAAACAGGGATAATAATTTCTTCAGAACAGGATTGTTGTACAGTTTAGAGTAATATAATGTGTGTGTCATGCCCCAGCAGGTAGTAGGCATCAGAGGGTAGCTACTGAGTGTAGTTTGTCATTGTTATTCTGATTCAGGAGCTTTAGGGAGATTGCACGGAGGAAGTGACAATCTGAACATTCAAAATCTGTTCTTTGTTTCCCATCTACTGGGCAGGTTAATGGGCATATCTGAATCAGAATAGTTTGGGAAGTAGGTATCAGAAGCATGCCTGGGCAGTACGTGGTGGGTATTACCATGATTGGAATGAGATTTTTTGGTTTTGGGGGTTTTTTTGTTTTTGTTTTTTTAAAGCAATTCAGCAATCTGTTTATCTGTAGTGGAATTTGATCCTGAAGGGTCAAATGTGTATGTTTTTCAGGTAGTTCTTCCAACATTCATTCTTGAAAGAAGATCTCTTTTAGAAATGTATGCAGACTTTTTTGCACATCCGGACCTGTTTGTGAGGTATTTGACTGAACACTGTAGTTTCCAATTTTTAAAATGTTACTCAGTAACTTTCTGTTTGTACAGGATAGATGGATTCCTTTTTTCCTTTTTACCTTTCAGACATTTCTGAGAAAAGGCATTATTTTGTTTATATTAGATGCCTGTTTGCTTAGATTATATGGTGGTGATGTTGTCAGGTAATCAAGTTAGATGCTAAAAAATCTTGAGAGCCCATTAATAGGTAGCCAGTATTTATAGAGCCAAGGCTGGAGCTTATTTGATGCAGGGATTGGTAATCACTGCTTTTACTATATCCTGACGAAATTCAGTTATCTGAATTTAGCAATCCTTTCTAAAGCACCTGGTGTTTGCCAGGAAAGAAAAAGTCAGTGTCTGCCCTTGAGGAGCTTACAGTCTAGTGCCCAGATTACAGACTGACTCATAACTTTTAAATATTAGCTTGCAATAGTAGATATATGTGCAAAGGGGAAAGTAAAGTTGGCACTGATTTACAACGAGGCGAGTTCACATTGCTTTTCAGTGGGAGCAGGAAATTTTTCTTTATAGCTGGGTGTTATAATCCATCTTCTCTGATTGCATTGCTTGGCCTTGGACTGTGGTTTACTGGAGCCAGATACATTTCACTTTGAGGTTTCATGATGAGTGGACACATTGGCTGACACTGGTATACAGTTGACCCTTGAACAATGTGGGGCTTTGGGATGCTTACCTCCCATGTAGTCAAAAATCTGTACTTTTGACTCCCCAAAAACATCACTAATAATAGCCTGCTGGAAGCCTTGCTGATAACACAAATAATATTAACATATATTCTTGTATGTTACATGTGTTATATGTTGTATTCTTACAATAAAGTAAGCTAGAGAAAACATTAAAATCATAAAGAAAAATACATTTACAGTGCTTTACTGTATTTTATCAAAAAGTATCCACATGTAAGAGGAACCACATAGTTTAAACCTGTGTTATTCAAGGGTTAACTGTATATACATTTATCAAATTCATCGACCCAAACACTTAAGACTAATGTGTTTAATCATGTATGTTATATCTCAGTTTTAAAATCTCTTGGTCCTGGGTCCTCTCTCCCTGGCTTACGGTGGACCATGCCGAGGAGTGCAGCATCAGCGTGTGTCCTGTCAGAAAGCAAGACATTAAATTTTGTCTTTCTGCCTTGCAGCATTAGTGACCAGAAGGATGCCAGAGATCGAATGGTTCAGGTTGTGAAATGGTACCTCTCTGCCTTTCACGCAGGAAGGAAAGGATCGGTTGCCAAAAAGCCATACAACCCCATTTTAGGGGAAATCTTCCAGTGTCACTGGACATTGCCAAATGATACTGAAGAGAACGCAGTGAGTTCTTTACTGATGTTTTTAGTGATCTTAAATTGCATACTGATTCATTTTATTTGGGGGCAGATAATAATGGTAAAGATAGTAGTCAAAAGATGGTCAGCACCCACAGAAGAATAGTGTTATTGGGTCAGCATACTCCAGATATAGTGAGCAGGGAAGGAGTGGCATGAGATGAGATTCAGAGATCAGGTAATGCATGGCCTTGTGGGCCATAATAGTAACTTTGTAGCTTATCAAGATTGCATTTTTGTTTTAAAAAGATCACTGTAATGATTTTGTGAAAAATAAATCAGAAAGGGGCAAAAACAGAAGCAAGGAGACCACTGAGGAAGTTTTGGCATTATTCCAGAGAGACATGGTTGATTCAAGCTATACTGTGGAGGTGGTACTTATAGGTGGACTGGGGAGGTAAAAGAAAGGCGACAGAGATGAACCCTGCATGTGGGCTTCAGCAATTGGTTGATGCCATTTACAGAAAAGGAAAAAAATTAAATTTGGGGAAGGAAAAATCAAGAACTCTAATTTGAAATATAAAGTATGAGTTATATATGTAAATGGAGTTGCCAAGTAGGGAGTCAGAATTTTAAGAGTCTGGAGTTAAAGGGAGAGGTTTAGGATAGAAATGGGGCTTTTAGAGATTTTAATATATTTAGATGGCATTTATCGGAATTAGGTGAACTTACCTAGTAAGACAGCATAGCTAGAAAAGAGTAGATATCCAGACCTGAATCCCCAGGGCCCCAACATCTAGAGATTGGTTTGAGAAAGATGACCAAGAAGAAAGACTCAAGCAATGTAAAGAGGCCCTAGCCCACAGTGCCTGGCACATAATAGCCTCTGAGCACACCATGAAATCTCCATCTCTCCCCCTTTCCATGTAATTCATTACATGTGGTCCTTCCTGAAGACAGAGGCAGTGTAATGTGTCTGTTCTTACTCATTTGGCGGACACTGATAAGTGACTGTCGTCTGTGCCACGCCTGGCTCTGGGTCAGGCAATTGATGCTTGCCTTCAAGGATGTCTTAGGGAGGTCTAGTCAAGGGAGACGGACACAAAGCTATAATTCTAGTAGTGAAATTAAGTGCCATAATAAAAGTATGTATAAGGTGGTTTGGGTATGTGGAGGAGAGAACAGTTAACCACCTTGGGAGGCAGAGACTCCAATTGTGAGATTATCCACAGTGTCACTTGTGTTTGCATATCAAAAGAAAATGTTATATTTGCTTACAGGAGCTAGTTTCAGAAGGACCAGTTCCCTGGGTTTCCAAAAACTGTGTGACATTCGTGGCTGAACAGGTTTCCCACCATCCACCCAGTAAGTTACAGAGCTCCTTTGCACCAACCATTCTCAAACTCTTCTGTCTAAAGAGGGTCGTTAAAAGCTCCATAGCTGGGGCACCTGGGTGGCTCAGTTGGTAGAGCACGCAACTCTTGATCTCAGGGTTGGGCATGGACCTACTTTAAAAAAATAATAAAAAACCAAAAGCTCCATAGCTGATTTCACTATAGTATTGGTTTTATGGCTGCCTCTGTCTTTCTAACCTTATGAAGATTGGTTCCTCCTACCTGTCTCTTTCTTGTGTAAGTGCCAAAGATTCTATTCATTCCACTGATTGTGTGTGTAAAAAGCAGGGATGTGGGAAACTAACTTGTCATCCTTCATCTTATACATAACGAGCTGTGCTAAAGACCCCAGCAATTTTGAGAGTTTATATAAATAAGATGTAGTCTCTACACAGTATATTCCTGACATAGTGGAGAGAATGCATATCCTTAATGTCTTATTTGCTCAACAATGTTAAGACTGGAAATACTGGATGGGCCCAGGTTGGGGCTGGGGCAAGAACATGCTTGCTGACCAGAAGATTTTAAGCCTCCAGGATTGCTACAGCCTCATGGTTCAGGGAAGTTCCTGCCTGTGTGGCCCTAAGTGGTGCTTGCATTGGGAGAAACAATATAAAAGGCAGTTACGTACTTCCTGGCCTCATTTGAGGCTGTTCTTTGAGGGACACAAGGATTTTCCCCATGACGCCTGTTCTTTCTCCAGGTTGAGTTGGAGAGGTGACTCTAGCTATGTACTGCACTAATTGAAAATTTCTGTTCAGTTTCAGCCTTTTATGCTGAGTGTTTTAACAAGAAGATACAATTCAATGCTCATATCTGGACCAAGTCAAAATTCCTTGGCATGTCGATTGGGGTGCACAACATAGGGCAGGGTAAGTCTCTGGGCATGGGGTAGACTAGAGTGTTAATAGAATTTTTTTCTAATATGTGCTGGACCCTTGTCTAGTGAGGGGAAATGGCACCAAGAAAGCCAGACTGGATGTCACTGTTTGCATATAAGCATGTGTATTGGGGATGAGAACAGAGGTGGGAGGGTGCAAGATTGATTTTCCTTAAATTGAATGGAGTATCCTGGAGTATCCATCAATCAGACGATAAAGTCTTCTGGCCAGTTGACACTGCTCATCAGAGATTCTATCCCTTCTCTCTACAGGCTGCGTCTCATGTCTAGATTATGATGAACATTATATTCTCACATTCCCCAATGGTTATGGAAGGCAAGTAGAGCTGTGTCCATTTCCTCTGATCAGCTGGCAGCAGAGCCTGCTGTTCCTTAAGCTACACCCCGCCTTACCTGCACTTTTTTTTTTTTTTTTTTTTGCAGGTCTATCCTCACAGTGCCCTGGGTGGAACTAGGCGGAGAATGCAACATCAATTGTTCCAAAACTGGCTATAGTGCAAATATCGTCTTCCACACTAAACCTTTCTATGGGGGCAAGAAGCACAGAATTACTGCTGAGATTTTGTAGGTATTTTGTTTTTCTGCTTCAGTTCTCTTTTGCTTCTCTGAAATACTTTTGTCTTGAACTGTAACTTTTATTAGGAATTGACTGTTTTAATGGTTTTTTTTGTAAACTTGTTTCACATCCTGTATGTTCTGTTTCTTCCTAAAATCCCATATCAGAAGGAGACCTAAAATCTGGGTTCAGAACAGAAGTCAGTCATTGATTGATGGGATTTCCTTCCTAGGAGCCTGAGAGGAGTCTTCCCAGATCGCCCAGCTAATGCAGATCATGGATTCCTGACTCAATTGAAGCCTGGGCTAGTCTGTACAGTAGACACTATGATGATTCCCACTGTAATGTCTCCCAAATGCTCAGTCCTTTTTTCTGTGCCTTTGCTAGGGAAAAACAGTAACCATCACATCTTGGCTTGGTTTCGTCTAGAGTCAGATGAAGACAACTGTGCTTTCTCAGTAACAGTCAGTTGGGTGGATTCAGAATCCACCTGGAAGAGGAAAATCTGCAGGACTTTTGTCTTTCCTGAGAGGCCTTGTTGGGAACAGTGTTACAGATGGAAGATACATGACTGATTAACCAGTTTTCCAGGGAAATAATTGGGATGACATAATTAGTATCCAAAAAAATCTTGAGCGGGAAGGACCATGAACACATGATGAAGTTTAAAGATCAGTGTAAAATCTAAAAAATTACTGCAGGGGCGCCTGGGTGGCTCAGTTGGTTAAGCACCTGCCTTTGGCTCAGGTCATGATCCTGGAGTCCCTGGATCGAGTCCCGCATGGGGCTCCCTGCTCGGCAGGGAGTCTGCTTCTCCCTCTGACCCCCCCCCCATGTGCTCTCTCTCTCTCATTCTGTCTCAAATAAATAAATAAAATCTTTAAAAATAAATAAATAAATAAATAAATAAATAAAAAATGACTGCAATCAGAGGATATGGGCAGAGCTCAGCGAGCAGCACAAGTCACCACTGGAATGCATCTGCACCCCCAAAATAGCAGGTGTTGGAAATCAGGATGTCCAGAACAAAGACATGGGTGGGCCTGCTTCGCAGTGTTCCTTTGAGGTAACCAGCACCAGTAGGAGCTGCTAGCTCAGCAGAATCTTCTGCCAGTAATAGCCATATATAGTAGAAAGACTACCCTCAGAGTTGGGAACTGAAAAAGCGCTTGGTAGACTCTTCAAGTAAGGGATCTGAGCATGAGATGAAGGATTGTACTAGCTGAGTGGCTGTCAAAAGTTTTTGGTTTCTGGACTCCTTTACACTTAAAAATTACTAAGAGCCCCAAAGTGCTTTTGTCCTACATCAGATAATATCCATTGATATTTCTTACATTAGAAATTAAGACAAGATTTTTTTTTTAGGCGTTTATTTATTTGACAGAGACAGAGAGGGAACACAAGTAGGGGGAGTGGGAAAGGAAGAAGCAGGCCTCCCGCCAAGCAGGGAGCCCGATGTGGGGCTCGATCCCAGGACCCTGAGCCAAAGGCAGACGCTTAACGACTGAGCCACCCAGGTGCCCCAAGATTTTAAAATATTTATAAATAGGGGTGCCTGGGTAGCTTCGTTGGTTAAACATCTGACTCTTGATTTTGGCTCATGTCATGATCTCAGGGTTGTGGGATTAAGCCCCACATAAGGCTCTGCGCTCAGTGTGGAGTCTGCTTAAGATTTTCTTCCCCGGGCACCTTGGTGGCTCAGATGGTTAAGCGTCTGCCTTCGGCTCAGGTCATGATCCGAGAGTCTTGGGTTCGAGCCCCGCATCGGGCTCCCTGCTCAGCGGGGAGCCTGCTTCTCCCTCTGCCTCTCTCTCTCTCTCTGTCTTATGAATAAATAAAATCTTCAAAAAAAAAAGATTTTCTTTCCCTCTGCCCCTCCCCCTGCTTGCGTGCACACGTTCTCTTGTAAATAAATCTTTAAAATACTCATTTACAAAGGACAGTAGCATTTTTATGAAGAAGAAACTTTTCCAAAACTTGCCTTTAAAACATTTTTGAGAGGAGAGGCATAGTACATTTTCTGAATTTTGCAAATCTCTGATACAATTAATAGAAGACAGTTGGATTCTCCTACTTGTCAGTCTCTTGTGTAGCGTCTGGGAAACACTGTACACTTGTGGGAAAAAGAGGGTGAAAAAGGCAAGTAATGTCTTAATATGATGAAAATAGTTTTGACCTGAGAATCTTGGGAACCCTCAGGAGTCCCCACCATACTTTGAGAAGCACTGCACAATGACTTCGTAAACGTGGGATTCTACCATTTTTCTTCCCTGTTGTCGCCCTTCTCCTAAAGCCCCTAAATCATAGAGGAAACTTGTTTTAGTCCCATGATGACAGCTTGCATCCTACCCTGTGTATTTTTCTATTTCTGACCTCTTTTATAGCCTCCTCCTATGTTTATGCCTTACCCTTCCTAACCTGTTCTTTGCTGTGATGCTTAACTTCCCAAATTTCATACCTGCCATACATACCATTGTTATGTCCAAGTAGAGGCCTGTTGGCGTTTTTGAGGAAAGGATCCTTCCTCAGGAAAAGAGGTCAAACTGTTTGACCTTAGGACCTCAGGATCCTTCCTCAAGATGAAAAGCCTGGTCTCCAGTGTTAATCCTTAAGTGAGACCTTCTCTGACCTTCATTTCAACACTTTTGCCCTTGATCTCCATTGCTGACCTTAACTCCCCATAGCACTTACCACCCAGAATCTCAGTGGCGAGGTCTCCACAACTAGGCTGCGAACAGCTTGAGGGCAGGGACCATCCCTCATCTTTTGTGGCCCCAGTACCCCCACCACAGGGCTCTCTTGCTCATCTCCTATCCCCTATTCATGGGATCTTGAGTTCTAAATTAGCATCTTGTTTAGGGCCCTCATTCTTTTTTTTTTTTTTTTTTTGATTTTATTTATTTATTAGAGAATGAGAGAGAGCACAAGAGGGAAGAGGGTCAGAGGGAGAAGCAGAACCCCCGCTGAGCAGGGAGCCCGATGTGGGACTCGATCCCGGGACTCCAGGATCACGACCTGAGCCGAAGGCAGTCGCTTAACCAACTGAGCCACCCAGGCGCCCTAGGGGCCTCATTCTTAAGAGTTGGCTCAGGGAAATCCATTTCCACTAAGCTGCTTTTACCCCGAGACTTCACAGTTGCTCTTCCATGTTCTGCTCCGACCAGATTCTTCGGTAGTTATCAACTTAAGACTAACAGAAATGTTTCCTTTTCTATTTAGTTCTCCAAATGACAAGAAGTCTTTTTGCTCAGTTGAAGGGGAATGGAATGGTGTAATGTATGCAAAATATGCAACAGGGGTAAGAAGCTATATTTTACACTTATTTTAGGCTACATTAAATTGTAGCCTTTCATCCAGAAATTTAAATACCAAGGCCAACTCTAATGCCATCTCTTCAGGGAAATCCTTTTCTTTCCCCCACCTCTTCCCCAGTGGTACAGTGAGTTTTATTTTCCCCTCTCCTCTCAGAACACTCAGTATATGTAAAAAAAATATTAATGCTTGGCATATAGTAAATATCCAGTAAATGACAGCTGTATCATTAGAATGGGTGGTATGTTTATAAAATTAAGTGCTAAACTAATTTGTTTGTATACACAACTTGACTTTTTATAAGAAATGTATTTAGTGCCTGGCACCATGGATACAGAAATGAGTAAGATAGTCCTTGATCTCAAGAAACTTGCAAACAGTACCTAATTAAAGTAGGAGGGAAGGTGGTATGGGATTAACAGGAGGAGCCAACGAACTGGATTTTGGACTTGGAGAATTTGAAATGTAAAAAGCACTTCAGCATTTAGCATTAGAATTAGTTTATGGGCCTAATTTCATAAGAGATTAATATTGAGCATATAGCACATAGCCACATTGAAAACCTCTGTTGAGCTTCTACCAAGACTTAAGATACACCACTATATTTTAAGCTGAAGGTAGCATCTGAAACTCACTGTCTGTACATCCTATTCCTATGTGGGATTTGACTATTAAATCTGTTAAACGTTTCTGGGGAGAGTTGACTTTTCCTCCCAGAACAGTTTGAACAATAAAACATCTACCTATCTCTTATTTTCTAGGAAAATGCAGTTTTTATAGATACCAAGAAGTTGCCTATAATTAAGAAGAAAGTGAGGAAGTTGGAAGATCAGAACGAGTATGAATCCCGCTGGTAAGAGGACTTTGCTAGAGCTATTGTGGCGATGTCCTTGCTAATGGCTAGGCAAAGGCAGGGCTGGGTTTTGGAGACCCAACAGCAGAGTATAACAGAGCACAGACTAATTCTGAATACCTGGGTTCATATGGAGCTCCACCACTTACTAGCTTTTTAACCATGACTGTAAGCTAGCCTCTCTTTGCCTTCTTTCCTAAAATGGGAACTACCTCAGAGTTGATGTGAGGACTGAATGAGATAAAACACGTAGTATATATATGATGCTTGGGATATAGTAAGTATTGTGTGCAGACTTATCACCATCTTTGTGGTTTTTTTTTTTTTTTTTTTAGATTTTATTTATTTGAGAGAGACAGAGATAGTGAGATAGAGAGCACAAGTGGGGAGGAGAGGGAGAAGCAGGCTCCCCACAGAGCAGGGAGTCCGATGCGGGGCTCGATCCCAGGACCCTGGGATCATGACCTGAGCCGAAGGCAGACGCTTAACTGACTGAGCCACCCAGGCGCCCACCATCTTTGTGGTTTTTAAGAGAAGGCAGTGAGGTTCCCAAAAGACCCTGTCTTTTGTTGCAAAAAACTTTAAAAAATTTCATCCCAAAGTATTTCAGTATATATCTCTAAAGTGACTTAAAAACCACTAGCCACAATATCACACTTTGAAAAAACAAATCCTTGGGGCACCTGGGTGGCTCAGTCGTTAAGTGTCCGCCTTAGGCTCAGGTCATGATCCCAGAGTCCTGGGATCGAGTCCCACATCGGGCTCCCTGCTCAGCGAGAAGCCTGCTTCTCCCTCTCCCACTCCCCCTGCTTGTCTTGTTTCCTCTCTTGCTGTGTCAAATAAAATCTTAAAAAAAAAAAATCCTTAATATCATCAAGTATCTAGTTGGTATTCAATTTTCCAGTGGTTTCAAACATATTTTTCCTTTCGCATTTGCTACAGTAAAATCAGGATCTATCCGTGGTATGAGAATCACACACTGAAGTTCTTTGTTTAGCATATTAGTGCATTTAAGTGAAGGAAGAGGATCTTACAAATGATTACCCAACTGTTGTCTCTACTTGTTAACAGTCTGCTTGCCTGGACTGCCTGCTCGTATTTATAAGTGGAAATCTATAGAAATTTGTGCTCTGCTCCTCACCACAGGGGGATCTTAAGCATGGCCACTTCTCTGGTCCCTAGGTGTCTTCCCTTGTAAAGTGACACTAGACTTACCTAGTTATCATCTTCCAGGCCTTGAGAAGAAGCCACATCTCTTACCCCCATAAGTCTCTGCAGTTTACCTCTTGACCCTTATTCTCTTGGTTCAGACCGTTTCTCTAGATTTCATTTTTCAAGGGAGTTTTTCGGAAATGGCACTTCTTTCCCCTGATCTAACCCTTCTGGTTTATAATAAAGGAAACTCACACCCTAGAAAGGTGAATGATGAACCCCCAAAGTTGCATAGCTAGCTAGAGATAGAGCCAAAAGTAAAATCCCAGATTTCAGTTGTGTTCTTTCTTCTCTGTTGTCTGTACCATATATCTAGCTTTCTGCCCATCCTCTATGTTCTTCCTTTGACACTAGCAGTGGAATCTTCTGAGTCCATTTCTTTGTCCTTTATTCCATTGCCTTGGTACCACTTTAAGGAGATTCAATCTGTGAACTACACTTAAAACCGTTTGACTTACACTCTCATTATGCTATATTCAGTCAGGCTCCAGACTTTCAGTCTCAAGTTTGCTAACTCCTCTGTCCATCTAGTACTCAGGGCCTTGACTTCTTTTCTTTAGCCTTTGGAAGGATGTCACTTTCAACTTAAAAATCAGAGACATTGATGCAGCAACCGAAGCCAAGCATAGACTTGAAGAAAGACAAAGAGCAGAAGCTCGGGAAAGGAAGGAGAAGGAAATTCAATGGGAGACAAGGGTAAGCTCGATTGGGGAGCTGGCCCCAACCTACCAGCTGCTATTCCCCCTGAACTCTGAGCTGTAAGTCATTCATTCATTTCAGTGAATGCTGAAGTAGTGAACCACTTTTAAATAAGCATAGTGATGAACAGGGTGAGCCCTGGTCCCTGCCTGAAACTCACTTTAGTGTAATGAGGGGGAGAAGACATAGAATAATAAAAAGTATGGTATTATTTGTAGACATACAAAGCAAGTGAGTAACTGAATTCTCCCCCTTTCTTTTACAGTTATTTCATGAAGATGGAGAATGTTGGGTTTACGATGAACCATTACTGAAACGTCTTGGTGCTGCCAAGCATTAGGTTGGGAAATGCAAAGTTTACATCTGACGACCAGGGCAATAGGCATAATTAAGCAACAATCTTCCTTTGGGAGAACCTATTCACTCCCTTCTTATTGCAGTGGTTCCTATCTCAGGGATACTGGACTTTCTGATGCAGATGAACAATTAAAGCAAGAAAAGCTTCCCTTTTTTCCTTTTCTGTGGCAGTTACAATTTTGACTTCAGTCCTGAGAAAAACTTCAGGTTTTGAAAACAAGATGATCTGCTTTTTTCCCCAAGCCCCATGCTTTGAAAAGCATTTATAAATCCCGGTCTTAAACCTTGCACACCTAGTACGGCTGTTAAGATATACATCCACACACACACATATATACACACACGCACACATATAGACCTGATGCCAGATTTTTCATAAATACTCCATCTACTGTAAATATTGGTTCCTCTTAGTTGTTTTAGAAACTTAGTGCAATGTATTAAAATCAAGTGTTAGGAAATTTCATGCCCTCACCTATAACTTTTGTTTTGGAATTGGACTATTATTAAATTGTATCTAACTCTGGACTATATTTAATTATACTCAGTGCTTCTTAAGGCTTCATAAAGTAATTTTTCCAAATTTTTTTTAACGTGTTTCTTTTATTATCTGGCAACCTTGAATCCAGGAGCTAAGTCGCTTTACACAAGGACTCTCCTAAAACAATGGAGGGTCCATCCTTTTTCTCAACCCTCCCTTATACTCTGTGTTTAGCCCCCACCATGCTATTCTATTCTCCAGAGTTCCTTGAACTCTCATATAGCACACGTAGGGCTCCCAACATTTTATCCAAAAATATTTTATTGCCTTAGAGGGTTTAGGAAGAGGGTTTTAGATCCCCACCCCACACTGAAACGAACAAAAAAGAATGCCACAGCACCAAATGGCTCATTCTGTAGGGCATTACAGAACTATCATCTATCTTTATTTAAAAGTACATTAAACACACACACACACACACACACACATACACACACGTATTAGCACCTAGCATTTAGGCACTAAGACATCAGTTACATAGGGCCTCTCAAGGTTCTTCATGTGGGAACCAGGACAGGCCAGGGCTTGTCAAACTGTTCCTGCAAGCTTTTTGGTAACTTGGCACACCCTGCTACTTTTTATCATCTGCCAGCCACTACAGTAACTCTTGGTTTGTTAGTCACAATGTGGGGGGTAGGAGGAGTATAAATCAAATTCTATGATAGCAGTGCAAAAATTCTATGGCACTAGTAGTAGTGTAACTTCATAAAATACAAACACATTTTTAAATACACAGTGCTTCAGGCCGACAAGACTGCAGTTTATTTGACTATTTTATGGTAGGGGAGAAGGTTAAGTGTTGATGTGAAAGCCCTGATATCAGTAATGGGGATGGTAGAATCTACCAGCAGAGGAGAGGATGGCAAGTAGGTGAGCTGCATCACTTCACAAGAAGAGTTTGAATCCTCACCAGAAGGGGAACCATCCTCTTCTAGCTCATACTTCCCAAATCCAACAACCTGAAAGAAGCCAAAGACTTGAGGTGAGAAATATGCTGACCAGATACGGGCAAAGACCTGTTAGAATTTCTAGTCCCAATCCAAACTCGGGGGGTGGTAACTGGGCTAAATGACTGCTCTGGAAAGGACAGAGCTACAGCTTAGTTCACCATACTCACGTGAACGCTGAGCATTTTACTTCCTGGTCCTCTGTGAGCCTTGAACCAGTCGACTAGGTCGGATTTGGAGAATGACTTCAGTGCTTCAATCTTACAGGGGAAAGGGAATACAGGAAAAAAAGAAAACTATAAAAGACAAGCAGTACATTTTCTAAAAAGGTCATTATTTAAGAAACACACACCCTAGGCCAGAACTCTTTGGTTCTGCTTAGCATCTGAGCATATCATTTTATTCTTCCAGGTTTCAGGTTGCCCTCAACGTTTTGCACCCAGAGAAGGATGAAAATAAGCCTCTGTGACACACCTTTGTGTGTTTCATAGCAATAGTTAACCCTGGCAAATAAGAAAGGGTAGTAGACGCTGTAATTACAGCTGAGTAGTACACACGGAGCCAAAACCCACCATCACCTTAGTGTCATACCTCGAGTACATGCTAAGGGATACTCTGGCCTGAGAAAATACAGTAACAATTGAAACAGATGAAGAGAAGTTTGTCTTCTAATAGGAAAACTGGAGCACCTTATGAGCTGGGCTGAAACCTCTTGTTAAATGACCCTTTTGCTTCAGTGTCCTTTTGTTAATTTACCACATAGGGTTATATTATCAAAGAGTGTTAGACTGCAGGTCCCAGAGCTCTTTTTGTAGGTTTTATTACTTTGGGCTAAAAGTGGTCAAAAAGACCTAACGCCCAGAATTAATAAAGCTGGAATTCCATAAAGACCAGAAGTTCTTAATTTTCTTTAAATAGCAGAAACCTTTTTTCCTCCACAAATCCTGTACTGAGCCTCAATATAAATACAAAATATAAAACAATTATGTTACACAAAAACAGTACCAATACAAAAATGGATCAGCTCTCTTCCACACAGTATTGATTTGCTTGGGATTGTGACTCAAAATCAGGAATCCTGGTCAGGGCTCTAATACTCAAAACTGTGTTACTACTACCTCATGGGCAAGGCGATCAAAGAGATACTGCTGTGTCACCACCTCGTTCCAGTTCCTATCCACCTCCTCCCCAAGGTGGGTATCCTCGCATTCCTTCAGCTTGATCAGAGCTGTGACCTATTCCACCAAAGAGAGAGATCCTCAGGTATAACATCACACCAGTGGCCCCAGAACACACTTGACCCTGTTTGGTCTGGTCTGTGACAGACCTGCTACGATCCCTTCACTTGCGACCTGCCAGCAGGATGGGGAGGGATGAAGCTAGGAAGACATTTTGGTCACGTTAACGTGGGGCTACAAAACTCAAAAACTGGCCAAAGGAACAAAAGACCAGGCCAGCATACTCACCTGGGTGTTGAATGCTTCCTCGGTGAGGTTCTCGATCTTCTCCTCAAAGCTAGAAAGAAACTCTTCTATCTTCTTATCAACAATTTCAGAACTGAAACAAAACATCTTCAATTAAAAGTCAGCAGAGGGCAACAGTTCTTTCTGCCCACGGGTCCTGTCCCCATGCTTTAATAAAACCACCACTTTGCACCAAAAAAGGGGCAGAAACCTGGTCTCAAGCAGAATGCAAAAGAGAAAAAAAGCTAAGGCATGTTTCTAAGAAAGAGACTGAAGTATTTCCTTCCAGGCCTCAGTACCCTTCCCCTAAGCTGAGTGAGAGAAGAGAACAGAAAAGAACCCAACCCCTAACTCTAGCCCAACTTCTGATATCCTCAACACGGAAGCAATGACAACCCATGTTTGACCACTCCAAAGCTGAGGACCAACAAGACTTGTACCCTGGTTCTAGCATAAATGCCAGGTCAGGCATCTCTGCTTTTCTTGTCCTCAGGCCTGCCTGGAGAGAGGAAACACTGGCAAGCCCTGCACAGTGACCACAGGACACCAAAGGACTTGAGTTAAGCCCCCTAGGACCACTGGAACCATTAATGATCCATCCTGGATCAAGCCATCTATGACCCACCCTCCATCCCCCCCCACCCCGCCCCCCACAGCTGTGATTAAGGTAAGCAAACCCTATTGGGTCAGAGTTGCCTGGTTTAAGGAAGCACCGACAACCCCCACTCTCCAGGCCAAGAATAATAATAGTTGGGCCCATCTACTCACTTGTATTTAGTTGCCTGAGTCCCCACGGTGACAGAGAATCCTAGAATCCCAGATGTGTTCCTACAGGTAGGGTAAACATGGTACCTACAGCCAGAATGAAAAGTTGTGTGAACTCAGGTAGTCCCCAGGGCCCTGCCCTCAGAAACTACAGGTGAGTGGGAAGGGTTTCTGCACATCCTAATTGGACCTGGAGGTCCTGAAAGAAAATCCACAAACGTGTATGCATCTACTTCATTCTCAGGTTAGGGTGTCCACCCCTCTCCTGAACTGAGGACTACACACTAGTTTTTTTCCTTATCTTTGGAACTTGACCAAACTAAAAACCTGATCATAGTCCAAGATGCAGATTCTAGAAGTTTTGACCAGTCAGTATGACTCTAAAGCATGGAAGGACCAGCGAGCTCTGAGAGGCTGCTCAGTCAGGATATCTGATAAAACTCAGCCTGCAAAGTAAGCCCCAGACCTTTATTTGAGCTCAGTGCTCTTTGCCAGCAGACTTACCCAAGGGTCTGCTTGGTTCGAAGGAAGTCAAAACAAGGCTCTTCCATGTGCATCTGTAATTCAACATACTACCCATCAGCCCAACTCCTCCCAGCAGAGAAACCTCCATTTCTAACCCCCAAGTGTTCCACATAACCCCAAAGTCCAGCCTCCCTTACTGCCTTCTTCCTAAATTGCCCAGGCGCCCTGTCCATGCTCATACCGGGTGAGAATACTAAAAACCATCTCACCTACCAAACAGGCCTCTGACCCCTCCCAAGTCCCTAGCTCCCAGGCAGAAAGGCCAGTCCTCACAGTGGGTCAGGGGTTCCTGAACACATCAACTCTCCTTTATTGCAACTTACCACAAGCAGCTCCATAAGAGTGTATTCTTTCAGACTCCTGGCACCTGACTGAAAGGAGAGGTTGGTCAGACCAACTGAAAATCCAACAGCTTACAGGACTTTTTTAAGAATTCTTGGCAACCATTTATTCAGGTATCCATCCCATTCTTCTCTTCCCCCAAGAAAGCTGATCACACCCTCTATTGCCATACTTTGAACAATTTTGTTGATGCATCTGCCTTCCCACTTAGACTGCCTGTGAGGACAGAAATCACACTTGATCATTTATTTGTATTCTTAGCCCTTGCACAGGACTGCAGGCCGACATGGAGGTGAGTCTAACAATACCCAACCTGTCAGCTCCTGCCCGAAGGACCCGAAGGACAAAACCTAAAGTCAAGTACTTGCAGTTCAAGGTCCTAAGGAGAAGAGCAGGAAATATTTGGGATCAGTGAAGGGTATGTGGACCGATTCCTCAGATAGAAAGGGTATGAATAGAAGCTTCCAAGGCCACACACAGGGACCCAAACCAGTCAACAAGAGAAATACCTAAGAGGCAGATACCACACTTGGGAGACCACACCCTGGCTCTCCTGGAGAGTAGCAAAATAATGCAGTTAGAATGAAACAGAGCAGGAGGCCAGCAAGCAAGGATGCTGCTAGTACATCCCACAGTCAGGCTCTTGTAGGCTCCTCTAACAGACTCATTTCTGTTCCTTCCCACTTCACTAGAGGAGGAGGCTAAAAGCCTGTGTGCCCCCCGAGTCCTGTTTAGTCAGGCAAGGAGATATCCTGTTCAAAATGCTCTCTGGGAGGAAGGAAGTGGTTCCCTAAAGAAAGCTTGTTTTAGAAGCTAGTGCTAAGAGGTAATGGATAGAAAACACCTCAACAGACAAGGTCTTACAGTATGAAATCTCACCTATAACAGGAAAAGTACTATAGATTTTGAGCAGCAGAAACACTGGAAATGTGGACAGGGCTAAGCAGGGCCAGGCCATATCATTTATGGAACTTTGGAGCCTGGTAGTCATTTCAGCTTCAAATAAGCTGAGAACAGGGCGCCTGGGTGGTTCAAGTTGGTTAAGCATCTGCCTTCGGCCCAGGTCGTGATCCCAGAGTCCTGGGATCGAGTCCTATATCGTGCTCCCTGCTCAGCGGGGAGTCTGCTTCTCCCTCTCCCTCTGCCCCACCCCCCTGCTCATGCACTCACTCTCTCTCAAATAAATATAAAAAAAAAAAAATCTTAAAAAAAATAAGCTGAGAAACTGGATAAAAGCAAACAAACTAAGTAACTATAGCCAGAGGGATAGAGGCTCCACAGACAAGCAAGGTCTCTCCTATGGGAAGACTTAGGTCCAAGGCCAGAAACACAATAAAAGGACAAGGTGAGAGACTGTAAGGCCTGCCCAAAGCCCAGAACAGGCGGATCTTCACAGGGCCTGCCAGAGAAGTGACTTCCTCATGCAGGACACCCAGGAACCATAGCAGCAGCTCACTATAGGAGCCCCAGAGTTTAGGAAGTCTGAGGTCAGTCTGGACGGGCACAGGTCCCCATTGTCCTAGATGTAGGTGGGATTAACCACAAGCTATGGGCCAACAGATTGTTGCAAAGCTCTTCCTTATTTTAAGCCCCATCCCACCTTTCTAGAATGGTGTGGAAAGAACACAGGATCTGAGGACACAAAGAATAGATTCAAGCCCCAATTAGTATGACCTCAGGCAGGTAAGGGACTCTGGACCTCAGATTCACCATCAAAAGAGAGGTGATAAATCCTTTATCTCAGGTGCTTTGAAACTTTTAATTATGATTCTGGTAGTCATTCTGTTTGCTATATATTGATTGCGTGGCTGTTTACTTTTGTCTCTTTTTCAAAACTGTCTTTTTAACGAATGTCCTCCTGCTACTTGAGGTTTTGTCAGGGGAACACGTAGGAACTTCCAACCACTCTTCAGTCTCTGTCCCTCTGGACTAGTAGTTGAATGATTCAGTGAAGCCCTATGATTGAAAAAGGACCCATTTCACTAACCGGAGCAATTTTTTTTTTTTTAATATTTTTTATTTATTTACTTGACAGAGAGAGACACAGTGAGAGAGGGAACGCAAGCAGGGGGAGTGGGAAAGGGAGAAGCAGGCCTCCCGCGGAGCGGGGAGCCCAATGCGGGGCTCGATCCCAGGACCTGGGGATCATGACCTGAGCCTAAGGCAGACGCTTAACAACTGAGCCACCCAGGCGCCCCTAACAGAAGCAATTTTTAAATGCAATTGCTTCCCAAGGACAAATGACCCTAAGGATAAAAACTACAGAGGCAACTGCAAAAGGGCCTTGAAAGTCATAGGGTCACTACTCCCAGGTACTTTGGACCTTCCACCAGGCTTTAGTGCCCTAAAGGTACTTAGCCATGAGGATGGCTGTGTGTAAAGGGGCTATAAACTGACCTGGTAGTACACAGTGACTTCAGAGTTGGCATCACCCTTGTTCAGAGCTCTCACTTTGCACAGATGGTGGCCACTAGGCAGCTCTACCACCTGGAACTGCACAGGCATCTCCTGCTCCAGAGGCCTGAAGTTCAGCTTGCTACAAAAGAATGAGTATGGGTCACTGAGCAGTGCCTTTATCCTCTTGCCCCTACCCACAAACTACTGTGAAGAGGAGGTCAGGCCATCCACAGTCCCTTCTGAATTACTTTGTTTACATGACAAGCCTCAAAAAAACCTACCACAAGGAGCATCATCCATTGTGGATTTAGTAATAACTGAGCTGTGGCTCAAGGCCCTCCTGCTGGTAGGAATATACAACTCCTACAGAGAAAACTCAAACCAATACTCACTCAACAACGTATTTCAGGAAATCCGTTGATTCCTAGGAGGCGAAAGAGAAAAAAATATAGCAGGCTCTCTTGACATTAATTTCATCCAGAACCAACTAATACCAATATTCTAATTCTTTAAGAAGCCCTGGATAGCATGAGGAAAGCAGATACAGTCTGTCAACGACATTGATTATGATTGCTGAAAATTAAAGGGCTCTCAACTGAATAGCTCCTCCTCTGTTCTCCCATTGGCATTCTGTTTACCTGTACATGCGACACGCTCAACTTAACTGTTCGGGTTAGCCCACGAGGCTGTGTCCTCTAGGACACTTGTGACTGTGTTTTCAAAACCTCGGTCTATAAATATGGAACGTGGCACAGAGCAATAGAACAACACTTAACACTTAAGTGAATGCATCCTCTCCCCTCTCAAGACTGCTGTTTTCTTACCTATTAAATGGGGGATAAAAGGAGGGGTCAGCTCATCTCTACAGTGGTTTCTACCTGGAGCAATTCATGGAACTAAGTCCTCTGAACCAAAAGGACCCCTGCCCGGTAATTCCCACTGTGCTCAGAAAAGCAGGCAGCTATCCTGCTCCTCTCTATGTGGGTTGAAGCTTTTAAACTTCTTTCTGTGGGGAGGAAAGAAACTAAGGCTGGTTTGGGGGTTGGGGAATAAAGACAGCAAGGAAGTAGAGAGGAGACAGCAGCCAGTCTCAAGAGTGGCCAGTATATATCCCATCAAAGGGCCAGTCCTGAGAAACTGGGAAGCCATGAAGGAAGGAAGATGGTCAACAGCCAAGTAATTTAGGGAGAGTCCCAAACAAGCATTCTTAGCTGGAAGAGGCCTTAAAGATCCACAGACCTATCCCACTCAATATATATCAGAACAAACTCCTCATATCCCCCAAACCTATTTTTCCTACTCCTCCACCAACCCACTGGTTCAAGCAAGAAATCCAGGCAACATCTTAAACCCCTCCCTTCTCTAACACCCCCATATCCAACTAGTCACTAAGTTTTGGCCATTCTCTACCTCACTATTTCTTTCATTTACTTTGCCTAGCCTCAGCTTCATCATTTTTCGCTTCAATGTGTGTGTGTGTGTGTGCGCGTGTGTGGTAAAAGCACATAACAAAGTTCAGTATCTTAACCATTTTTAAGTGTACAGTTCCAGAGTGTTAAGTATATTTACAATGTTGTAAAACGGAACTCCAGAACTTCCTCACCTTGCAAAACTGAAATTCTATACCCATAAAACTACTCCCCCTTTTTTACATCTTCCCAACCCTTGGTAACCACAATTCCACTTTCTGTTCTATGACTTTGACTACTCTGGATACTTCATATACTCTGGAGTCATGTCAACTCTTATAAAAGCCTCATAACTGGTCCCTGCATCTTAACGACAAATCCCTTTTAAGATGTTTCACTGATTTTCCATTTACTACAGGATAAAGCCCAAGCTCCTTAACTTGACACACAACCTTGATATACAAGTTCTGCCAAAGTGTGTGTGTGTGTGTGTGTGTGTATACACATCCCTCACCACACCCCAGAGCTCCCACTTTAATCTCTAAACTATTGTTTCCACACACAATCTTCAACAAATAACCAATACCGTATATTTACCAAATCCATTTCACCCCAAGCCCTGTCCATTATCAGCAGTCTTCTCATTAAGGAAGTCTTGCCCAGCATGCGAATGGCCATGATATGTCAGAACTACAGAGCCTCCCTTTTTGGAGAACTAATGCAATTCCAGAGCCCAAAACAGCATTCAGACCTAGCCAAGGGCAACAGAGCACCTCACACTCACTGTGCTTGTGACATTTCCTTGTACCAGGCCTTCAACAAAGAGCTGGGATTTGAACTCCTTGACGAAGCTCAGCAGAGACTCAAGGGAAAGGCCATCCATCAAAGCCCGGTACTTGTCAATCATAGACCAACGGGCATATTCCAGGATTAAAAGCCGCACATCTCTATTCAGAGGGCAGAAAAAAAACAGTTTCATCATTTTGAAATGAATCTTAAGGTAAAAAAAAGGTTCAGTTAAGTTTCTATGGATGACGTGTTTCTAAAGACACAATTTCTATCATAACTTAAGATGGGAGAAACAATGTCATAATCACCAAAAAGCATTTAAAATTACATATACAAAACTATACATAGATTTGCTCACTGGTACAACTCACTTATCTGTCTCAATTGCAAAATAAAATGTTTCACATTAGTTGCCAGATGAGTCACACACCAATTCAGAATTATTACATTTTTATTTGAAATCTCATTAACATTTTATTAATTACTAGAGGCCAGCATTATGGGAATCTATTACTGCAGTGACAACATAGTATACAGAGTGGCTCTAGGCCAGAATCAGACTAACCCCTATTCCTCACCACCCCCCAACTCCTCACCACCCCCACTTCCCCTCCCTCCTCACACTAAACTATTTGAACTTGGCAAGTTGCTTAACATCTGTGACTCAATTTCTTCATTTGTAAAACAAGGGAAATAGTAATGGCTACCATTATGGGGTTTTGGAAAGAATTAAATAAATATATACATATAAACATTTTGTATCTAGCAAATAACAAATCTTCAATAGGTATATTAGTCCACCACATTTTAATAAAGTAGTATTCAGGAGTTACTGGATACACAACACAGGGCTATTTTTCATCATATTGATGGTTCCAGACAACTCTCCTTTCCAACTTATATTTGCTTATTAGTTTTTATAACTTTTTGTGACCAGATTATCAATGATTACAGGTCTGACTGCCAACTGCCCTGCTTTTGAATTTTGTTCATTTATGGGCTCCTTAGTTATAACTGTGTCAAAAGGGGGAGTGGAGGGATGGGGTAACTGAATGATGGACATTAAGAAGGGCATGTGGGGGTGCCTGGTGGCTCAGTCATTAGGCATCTGCCTTCAGCTCAGGTCATGATCCCAGGGTCCTGGGATCGAGCCCCACGTCAGGCTCCCTGCTCCGCAGGAAGCCTGCTTCTCCCTCTCCCACTCCCCCTGCTTGTGTTCCCTCTCTCGCTATGTCTCTCTCTGTCAAATAAATAAATAGAATTAAAAAAAAAAAAAAGAAGATGGGGCGCCTGGGTGGCTCAGTCGTTAAGCATCTGCCTTCGGCTCGGGTCATGATCTCAGAGTCCTGGGATCGAGCCCCGCATCAGGCTCCTCACTCTGTGGGAGGCCTGCTTCCTCTCCCACTCCCCCTGCTTGTGTTCCCTCTCTCGCTGTGTCTATCTCTGTCAAATGAATAAATAAAATCTTTTAAAAAAAAAGAAAAAAAAGGCATGTGATGTGATGAGCACTGGGTGTTATGTAAGATTGATGAATCACAGACTTGTACCTCTGAAACCAATAATACATTCTATGTTAATTGAATTTAAATTTTAAAAAGTTAAAGAACTGACCACGAAATAAACAAATAAATAAATAACTGTGTCAAAAGTAGGGCTTCATATAAGATTGTGCTGTTTACCATTTCTAGATGCCCAGCAAGGAGGTCAAGCAGGGGCTTGCAAGCCATGTGCACAAAGGGCTGTGTCTGCTCAAAGGGAACTTTTTTCTCCCTCCCACAAAGGCTCCTACCTGCTGAAAGCGGGCACCCAAAAGGGGTACCTTTTCTGATTCACACAGAGGTAATTCTAGGCTACCATTAGCCCTGGATAAAAGAACAGGCTCTAATGAAAAGCTCAAAGGGTTATGAGCAGAGGGTTTAAGCATTATTATACAGACTGTCAGAAGCCTTTTTGCTCTCCTCTGGGAACTTGGCTGAATTCTGGATAGTTGCATTTGCCAGATAAGTGAAAGGTTAATCAATTTAACTCAACTACCTCATCACAACACCCAATATACTAAAATTAGCAGTAAAGCAATTTTGAGCTATAACAAAACCAGCACTTCTTTAACTGTTATTTACTTACAAACTTCGGGAAAAAAATCCTTTTTACTTTTAGTCTCTAATTAAGTATAGTAAGTAGGCTTATTTTAGTCCTACTCAGACAGCTACTTAAGCTGGGTTTAGAAATCCTATAACCCAATGGATGGTCTCCTAAACCACAGCCAATTCTAATTTGTTTGAAAAATAGCACTGAAACTACAGCCTCATTCCCCACACCTAACCCCTACAAAGGCAAATACTTTCAGGCCTTCAAAATATAAGCTGATCCTATGTATACCCACTTGGCCAGAGTTTCGGGCTTGATAAGGATGTTAAAGTAGGTCTTTTTCAACTGCTCAGTTATCATTGTGAAGACAGCTGGTGTGGAACTGAACTCCGCTAAGTAGTCAATAATGAGCTGAAATAGTAGCTAAAAAGAAAAGAAAGAAGCACTTTAAGTACAGAAGCATGAAATCCACTATTTTGGGGGCAGGGATAGGAGGGAATGCTTCCCATTGGTTTTTACCAGGGGCCTAGCTTGGAAATAGGTATTTGTAGGAATACTGGTGACTCAAAGGATCTTCAGGAGCTAAAATCTTCAGTAACTGTGAAATGTGGAGCAATGATTCCTTTTTTTTTTTTTTTTTTAATTTTCATGGGTAGTCTTAAACATTTTCTTTTTCCAAATAAACTTAATTTTTTATTCAGCATCTCCACTGCCCCTAAATGTGACTTTAACTGGGAGGACATTACATTTATATATTAATTTTGAAAGTAATGACAACTTCCTATCAAGCTGTCCTATCCAGTGTTGGCTGCAGAGAAGCTGAGGCTGTATTGCACGCATTGCTAGTAATTAGTGACTATGTTGCTCTTATGTGTGGCCCAAGTCACAAAAGCTGTCACCGGCCAAGAAAACATAGTAAACCACATTAATAAACATTTCTTTCTATGTATAGCAACCCATGCATAAGCCTCTATACTTGGTGCTTTAGGGGCAACAAACATAAAATTTAAAGCTCTCTATAAGCAAAACAGAACACTTGTACTTACAGGTAGTTTGTGGTTGAATCCTTTCACTCGAATAATTAAACCATGTTCTCCAGCTACCAACTTATACTCTAGCTGGGCCACATCTGCTTCATAAGCTGGCTCCGCAAGGTTATGGGTAAGGATATTGACAAAGATATCAAAGAGGACCACACTGAGAATATAAAATGCAAACAGCACCATTAATTGGCAAGAAATAAACACAAACAAATGTGCTCTGGAGTAGGAAATTTCACTTTTAGAAAGACAATGATTACACTACTCCAGAATGTAGTTCAAAGGTAAATACAGCTTACCCACGACTCAAGTTTTGTAGGCACATTACAGAACACCTACTTTCAGCAGTGCTTCCCAATCTTTGTCATGTTATGCATACATGTAAAATGTTAATGCTTATACTGAAAAATGGGGTAAATGTAAAAGGCATAAAAAGCAACTGGCCCAAAGGCTCTAGCCATCCCTGCAGCCCAGGTTTTCTGAATGACAAAAATCTAGGATAAGGGAGGCGGTTGATATATTTTTTCAAGTGGTATTAATAAATACTAGTGCTGCCTGTCATTCTAAGGTTAGATTCCACAGTTGAAGCGGCAAAGGAAAGGAAGAAGTACGCTAACATTTCTTGAGCACCTCCTAGGATTCAGGCATATTTTAGGCTCTGACGCCCCACAGTGCAGTTATCTATATAAATAACAAGTTATTTGTTACAAAGTATAATCAGATTCCTTGCCAGTTTCTAAATATAGGATCAACAGATGCAGTTGTTCTCATTACAGACTGGAAGCTAATCCAAACTCATTTCTAAAGAACTTTCTCAATCCAGTAATACTATGACTACCCTACGCTATCAGCATGCTTTATTAACTGGGTGCTGGAAATGGAGCAGCCACAATTCCATTTTAATGTTTAATATCAATACAAATAATTTGTTTGGGCCACAGAAAAAAATACACAACTCAGTACAGATAGAGAAAATGATAGAATGATTCAGAATGAAACAAACAAAATAGTTTTTCAATAGAAACATATTTTCCAGTAAAGAGGACAATTGCTTACTTTGCTGCAGACTTCTGTATCAAAGGTGAAATCAGATGGAAACGTATATATGCTAAAAGAAAAAAAAAAGATAAGAAAATATAAGCCAGAGGCCTCAAATATTTTATACATCTGCTATATGCCCCTAACATCATGTTTTCTAAAAATTCTGAAATAAACTACTAGCCCTTAAATCCTTGTTACATCTTTATCCTGAAGTTATCTTTAAAAAGGTAATATTTACCATTCTAAGTAGTATCCAGAAGGCACACTTTAGTCTGCGGGAAGGCCAGATACATAGATACACAAAGGAGCCTAGGAATACTGTATTTATTAAGAGCTTTGGTCAGAGAAAATGTTTACAGAGGTATACATGTCAAAAACATTAAAGAACAATCCCAATGCTCACAGAAACTTATAGCAGAGACGTTCCAAGGAAGCTGAATAAATGTTAAGAACATTTTTAGAAACACTGATAAGTAATTCAAGAAACACCTTCCCAATAAACTCAAGAATTCCTGAGAGCCACAGAACTGTGTTGAGGTTAGGCATCTGGGTTAAATGGCAACGAAGGGAATTTTTTTTTTATCCCAAGCTGCTTCAGTAAGTTCCTATGCTATGCACAAGAACAGAAAATAAAAAAGCAACACAGTTTGGGCTAACACATTAAAGACAAGAACTCTGGAGTCTATTTAACTGTATACTGTGATTCTTTTACAATAAAAGCAAAATGGTAGAGGGAGAGTGATGGAGGAGATTTCACATTTGTAATGCTGGAATAGGCTAGCTATTGTGTCTAAGAATAATCTCCTTCAGCATACTCTCATTTTCTTTTTAAAAATGTTTAAAACACACCACCCATTCCCTAAGACAGTCAAACACCTGGCTCTGCTTTAATTTAACTGCAAGAAAAATATTTTAAAACAATTTCATTTTAGCCTTGAATCCTTATTTATTTCCTAGAATCTATAATGTATACAAGGATTTCTGTGACCACACAGGAGCACAGTATGGATCTGATAGATAAGCCTAGAAAAGATCTTCAACTGGAAGAGGAAGGAGAAAGGGAGACAGGTGACAAATGGAAATAGGTTGCTACCAAGTGGAGAAAGAGTTGCTATACTTATTTCACTCCTTTTAGAGAGGGAAACATTTTACCTTTGGGAATTTTGAATTTGTTGTCTTTCTTATACCACAGGCAACCTTGTGGAGTATTCACAATTTTAACAGGGTATTCTGTCTCAGGGCAATCAAAAGCCTTCAACATGAAGTCCGTGGCTAACAAGAGAAAGGAGTAATAATTCATTCAAATAATTCAACATGATTCCCAACAATCTGTTCTTGGTTTTAGAAGTCTAGATAACTTTTCTTTGTGGCAAAAATAAGCCAAATTCAAATGCTAGAATATAATAAATTAGTAGAACACAGAAAAGAAAATTCTCTTGGCCTTAAACTAAATGAACCCTGAAGATCTGTAATTTCCTAAGGATTATTCTGATCTCTCTACGTTCTGCTTCTTTGTCTTTCTCAAAGACAGTCTTAACTGTAAGAGGGACCTTTAGTCAGGATAGTTGTATAAACCAATCTATAAACAAATCCATTCTTGAATGAGAATGTCTTTTATCCACCTTATTGACACTTGAAAGTTAACAAAAAGTTCTGTTCTAACAAAGTCAAACTTGGGGAGCCTGGATGGCTCAGTCGGTTAGGTGTCTGCCTTTGGCTCAGGTCATGATCCCAGGGTACTGGGATCGAGTCCTGCATCGGGCTCCTTGCTCAGTGGGAAGCCTGCGTCTCCCTCTCCCTCTGCTGCTCCCCCTGCTTGTGCTCTCTCTCTCTCACTATCTCTCTGACAAATAAAAAAATCTAAAAAAAACAAAAACACAAAGTCAAACTTGTCCTCTAAATTAATGAAAACATAAATTGTTTTACACAAGAAAAAGCAAAAGTTTCAGCGAGTCCCAAGATCTACATTTAAGTCCTGTTTTCTCCATTTACCAACTGACTAGTCTAGGAAAAGTCACTTTACCTTTTTAAGCCTCAGTTTTTCTCATTCAAAAAAGTAAGAAAACAGTAATGCCTACTCCAGAGTGTTACTGGGAAGCTCAAATAGGAATTCAAATGATACTTTGTAAATGTACTATACAGGTGCTATTTGTTTTATTGATAAATAAACGGATTAGGTATAATGACTGCTATTTCACTGACCTATGTACTTATTTTCAGCTGGAAGATGAAGATCTGGATTTAATTCGAAATTAGTCTTCCATAGTTCAGCCCAAGAGTTTTCAACATCTGTAGAAATGAAAAACAAACTGATCCAATAAACAATGCAATGCTGAGAATAACAAACCAATTAACAACTAGCCTTCACAAATCGATTCTTCTTTCTCAGGAAAACTGTAATATATCCAGGCATGCTAGCCATTTACTACTCAAAGTGTGGTTAGCAGCACTGGTATCACCTGGGAGCTTATTAGAAATGCAGGATTTCAGGCCCTACCCCAGAGCTAGTGAATAAGAATTTATATTTTAATAAGATCTCTAGGTGATATATATGTACACTGAAGTTTCAAAAGTACTTTTCTAAAACAGTCGAAATTCTTCCCCAAACTACCCAGAAAACAGGATTTTTTTCACTAGTTATAATAAATATAAACATAGCAGAAAGTAATTTTCTGCAAAGCAGTATGAATAATGTTCATCTCCAAGTAAACTTCTAAAAAAGTTTATACCTTTTTCCCATAGGAACCATCAGACAAATTATTAAGGAATAAAAATTCTCAGGTGAGTCAGATAAATCTAAACTTGTAGGACAATTATTAAAATATTTTACCTTCCATACTATACTGAGTCCCAAACCATTTCTCCTTGAGGTCACATTTTCCCTCATTAGCACCAGACAGTAGAACAAGATTTGCTTTTTGCGGAACTAGCTGATTAAGGGCTTCAGCAATGACCTAATGGGGGGGGGGGGCGGAGAGACATACACAATAACGACTTTAACCTAATACATCTCTGTTAAAAAGGCAAAGCCATATTATGTTAGGCATCCCCAAGATCCTAGCATCTTGATGCTCATGAAACTCTTTATCTATAATCATGAACACCCTAATTTATTAAACTTCATTAGTCTATTAGTTGTTTCAAATGTTCCTTTTTTTAAAAAAAAAGATTTTATTTATTTATTTGACAGAGAGAGGCACAGCGAGAGAGGGAACACAGCAGGGGGAGTGGGAGAGGGAGAAGCAGGCTTCCTGCTGAGCAGGGAGAAGCGGGCTTCCTGCTGAGCAGGGAGCCCGATGCGGGGCTCGATCCCAGGACCCTGGGATCATGCCCTGAGCCGAAGGCAGACGCTTAATGACTGAGCCACCCAGGCGCCCTCAAATGTTTCTTGATAATGCTATAAACTGTGTTCATCTCAAATCCTACATAATAATAGTACTAGCAGTAAAAATAGCTCTCATTTACTAAGTTTTTCTATGTGCCCAGTAGTGTTTTAATCCTAAAACAACTCTAAGGTATACCCATTTTATAAAAAATAATACTCAGGCTCCTGTTAAAAGTTAAGTAATTTCCCTGGGTTAAAGATTACATAATATGCACAGAATAGGGGCGCCTGGGTGGCTCAGTTGGTTGAGCGACTGCCTTCGGCTCAGGTCATGATCCTGGAGTCCTGGGATCGAGTCCCACATCGGGCTCCCTGCTCGGCGGGGAGTCTGCTTCTCCCTCTGACCCTCCTCTCTCTCATGCTCTCTGTCTCTCATTCTCTCTCTCTCAAATAAATAAAACCTTTAAAAAAAAAAAATGCACAGAATAACACAGCTAGAAATGACAAACATGAAGTCCTAAACAAGTTTGTACATGATTCCAAAGAGTATGCTTATACTACCTCATCCCCAAGAATCAGTAATATGATCCCATTGCAAGGCCCCCTTTAATAATCCTTCAGCAATGAGAGGAGTAAACAGATTTTGTGGGTAAGGTTTGGAACCATAACTACCAATTAAACACCATTTCTTTGAGAAAAAACAACAAATGGCAGTTCAGAATAAAATACTTGGACCCCTGGGCCCAATCTTCCTAGGAGATAACAAGAATGCATGATTACTGCTTCCTCCTTTACCTTTCCCTATCTTTAAAATTTTTGAATACCCTATTATATCAAGGTTTCTCCACCTCAACATTATTAACATCTTGGGCCAAATAATACTTTATTATGGGGTGCCGTCTTTTACACTGTAGGATGTTTAGCTGCCACTTCTGGCTTCTCACCCACTAGATAATCTGCCAAGAGCATCCCCCAGTTATGACAACTGAAATGTCTCCAGACATTGACAAATATCCCCTGGGGGGCAAAATCAACCAACTGAGAACTGCCATGAGAACTCATATGGAGCAAAATGACTTACTCCCAATGAGGAAGGAAGGAAAAACCCAACCAAGTATTTATTTGTATGTAATATGGTCTATAAGTCACATGTTTCAAATTCAGAGAATCTTACATTTCTCATAAACATTTTCAAAATGGTTAAAATGTAATTGCCCAGAGTCTCTAACTGAACTAAAAGGTAAGCAAAATAACTCTCTAAGTAAGCCTAGCAACTAAAGCACATAATTCTTAGGAATCACTTTTTTAGTAGATGTTATAACACTTGAAAAATAGTGACAATAGTAATACCTAACAAAAGGACTTGATTTTCTCCTCATATTTAAAACATGATCATATACAACAATCATGAAAAATTACTCACAAAACTACTGATATTTCTTCCATTTAAACAAAAAAATTTGACAAATTTAACCAAGTTTTCTACATTCCCACAGTTCTTAAGTATATCTCTGCACTTTCTCCCCTCCTCTTTGTGTAAAAGTAACTCTTAGAAATGAAACCTCCTTACTTCTGGCTTGTATTCAAAAAGAAGCTGATCTCCAGTGAGAAAGTCCTGTAGTGGGTACAGCTGCATGTTTTCACACATATTTTCCACATACTCAACTGGATCTGTCTGTAAAGAGAGACTTATTTCACACCAGAAACTTCCATTATTCTTAATTTACCACAAAATAGAAATAATTTTTCTCTTTTTTTTAACAATGAAACCAAAAGCTTCTGAACAAAAATATACTGAGCAGATATAATTTTAGTTCAAGAATTTGGTGCTCACTCAAGCCCTATGCTGGACATAGCTATTACTTTAAAAAAAGAAAAAAAGGAGGGGGGAATTTGATGCTTGAAATGCTAAGAAAATTTAGCCAGAGAAAACTTACCACCTTAAGGAATTTAACCTGACACCCCTCCAATCCCCATCCTGAGCCCTACAACACACTAGGGTCTAATCATGTCACAGCTTCATCACGAGAGCATTACAACACTGAACTGTAAATGCTTGTTTATAAGTGCCCCATATGACTGATGTCCTTAAAGACAGGGTCTTCATCATTTTATCACTATAGCACTATCAACCAGAACTATCTGTAAACATGAATCAAATCAATGTAGAAATCAAAATGTGTCATTAGATAAAAGTCTTGATATAAGAAATTAATCAGTATATTTCCTCAATTTAAAACTGAAAGAATAACCACAAGTTCTATAACCTATGAAGTGAAAATTCTTTTTCAGAGGAAAGCAATCAATTTAAGTACAAATTGAGCACCTAGACGTTCAGAATCTTAAAACTGACAAGTCCTTCAGATACCAAGTGGTTCTATTCCCACATTTTCTGAGGAAATACACTCAGATTGATCAGGAGACTTGCCCAAAGTCACACAGTAAATAACAGGCAGAGCAGACACCAGAACTCAGGACTCCTAATGTAGCAGCAAACACTCTTTCCAAAATACCACACTACCCAGTCCTTTACCAGACAGTATGGGTTGTTCTCTCATCTAATGGTAGACAGAAGAGAAGTGAAGGTTACTGCATTCATGGAGCAGAAAAGAGACATGCATACATCAAACTAGAGACCATAGGTATATGTTATCTACTATATTATCACATAAAAATAGAATAAGAAAAAATAAGGAAAGATTGTTAGCTTTTTCTGTCCCACTTCCCAATTCAGGAAACATTCCTGAATCATCAAGTTGACCAGTCACCCAGGTGCTATTATTATTTAAAATTATTCTTCCTATTCTGTTCTCATTCTTTTTTTAAGTAAGTTATTCTCACCAGCCACTTACTTATAAATTAACTGCTCTGGTCAGTATGCAACAAAATTGAATGATTCAAAGTATTTCCTATGAGAAAACACTAAGGACCCTGGCTAAAAGCATATCTCCAGAGCCAAGGCAATGGAGCAGGTACTAAGAAAAACACTTAAATGCTATTCTTTCATTTTTTTTAAAGATGTAATTCACATATCATAAAATTCACACTTCTAAAGTACACAATTAAAAATGAAATAAAATTTAGAATAAAGTACACAATTTAGTGGTTAGGATATTCACAAAGTTATACAATCATCACCACTATCAGTTGGAGAATATTTTCATTGCTCCAAAAGGAAACTCCCATATCCATTAAGCATTCAATCCCTACTACCCACTCCCCCTAGCCACTGGCAACCACCAGTCTGTGCTGTATCTCTATGGATTTACCTACTCTGGAAATTTCATATAAATGGAATCATATAACACGTGACCTGTAGTGACTAGTTTCTTTCACTTAGCATGTTTCCAAGGTTCATCCATGTTGTAGCATGAATCAGTGCTTCATTCCTTTTTGTGGCTGAATAATATTCCATAGTGTGCATATTTTGTTTAACCATGCATTCGCTGACATTTGGGCGTTTCCATTTTCGGGCTATACTGAATACTGCTACTAGAAATACTTGTGTACAGGGCGCCTGGGTGGCTCAGTCGTTAGGCGTCTGCCTTCGGCTCAGGTCATGATCCCAGGATCCTGGGATTGAGTCCCACATCGGGCTCCCTGCTCAGTGGGGAGACTGCTTCTCCCTCCCCCACGCCCCCTGCTTGTGTTCCCTCTCTTGCTGTATCTCTCTCTGTCAAATAAATAAATAAAATCTTAAAAAAAAAAAAAGAAATACTTGTGTACAAGTATTTGTGTGGATATGTTTTCAATTCTCTTGGGTGTATACCTAGAAGAACTTAACAGTAGAGCTCATATGGTAATTGTTTAGCTTTTTAAGGAACTGCCAAACTGTTTTCCAAAGCAGCTACACCACTTTGTAATTCCCACCAGCAATGTATGAGGGCTCTAATTTCTCTATTTCTTCTCCAACACTTGTTATTGTCTGTCCTCTAATTTTTTATCTACTACAAACTCTTCCTGCCTTATTATTACATTATTTCTGTTTTTCTGCCTACAGAAAAGCACTTAAACACCCAGTTCATACTGTTGATTTATAAGACATATTGAGTCCAAGTTCCTATGGGAAATAATTTTTTTTAATTTCTTAATTAAGGGCGCCTGGGTGGCTCAGTCAGTTGAGCAGCTGTCTTTGGCTCAGGTCATGAGTCCCACATCCCTGCTCAGTAGAGAGTCTGCTTCTCCCTCTCCCTCTGCCCCTCACCCCTGGCTCGTGCTCTCTCTAATAAGTAAAATCTTAAATAAATATCTTACTTAAATAAGACTGATTTGAATAGTTTGAAAAGGGCATTCTTATTTGTCTTTATTGATGAAGACCAGGAAAAGTCTAAAGAGGAGACGAGACATTCCAACTTTGCTAAAAAAACAGAAATTTATAAAAGCCGAAATAATGGGGCGCCTGGTTGGCTCAGTCATTAAGCGTCTGCCTTCGGCTCAGGTCATGATCCCAGGGTCCTGGGATCAAGCCCACATCGGGCTCCCTACTCCGTGGGAAGCCTGTTTCTCCCTCTCCCACTCCTCCTGCTTGTGTTCCCTCTCTCACTGTGTCTCTTCTCTGTCAAATAAATAAATAAAATCTTTAAGAATAAATAAATAAAATCTTTAAGAATAAATAAATAAGAAATAAATAAAATAAAAGCCAAAATAAGCTGAGCTACTTGAGTTAACTTAGCAGTTCTCACAGAGATATAGACCTTTCTGATTTGTTCTCACTTTGCACTGATTAGGTTTTAATCTAAGATGTCTTGGGCTCATGTTTTATTTTTTATTTTTTTAAAGATTTTATTTATTTGACAGAGAGAGACACAGCGAGAGAGGGAACACAAGCCGGGGAAGTGGGAGAGGGAGAAGCAGACTTCCTGCAGAGCGGGGAGCCCGGTGTGGAGCTCAATCCCAAGACCCTGGGATCACGACTCAAGCTGAAGGCAGACGCTTAACAACTGCGCCACCCAGGCGCCCCTGGGCTCATGTTTTAAAATCCAGACAAGTATTCATGAATATTGCTAACGGTAAAAAAATGAGGAGCTACAAAAATGGGAGATGTCAGTAAAAAGACATTTTGAAATGATTTGCTAAGAAACTGGAGGGACAGAACAAAAATATCACTCAACCAATGCTGAAAAGCTGATCCCCAAAAAAGGAATCTGGGTATCACTTACGGGTGTAGTCCACAATTCTTGATCCCACTCCTTCCCTGCCATAGTTCTGCCCTACATGGTGCCACCACAGCTGATAAGGACACTGAACAACATTACTCCTGGTAAGGTAGGTGACAGCACTTGTGGAGTTCTATGCTTATCAGTCCACTTATAGGGAGGAGTGTCTACAGGGCTCTGTAATGGCCAATAGGTGTGTCAAAGCAGCCTGTTTTCATAGAATAAGATTTTTAGTTCTATTTCAATGATTCAAGAATACAGAGCAGATTACAACAGCAACTGGAAGCTTACAGTTTTTGTGACCTTGTCCTCATGTACCTAAATCTTCTCTACCTATAGTAGAAATTCAGGAAATCATCTCTGGTGATGATCCAAAAAGGCAGCTTCAAGATGCTCTATGAAGCAGTTCTAAATCAGGGGTTTTTAATCCAGGGTCCACAGACACTTCCCACAAGATATATCAATGGACAAATTCAGGAGTGTGTATGTGCATGAATTGGCTGGGAAGAAATTACATATTTATTTTCACTAACCTCTAAATTAGCATTTTTATTCTATCACGAATATATGTACAAACCATACTTGTATTAGCAGCATCTATGACTAACCAATAAAAATCACAATATAGTGGGGCGCCTCGGTGGCTCAGTCGATTAAGCATCCGCCTTCAGCGCAGGTCATGATCTTAGAGTCCTGGGTTCGAGCCCCATATCAAGCCCCACACTGAGCTCAGCAGGGAGTCTGCTTCTCCCTCTCCCTCTGCCCCCTACCCCCTGCACGTGCACTCTCAAATAAATAAATAAAATCTTAGAAAAAAAAAGAATCAGAATATAGTTGTTGCAGATATCTCAAACTCACTGCTACTTAAAACTGAAATAATTGTTAGAACTACCGCTAGACCTTGTTATTTAATGTTAATAAAGATACAGTACTATTTTTTTTTACCATTTTGAGTACTTTATTTCAGTATTCCTTCAAAAACTACTGTATTTTATTTTATTCACTTAGAAACACTATTTTATGAATTGCATTTTATATATATATAATATATATATACTTATATATATATATATAATATATATATATATATATTTGTTTGTTTGTTTGTTTTTTTAAAGTAGGCTCCACACCCAGCGTGGAGTCCAATGCAGGGCTTGAACTCATGACTCTGAGATCAAGACCTGAGCTGAGACCAACAGTCGGAAGCTTAACTGACTGAACCACCCAGGCACCCCTGGTTTGTATAATATTTAACAATATTGTTTCAATGTAATTTCCTGGGTGTGAAAATTTTAGTGAGGTTTATGCAAGAGAATACATTTGTGTAGCAGATACATGCTAAAAAACATTTAGAGGTGAAGTATCATGATATCTGTAATTAAATCTCAATGTTTCGGGAAAAAGATGCATACATGCACATACATATATAAAGAAAGAGAGAGAGGACAGAAAATACGGAAAACTATTAACAGCTGGTGAATCTAGGTGAGGGATAAAGCGGTGGTCACTGTACCACTATGACAATTTTTCTGAGAGATTAAAAAGGTGAAGGGATGAAATACTATTCTGAAGATTCAACAGATTTCCAAAGGGATCCAAGACACAAAAAGGGTTTTAAAGAAACCCTGTTTCAAACTCCTGACCTTTCAGCCTTATATAATACCTTCCCTTCAAAGATACATATATCATTTAGTTTTTCACAATAACCCAGAGTTCCTTACTTGTGTTTTTCTCATTGCTGATAATGTATCCAAACCTTATCTCTTTTTTAATGCTGAACTCAATTCAAATTTACCAACATCCATGGAGCCTTCCCTGTTTCTATTCAGATCAAGGCAAGTGCTCTCCTTGCCCTTAAATCATAAAGCACACCATTTCTAATAGTACATATGGTAATTACTACAGAATTATCCTGTAGAATGTCTTCATAATATTAGAATTCCCAAAGTATCAAGTACCATAGCAAGTTCTCCATGAATGTTTATCAAAAGGATAGACAGATGGATGAGTACATACATAAAATGATTGTCACACAACATGATCTGTGTCAATCTGCCTAATCTTCTCGCTGTTACTCAATATACATACTTAAAAACACAAGAGTTAATTTTCAGATAACCTCAAGGCCATCTTAGGACTCACATGACAGAGAGTGGCAGAATTAAAACTCCAGTGACACTTCCAAAAAGAGGAATAATGTCCACACCAGTTTCAACTTGGTCACAGATAATATTCAAAAAGAATTTGACTTCCAGTACCTGTTCTTGGTAATGAAATTCATTATCCTCAATTTTCTGAATCTCTTCAAAAATTCTGTGAAAGAAGAAAATTGTAAGTAGAAGATACATTTAAATTTCTTATTAGAATCTTCATCAAGAAAAGAGAAGAAAGAGATTGGCCACATAAATGTAAACCCTTAACGTTTCAAGTTTCCCATGCAGTATTCACACGTAGAAGAATCAGGATATGGAGCTAGTGAAGGAACTTAAGCAGGAAATGCCTGAAAAACCATCATGGTAGGACTAAAGCATGTCTATTTGGCAGCCTAAAGGCTAAAATACACTAAAACTGATTCCTAGCCTAATTCTAATATGTACTTATTACCTTTTTTCTGGGCCTAGCTTCTGCAGCATTTTCAAATACTGGAAGACGGTATGAGCAACCTGAAAACAAAACATCTGATCATGCTTTTGCATAAAGTAATATCTACATTTTTTAAATTCCATTTTAATTATTTACCTCATAGAAATGTTCATAACCCTCATCAGTCAACGTAATGGAAATGCTGAACACTGAGTAAGTAGAATTTTGCTCAAATCCTGTCTCACCATTTCCACCAAATAGTGCAAGAGCCCAGCACCTATTAAGAAAAAATGAATCCAATCAGTATCTTGGGATAGACAGTCTACAAATACTTCAAATTAACAAAATAGGTAGGCTTTCTATGTAAAATTTGGGAAGCTCAGAGGCAAACATGCTTTCCAAAAGTAAGTTTATTTTTTTTTAATTTTTTTTTTAAGATTTTATTTATTTATTTGACAGATGGAGAGATAGCGAGAGCAGGAACACAAGCAGGGGGGCATGGGAGAGGGAGAAGCAGGCTTCCCGCTGAGCAGGGAAGCCCGATGCGGGGCTTTATCTCAGATTTTTTTTTTTTTTAAGATTTTATTTATTTATTTGACAGAGAGACAGCGAGAGCAGGAACACAAGCAGGGGGAGCGGGAGAGGGAGAAGCGGGCTTCCCGCTGAGCAGGGAGCCCGATGTGGGACTCGATCCCAGGACCCTGGGATCATGACCTGAGCCGAAGGCAGAGGCTTAACGACTGAGCCACCCAGGCGCTCCGCCGGGGCTCTATCTCAGGACCCTGGGATCATGACCTGAGCCGAAGGCAGACGCTTAACAACTGAGCCACCCAGGCGCCCCAAAAGTAAGTTTAAAAGTATAAATCTTTAAAGTACAAGGCCTCCCAAACAACTGCAGTGCATGCAAGAATCACCAGAAGGAAATAATAGCATATTTACGGAAACACTAACATATATTACAACATAGTAACACATTAATAGTTTTATGAAGACACAGTAATTTCTGTTGAAGAGAACAGCACAAAATATTAAAATTGTGGAGGCATTTCACTCATCCCTTTTGAACTTGTCTCCCAGAAGAAGCTTAGAATACTTCAGATATATCCCTACTTAGGATGTTGAATAAGCTTTTTGAGACTATCAGCTAACCTCTATAGGTTGTCTAAGAAAGAAGCAATGAGACTGTATCTTTTCCTACTAGAATAATCCCGAAAACTTAAAACAAGAAGGGAGGAAGCCAGAATGAACAATGTGAAATTCTAATGAAGTTTGGTAAGGTAGAAAGATTGTGCACATCTCAAAGCATACTGCATTTATTACGTAAGGTATGTATGTAACTAATACCGTTAGTTTATTCTTTCATAATAACCCTGGTCTTTCAGCTTTCTTTGAATGTTCTAGTCATATCAGTGCTTTAAAGTACTTAAATTTCCCATCTTCCTTTCCATTCTTGAATTAGTGTACAGAAAAATCAAACAAGGAAGTATTTTAATTATTGGTCCTGATTTAAAGCTATCTTTCTATGATTTGACTAGGCAACTTACCGAAGTGCTTAAATGCATTAGGAAACATTCTGCTAACACAGCTGCTTATAATGCTCATAGTCCCACTATCTGTTGTTATTTCTCTGCCCAGTGTAGTTTTCATTAAAGTCCACCTTCTGGGTTGGGAAAGGCTAGAGATCCATAGCATTTAAATAACCGACTTCTTTACTATTCAAATCTAAATTCTTTTTTTTTTTTAAGATTTTATTTATTTGACAGAGAGGCACAGTGAGAGAGGAAACACAAGCAGGGGGAGTGGGAGAGGGAGAAGCAGGCTTCCCACGGAGGAGGGAGCCCGAGGTGGGGCTTGATCCCAGGACCCTGGGATCATGACCTGAGCTGAAGGCAGATGCTTAATGACTGAGCCACCCAGGCGCCCCTCAAATCTAAATTCTTGATTAGAGCTAACCTTTTATGTAACTCTGGAATCCATTTATTTATGATTTTTTAAATTTTGTGTACAACTAACTTCCCATAAGGGCTAAAAGGTGGCTTCCAAGGAAATACACAAATATAATAGGGCTATTAAAATAATTTAGGTATTAAAGTGACTATAATTAAACATTAAATTTGATTCTAGGCTTTCTGGCAAATAAAACAAGACTAGGTTATAGAATGCTTATTGTCTATTATTTTTCAGAGACTGCTACACTGAAAATACTTATTAAATACTTGCTTTTTTTTTTTCTTTTAAAGATTTTATTTATTTATTTGACACATAGCGAGAGAGAGAACACGGCAGGGAGGGTAGGAGAGGGAGAAGCAGGTTTCCCGCCAAGCAGGGAGCCCGATGAGGGACTCGATCCCAGGACTCTGGGATCAGGACCTGAGCTGAAGGCAGACATTTAACAACTGAGCAACCCAGGCACCCCAATACTTGCTTTTTTCTAAGGTAAGAAAGAATGCTGCCTTTGCCTTCATGCCCAACCAACCAAGAGATATAATGAAGTGGCTTCACCCTTTAAAAAAAAATGTTAAGGTCAAAAATAAAAATAATTAAGGTATAAGCACACAAGGGATTCTTACTTCAAATATTATGATATTTAAGAATATGATTATAAACTTATCACATAAATTCCACTACACATGAAATTATTATTAATTTGATAATAGCAAAGTAAAAACAGAAAACATGATAAAATTAACTTCTTTATCTGAAATCACTATGTTCATTCCAAAATTAAGACTACAACTTTTTCTCTTGAATGCCAAACTTCTTTTTATGGTAAAATCTTTCATTTTTGTTTCACCCAAAATGCAAATAATACAGATTATCATTTTAGAACCTAATACAGAGAATGAATCCGTCAGTGTCAGGAAAAGCTTTCAGTATTGCATCAAGCTCTGTAGTAAAATGAAATGTGTTGCTTTATGGGTCAGAAAAATCTAGCTTATAGTTTTAGTTATTCCTTTAAGTCAATGCATGATCTTGAACAAGAGACTTAACCTCACTGTATTTTTCTTTTTCTCTTTACTTGCCCAGCTACTTATTCATAGAGTTTTCATGACAATGTAATGTAAGTGTAACAGGTGTAAAAATGTTACATTATATAATAACATACTTCAATAGTCTGAGTAATTGTATATATATTATTTAAACTGTCTTTTCCTACTGGCTTCTACTATAATTTCAGAAATGTATTCCTCCCAAAACAAAAATATATAGAAAAATAAAGTTAGGAAATCTAAGCATTCTTAAATTTTAAAATTAGTTTAAGGAGTTCAATAAACTCTTAGAAGTTAAGATATAATATTAGGATCTCAACATAAGCAATCCCCAAACCCCACACAAAATTGTTTCAAAATATGAATTTGAATTATATCTATACTAAGACTGATGTAGGGGAAGTAAATTAGTTAAAGAATGAATGCCATAGATTACACAACATCTGCATCTGAAACAAAACTAACAGTTTTGTATTTGGTTACTCTGTAGGGATTAAACATTCGCTTCTTTGTGGGGAACAAAAAAAAAAAAAGCTCCCCCAAAAGGCTAATTCACATAATTAGAGATTCAAAATGAACCATGATGAAGGGCACATTAAAACAAATAAATCATCCATAAAAATTAATAACTGGATGGAAACATACAGAAATTTTAACATTCTTTGGAAAACATAATCATGAATGATTTTTTCCTGCTTTTCAGTAATTTTCAGGATTTCTGCAATAAACTACCTTAGTAATCAATCAGAGGATAAACAAGCCTTTGTTAATTAGAAAAATAAGCATTGCCCAAAAAAGGAAGAACAGTATATATAGTATAGTTTCATCTCCATAAAAAAATGTTTCATATTCACTGTTTAATGTCTGAAGGATATATAAGAAACTATTAATGTTGGGCCTATTTTTCAGGAAACAAAAATTGGAAGCACAGCTTTACTTTTTATTTAATACCCTTTTGTCCTATTTAATATTTTACAAGCATGTATTTTTTTATAGTAAAAAGTTAAATAGAATAAACTTTTAAATATGCATATAATAATTTTAACACTTTTGGGGACACTCTACCATAACTACACAATTAATGTATATTGCTTTTTCCTGTATTATCCTTGCACCAAAAGCAATTAGACAATACACGTTCTCTGCTTTCTCACTGGAGGCATACCATTCTTGTTAACTTGATAGGATGATTGAATATTCTATCATATATGTAAAAAAAAAAGTTTTTACTGGGCTTAAACAACATTATTTTCCTTCTGCTTGTTATCCTCATGGGTTTGTTTTGTTGGTAATGGTTTTAAAAAAATAAGGTAAATTCTTATCAGTTCATTAGCATTTGTTTTTAATCAGAAAAGTATTTGTAGGCATTGACTGATCCTTATCTTTAAAGAACTTCTTGCCCATGCTATTCTGCTCATATAACTATGTAAGTAAGTTGGGAAAATGTTTTCCTAATCTATATAACTCTTCCCTAACTCATTACCACCTCAAAGGTGTAGGTCCTTCAGATTTAGGTTGTAGTCATAGTCCAGGCTCAAAATCATTTTACTTTTGACAAGCTCAAACTGAATGTTCCCCACTGACAAATCATAAGCTAATATATTTTTGTACTCAAAGTACTAAAGAAAATAATTACAAAAGTTAGCATTCACACAAAGATACTTAATTTCAAAGACTCAGGAAAGGAAACTAGCTATAAGAAAACTCTAGTTTTTATACGTAAGAAGACATTAAAATATATAGCCAGGCTTGAAAACTCCAGTAGTGAGGTCCCAGTTTATCACATAACAGAACCCTCAAATTGAAACCATTTAATATGCTTTCAAAATATCACTTTCATTCAGTTTCCAATGGAGTAAATTTGCCCTGCACTCTTACCTGTAATGTTGCTGTTGAGGGGGAAGTGCCCATGTGATGGTCAGAGCATGAATTTTTCTGATTGGAACAACTAAACAAAAATATTTTTCAGAAAAACAGATATAAGTGTTTCTCCATAATTTTTTTTATGCTACACGAATTTTTTTAATTCAATATATTTCATCCTCCAACAGGGGAAGGTTATATACAATGCAATTATTATTTCAAGTTGCCAATTTTCCAATTTGAATAATGTAATTTTTATAAATTTCTTTTCAGTTTGGTTTCACAGGTAGAGAAAACAGATAAAAGAACTATGAAAATAGGAAATACTCCTAAGAAGGATCCCTTCTTGCAAGAAAGGATACAGGACTAGAAGTCAGGAGACCCATGGTCAAGATCTAGCCCTACTTCTATCTTGCTATATGTGTTTATGTAACCTTGAGGAAAATCATTCTCATTTAAATCTTTCTCTGTTTTCTTATGGTATGGAAAGGGGGTTAGGTTAAAGTAGCTCTACAATTCTTCCCAGTGCTATTACTCTATGATTCTATGAAGAGAAAATATAAAGCCAGAAAGAATACAACAGAAAATAAGTTGTCTCTGGAAGAGTCAGCTTAGATAGAATGGAGCAGGCAGCAGATAAAGGGTGTGACAAAACAGTCATTGATCAAAGAAAGGGAAGAGGAGAGAGACTGGCAATGGGGTAAAGGAAGAAGAGGAGGGAATACCTAAGCAATCAGGAAAAAGAGGGGAAAAAATCTGCCATGATAAAAGAGCAAAGAAAGAGAAAAGGTGAATTAGGAATATTTCTGCAATATTCACTATGGACAAATTGTTTTGTAAATTATAGCATAACCATGTGATGGCTCATTGGGAAATTCTCACAAATATATTAAATGAAAAAAGCAAGAGATAGAAGTGTATATACTTTATCACCTCAACTATGTTAAAATATACCTATAGAAACGAAAGGAAATTTGCTAAAATGACTTCTCTACATGGTAAGATTTAAGGGTGATCTTCCCATTTCTTTACACTTCATTTTTATTTTTATTTTTCTTCATTTAAAAAAATTGTTTTTATAATTGAGATAAAAGGAAATAATTTCCAAAGTGTTATCCCTCCTCTATTTTTCTCTTTTTAAAGGTAATAAAGAGCAGAGCATAGATAAAATGAAATAGGAAAGAAATGGAAACCAAAAGACAAAAGGGAACAAGGGGAAAACAGGGTGAAAGCATAAAACAGACTTGAGTAGCAGCAGGGCAGCAGATGAATTTGCCCCCCGTTACTGGCCTGCTGTCTGTCACTAACTGGAGATCTCCTCTGTCCTTCTACTCCCTTTCCAACCCAGCTGTACTTTCTGTTGTGTTGTCATTTTCAAAGAAAATTGGCAGCCTCAATTAAGTTTTAGAGAATGCGCTACAGTTATTTCAAACAGTTTTAAACCTTTGGTTCACGAACCTCTATAAAGTTTGTTAAATGCTGGTGTGTCAAATGGATCCGTTAAATGGCCAAAGTTTGGTTTGGGTAACCCACTGAAAATAAAACAAATATATTAAAATTTAATTGGCAAAAGCCTTTATAAGCAGTATCTTTAGGGATGCCTAACTGATAGGTATTTATAATCTATTCTACATACTCCTGGCTGAAAAGCATTCTAGGCATAAGCAAATAGATGGCAACAAAGCCACCAAAATCCTGAGCTTAACCTATTCTTCACCTCAGTCCCAGTAACTTGAATATCTCTAAAACTCATGGGAGACAGAAAACAATGAAGTGAAGTGAAGGGGCCTCCCCTCCCAATATTTACTGCCTCTATCAGCCCCATTCAACTTCAGTTCTCCTCCCATATAAAGCCATTTCAGAAAGAAGACATACTAGAGATATTTTTTTTAATTCAACAAGTATATATGGAATGATTATTGAGTATCATGCACTGTATTAGGTACTTTGGTATTTAAAAGACATGGACTCTCCTTCTAGAGGCTTCTCATCTGGTTGAGGATACTATTAACTGTTTCTTCTCAAATATGGTCAATATGCATTATTATTAAATACCCAGAAGACTTTTTAACCTGTCTGATTAAGGAACCAAAGTTGTTAGTGAATATTATTTAAGAGAACTTCTAAAAATGCTTATCAGGGATTGACAGGACCTAATGAATTCCTCTAGGCAATATACCTCTGATTTTTTTGCTAAAGGTTCACAGTAAAACACATTTCAATCTACCATTCGACATTTCCATAGCTCATACTCATTTCTTATCAAAACAAACAAAACAAACGAAACAACCCCACAACTTTGGCATGGCTTTCATTATCTTTCCATACATAAAAAGTACTGCTAATTATCAATGGAAATTTACATAAAGCCAAGTTAATAATAACCAACCAGTTGTTACTACAAATTATTCTAACATTTCCACAGCCAATTTTGCTTTCATAAATTATGTCCTAGAATGAGGAACTGGAAAAAAAATCTAACTTACTCACCTGATGCAAGAAAAAAACCTGATTTCATTTATTGTATTAAAATACAAACTACTAGGAGTAGGAAGGACTTAATTGCTTCAGAATTAATTTTTTGGTATTCTTTGTAACAAAAATGTTGTAACAAAGTGTATCTTAAATATTTGTATTATTTTGATGAATTTGAGGTAGACAAAAAGTAGTAGCTTTTTGAACTGGAACCATATAGGCAATTTCTAATAAAAGATAATTTGGTTCAACTACATGAAATAGACTTTTTAGTTAGTATGGGAAGTCAATCGTAACCTACAAGATTATTTGTTTTATGGGGGAGAGCATTCCAAGTCCCAAACAACTGACTTAAGAAACAAACTTTCAGAACACAATTTGTTCTGAGGGATACAAGTGTGTATGTATATATATATATATATATATTCTGCCTCTCAATATAATACCTGCTTTTATATCACAGTTTCAAACACTCTATACAGTAACAGAAAAACTCTGAATAAATGTAAAAGGAGCCATAAAATCTTCAGCATTACTGCTTACTGTAAGTTTACAAGCTTATAAATTTTGAACTACAGAAATTATAGAAACTTGGGTTCTCATCTTAGTTTTCCCACTCAAAGACTGTGTGATCTTGCTAAACCACTTTAGGTTTTAATTTAATCACCTGTTTAAAAAATAACACCCCTCCCCCCCCACAAAAAAAAAAAAAAGAACCTCTGGGACTCATACAAGAAGATGCCTCTTTAACTCTAAAAGTATATGGTTTATGAAAATGTCTTACTTGTTTGGTATCTGAGAGAAGATTTCAGTCACCCACTTTTCCAAAGTATCCAGTGTTTCTTGTGGGGAGGGCAGGAAGGAAACAGGGAAATGCAAGGTTGTTATTTAAGGTAGAAATGCAATTAGATTTCTCTCCTATCTTTAGGTATAAAACAAAGGAATACTTTGATTTGGGCTTTACTTGCCACTCCTTAACCAGTAATGAGTAACAACAACAACAAAAATAACAGTTAAGTATTTCTAGCTGATAAAGTTAGAAAAAGTACACAAGTTAAAAAAAAAGTTTTTGTTTATCATTAGGCAGTGTGGAGAGCCAAGAGATTAAGAATAAGAACCATCCTCCTACTCCATTCCAAAACTTACTTCCTCTAGGAAGGTTTCTCCCAATTAACCCACACCATACTGATCCTTCTTTCTCAGCATCTCATTAGTACTTTTACACTCCATTTATTTTACATTATTTTATACTTGCTAAGGCTTTGATCTGTAAGTATTCCTCTTAGGTTTCATATGATTTTCATCTTCTTTTGATTCTTATATTTCACACAAAATTCTTTTGCAATTTCTAGTAAAGCAGATCTAAGTGCAAAAAGAAACCTTTTCCCTTTATCTCACTGACTCATTACTATCAATGAACAGTATTTGTTAGTTCCAACAGACATGTTTCACTAATTTTCAAGAGGTGCCCCAGTAAAAACCAAGATACAAATTAATCAAGCTCTGAATCTCTTATATACCATTTATATAGATATTGAAATCTTATTTTATGCACTTAAAAAACACTATTTTATAAATTGTATAATATATATATATAATCTTTTTTTTTAAGCCCAGCATGGGGCTTGAACTCACTACCCTGAGATCAAGACCTGAGCTGAAATCAAGAGTCCGATGCTTAACCTACTGAGCCACCCAGGCACCCCTAGATATTTAACTTTTAAATGGTATAATAAATGCTAAAGCTTAAAAACAACTGAATTTAAATTGTACAAGTTTCTCTTATCAAATATCTAGGACTTATTTTAGAAATTTGCAACAAGCATTAATAAGCTCTTATATTTGTCATCACAGAGGAAGAGAATGCAAAGGAAATAATACACAGTTGAAGAAAAATGCACATTTGTGAAAGACTTGGAAATAAATTGTAAATTATACACCGAATATGGAACTGCCTATTTTAACAAATGCTGTAAAGGGAATCTAGAAGCACATCTGTAGTCTGGACAAAAGAATCTACCATTCTGTATCCATAGCTTTACATTCAAGTCAACTTTAATAGATTAATTTTGACCCTAAATGCAAAAATGTTTTATATTTAAGTGCCAAGTTAGCTCTAATTTTAATTTTGACATGACAGAACAAAATTTTATAAAAAGGAAGAGTCATATCAGGTGAGAAGGTTACTTTTTCAAAAATAAATATGCAAACTATAAGATATGTCAAAAAAGAACAGTTTGACAACTGAACAAAAGAGATTGCAATATAAAGAAAACAAAAGAAAGCTATCATTTCTTTAATGAGAAAAAGTTAATACAAGTTACTGAAGATAATGATAAAAGAAGGAAAAGAACAGAAGTAATGATCAATACATTTAAGATACTTTTGCTATCATTACTATGATGGATTTCAATTAATCATGCCATTTTACTGGACCCTATGTAAAGATGAAAAGATAGACACCTTGCCCTGTCAGTTTATGATCAATACAGATTAAATGCAAAGCCAAAGATAACAGAGGCAGCATCTGAATGTGACTTAAAAGACCAATTCATGACCTATTAGTACATTAGTATATTCACAGACTAGCCTAGACTAGCCTAGAGATAAGACCTTTCTTTCTCTAAAAGAAAAAAACATTTGCCTGAGAATCAGATGATGCTGTGCTTCCCTAAGCTGTGCCCTTGCTATATGACTTTTCCAAATCCTGATTTCCTTTAGGTCATATTAGGATCAAGCACTAAAATAATTAAGAGTACACTGCAACACTAATTCTAAGGGCAGTAATAGATAGTATTACTACCTTTGGATTGAACCACTAAAGTCATGTAATGAGCAGAATAGTAACGCATCCAGAATTCTCTCAATCTAGCATGCGTATCAATATTATTCCTTTTTGGCTCCTGTTTGAGTGTCTCAGCATTTCCTGTAAAAAAGGATGAAAAAGATCACAGAAATTAATAAGTTTATTTTGAACTATACTGAAATTAAAAATTTTTTTAAAGTTTACTTTGTCAAAAGTCTCCACAGCAAAAATGCATACTCTGCTACTAATACGTAAGTAATGAAATAACCTAAGTGACTCAAGAATATAGAACTAGTGTATAACAAACAATAACATCAATATACGACAAAAATTCACAAAAACAATTCTGACATATTTTAACACATAGGAATCTCCATTTGGCAATACCTTAACAACAGCAGCTGTCTTAAGCTTCCTCTCTTAATAATTAGTCTAGTATTCAATTCAGGTTTTATCTCTGAATTATTTTATTAATATTCTACATAATCCTTAAAAATAAACCATATAAACTAAGGTTGTCATATAAAATGTATATAACTGTACAAAATAAACAGGGAAGCAAAACATCCTTTGAATGAAGTTCTATTTATTTATTTCCCATTTTTTAAATTTAAATTCAATTAACTAACATATAATATATTATTGGTTTCAGAGGTAGTGGTCAGTGATTCAGTCTTATATAATACCCAGTGATCATTACATCACATGCCCTCCTTAATATCCTTCATTCAGTTACCCCATCTTCCCTATCCTCCCTCCCCTCTAGCAACCCTCAGTTTGTTCCCTATGATTAAGAGTCTCTTATGGTTTGTCTCCCTCTCTGATTTTGTCTTGCTTTATTTTTTCCTCTCTTCCCTATGAGCCTCTGTTTTGTTTCTTAAATTCCACATATCAGTGAGATCATATAATTGTTGTTCTCTGACTGACTTATTTCACTTAGCATAATACCCTCTAGTTCCATCCACGTCACTGCAAATGGCAAGATTTCTTTTTTTTTTTTTTTTGATGGCTAAGTACTATTTAGATCAACTATCCCAGATTCTACAGTATGGTCAAGAGGGTTAATATGAGGTTATAACTGAATTCTAACACTAAGAAAAAGCCATTATGAAAAACAGATACTATTTAAACAGCTTACTGATTAAACAAAATTTGGTCACAGCTCAAAAACTATTACAGAAATCATTGCTGAATCTCTGTTGATAAATGGAAATGTCAGGCTGGGGTAGAGCACAGACTTTATAATCATATAAACAGAGGTTCAAATCTCACATCCACCACTGTGTGATTTAAGCAAATTAAATAACTTCCCTGAGCCTGTTTCTTTATCTTTAAATGGAGATAATGGTACCTGGCTCATAACATTGTTAACGATGATCAAATGAGGTAATTCATGTAGTGTTAGCAGAGTATCTGATACTCAGAAAGCATTCACAAAATGTTAGGTGCTATTCTTGATATACCCAATGTTAGAGAACCAAATACATGCATGCTCAACTATTTTCTATTTGAAAAGCTGCCTACTTATCCTAAAAGGTAAAAGGAACCTAACTACTCTGCTTTCATAATCTTCCATTCTTTATCAACTTTTCCTATTTTCAATCTTCCTCAATTAGAAAATATGAAATAAGATGAAGTATTCAGCATCTTACCCCAAAAAAATTTCCCCATAGGATGTCCAGGTCTCGCAAGGCTTCCAAACAACATTTCTTTTCTGTTTGCATCAGAAGGTCTTGCAAGTTGATATTCTGTCAGTTTTAAAGAAACACTTTTAATAAAATGAAATTCAGTATTTGCTTTATTAATGGAAATTCAAGAACTGAACTGCACAGAACTGAAAGTAAGGAAGTAACAAAAATTAATTTGGGGGGGCCTGGGTGGTTCAGTCGTTAAGTGTCTGCCTTCGGCTCAGGTCATGATCCCAGAGTCCAGGGATCAAGCCCCACATGGGGCTCCCTGCTGCGCGGCAAGCCTCCTTCTCCCTCTCCCACTCCCCCTGCTTGTGTTCCCTCTCTTGCTGTGTGTCTCTCTATCAAATAAATAAATAAAATCTTTATTTAAAAATAAAAAATTAATTTTAAAAAATTAATTTTTGAATTGTGTGTTATAAGACTGAAGTGGATAACTCAATGACGTAGCCCAGACTCTATGACTTTACACAGTCTGTAATTTTGGGCAGTCAGTACACCTTTCTAGAGGTTTTCCCTTATTTTCAAATGAAACAAGATAGTTAATGACCTGAAGGTTTCAATTCTAGGATGCTATATCCAAGAATTTACTGATAAAGTGCTAATAAAATGTTAAATCAAATTCCTTATTACCTGGGAACTTTGTCATATACATTGTTGAAATTTCCTCCAAAACCAGCTATGTCAGTAAGAAAGTATTAATGGTTAAGAAAAATCAATGTGAAGTCAGAAATATCTTGGCTAGAATCCAACTTCTGCCATATACTAAGCTGTACAACCTTGAGGATATTCTCTAACTTTTCTGATTCTATTTCAGCATCTATAAAATGGAGTTATTAGTACTTAGTTCATAGGATTTTTATAAGGATTAAATAAGATAAGATCTATTCCTTCAACAATTATTTACTGAACATCTACTATGAGGCAGGTACTACTGAACCAGTTGCTAGAGGTAGAAATGTGAAAAAAAAAAAAAGGAGGGGGAGCCAGGCCCTGCCCTCAAGTAGTTTATATTCTAGTAGCGGAGATAAACAATAAATAAACCAACAAATAGATTCTAAACATAATATCAGTGGTGGGTGCTATAAGAAAAATAAATCTGTGTAAGAGAATAGAGAGTGACAACAGGGTGGTCATAAAAGGACTGAGGAGGTGACAAGTGAGCAAAATCCACATAAAGTGAGGATGATATCATAAGTTTTGGGGAAGTTTTCTAGGTACGGAAATTATAAATTCAAAGGCTTTAAGAGACAAGAAATACGTCACTGAGTTCAAAGGCAGCAAAGAGGCCAGTGGAGCTGTTTAATAATCACAGGAGCTTAGAGTCAATAGAAATTGCAGTTTGCTATGGTTAAGTGTTACAACACATAGGGTATTACGAAAATATAAAAGGACTGTCACCTAACTAATTTTGTCTTATTTGTGTGTGTGACTTTATTGGGGGGGGCACTTAGAAATGGAGGCTTTCTGGGGAATGACTCAAGCTGAGCACTGAGGGACAAACTAGAGTTTTCTAGGGAATAGGAACAGAAGGAGAAATGGGAGTGTGTAAAACATTCTAAGGAGAAAATCTTAAAGAAGAAGGAGATTATGGCACCTCTGAAACAGATATAGTTTTTTGGTTGAGCAAATGTTCAGAATCAAAGCAGAGGCAAGACACCAGGCTGAAGAGATAAGGAAAAAAAAAATTTTGAAAAAAACTGGGGAAATGGCTGATTCTGGAACTCTAAGTACTAACCTCTCTAAGCCTATGGGGATAAGGATGTCAAATATGGAAAATGGGGAATAACAATCACAACAATGCATATAATACATGCTCAATAAATGTCAGCTATTATTATTTATCATAGGAGTAATGGCAAAGCGTTGCATATGTTTAATAAACATCTGCAGATGTTAGGAGAGTCACATTATCAGATTTGGACTTTAGCAAGTTCATTCTAGTTGTAAAAGTGGAGAATGGGTTGAAGGGAAGCAAAAATAGAGACAAGAAAACTGATCAGGGGTCATCACTGTTATATTTGAAGAGAGTGGAAACTAAAGTGGTGACAGTAGGGAAGGGAAGAAACAGAAGTAAACGTATTCAAAATACTTTAGTTATAAACCATAAAGTCTAAATCAATAATGGGACAGTAAAAAATATATACATAGCTTCAACAAAGTAAATTAAAAAACAAAACAAACTCCGTTAAAAAAATATGAAGATATGGCTACAAGACAAGAAAAACAATTCCATTATAAAGTGTGGTAGGTTGAATAAGAGCCCCCAAAGATGTATACATCCTAATCTCCAAAACCTGTGAATGGGTTACCTTACATGGTAAAAGGAACTTTGTGGGTATGAATTAAATTAAGGATCCTGAGAAGGAGAGGTTATCCTGGATTATCTGGGTGGTCCTAATGTAATCCTAAGGGTCCTTATAAGAGAAAGGCAAGAGGGTCAAAGTCACAGAAAAGACACAAGCAGAGTTCAGAGAGAAGGTTCTACCCTGATGACTCTTTTAAGACAGAGAAAGGAGCCATAGCCCAGGGACACAAATGGTAACTAGAAGGTGGAAAGGGCCAGGAAACAGCTTCTCTCTTAGAGCCTCCAAAAGGAATGCAGCTAAGTAAGGAAATAATTTAGACTTCTGACCTCCAAAGTTTAAGAAAATAAATTTGTGATATTTTGAGTCACTTGGTTTCTGGTAATTTGTTTTAGTGGCAACAGGAAGACAATAGAGTAGACATGTAAACATATTCACAAAGTGATATATCCACAACAACTGATAAAAATAGAGTATAAGTATCTGAACACTGAGAGAACACATTCTGCTACTTGATTAGATTTAAAAAGGCTTTCGCCATATTTTCAATCTCAATCACCAGGACACATTGTGTAGGAAATTATATTTATGTGAGTATGAACTATCATTAAAATAAAAAGCTAGGGGCGCCTGGGTGGCTCAGTCGGTTGAGCGTCTGCCCTCAGCTCAGGTCATGATCCCAGAGTCCTGGGACTGAGCCCCGCGTCAGGATCCCTGCTCAGCAGGGAATCTGCTTCTCCCTCTCCCTCTGCCTGCCTCTCTGCCTACTTGTGCTCTCTCTCTACCTCTCTGTCAAATAAATAAATAAAATCTTAAAAACAAAATAAAATAAAAAGCTAATCATTAAGAACAATTTTTTTTCTCTACAATCTTCTTTTAGCAGTAAGTTAATCCCATTTTAAAACCTACCCTGTGGACACTGACATGAGTTTCTGTTATCAAATGTATTCAAGAAAACTGTAAAACACTGAACATACCTATCTGCAATGTATAAATAAATGCTTATAAATATAAGTGTATAACCACTCCTTTGAAAGATTAGAACAAAAATAGGTCGTCAATGCAGGGCACAGTGATAGAGTAATGAAGTCAGAACTACAAAATAAATTAAAAACCCAGGAAAGAATCTTTTTTATAAGCAGGTGGAGAGGAATAAAAAAAAAAAAAAAGGAAAAGGAAAAGATGAATCTGCCAGGAAAAGTTGAACGTTCCTTCAACTTCTCTAACAAGGAATGCCATCCAAGCAAGCAGGCAACTAAAAACATGTGATTAAGAAGGTTAGAAGAAAGACTATCACAACTGAATAGAAGAAAGTAACATCAGATTATTGAACTTTTGAACCTGGTTAATGAATACTAAAGTTATTACACCAGTTACAATTTAAGAGCTCCCCCATGTCCCTGATCTAAGTAAATCCTTCACACTTGGAAGGTTAAGTGACTAATGACATATATTGAGCTCTTTGTATCAAGTCACAAATTGAACTAGGTCTCCTCTCATCAAAAACAAATGGGGCGCCTGAGTGGCTCAGTCGTTAGGGGTCTGCCTTCAGCTCAGGTCACGATCCCAGGGTTCTGGGATTGAGCACCGCATTGGGCTCCCTGCTTGGCCAGGAGCCTGCTTCTCCCTCTGCCTGCTGCTCTGCCTGCTTCTGCACGCTCTCTCTGTGTCAAATAAATAAAATCTTTTAAAAATTTAAAAAATTTTCTAAAAAGACAAATAAATGAGCAGAGCAAAACAAAAACAAAAAAGCTTTTAGTTTAAGTTCATTTTAAACCCAAACTACTTATTACATAACTACATTATTTTGACTTAAACTGGAAAATTGAATTAAAGGTTTTATTTTGTAAATACTAACACATGAACCCAATCTAGAAACTGTATGAAGAAAAATATACTTCAAAGTATCTACGACAGAAAACAGTTCCTAGGTCTCAAAAAGTATGAAAGGCTTTTAGTTTTCCTTGGTTATTTTGGTTTGTCATCCACTCAACAAATACTTATCTGGATCTATGATAAAAGAGACATTGTGGTAGGCAAATAACAAAAATGAAGAAAATGAATCCTTGATTAAAAGGAGCTAGAAGAGCTAGGAGGAAGAGAACTCCATCCCACCCTCTTTTACAAATAAGTTGAGGTCCACAATCAGTTAAATTTCTAGAAGTAAAACACAAATCTGATGACTTCCAGACAGATGGCTCTTTGTAACCATCTATAGTTTACTCAGCTTAATGAATGCAGTAAGTCATTACAACTCGACACTGAATCAAGCCAAAGAGGAAAAATGCCACAAAAGCAGAAACCAGTGCAGAAACCTGCCTCTTAAGTTCTTGCAAGCCAAGCGTAACCTATATGAACTTAAAGTGACCCAAGAGTAGTATTACATGTTTCCAATGCTAAAATAAGGCAAGCAGGGTTATTCTATGTTGGTGCTATTTATTGGTACTCTGTAATTAAGGGATATTTACAGCACAGCTCTATAATGAAGCCTCACCCTATATAAGTACAGTTTTCCTTACGGTCTTCATTCTTTACATCCTAAAGACAAGAAAAACTGTCAAAAAACAAAATTAAATGCATTTCCTACTCAGGGATTTAGTTTCTTCATCCATAAATATATCACAATTGTTTTCAGAACAACCAAAATTCAAACTACAAAGCACAGGTACACAGAGGTAACAAAGGGTAAGCTATTTAAATATCAGAATGGTACTTAAAGCCTCAGAGAAAATGTCTCTTCATGAAAAAGGAGTTATGTGAGCTTTTAACGTTTTAACACCCAGCATTAGCTTTAAGGATTAGGCTACCATCCTGCAAAAGATTAATCACTATGGTAAAACCCTCAAAAAACAAAGACTGAAAAACAATATTCTATCATTCTTTTATTTCAAATCTACACTGAATTAAGACATTTAATGGTTTAGGAATAAATGACACACTGATTTCATTTTAGCCCTTTATGATATAAAGATAAAATGGTCTAGTGATAAAGAATCGTATATGTGCTAAATACCTAGTTCAATGCAAAAAATAGTAGTAAGATATAAAGCACTTATCTTACCACTATCAACAGCTTCAACCTCGCGGTCAATTGCATCTCTGATCATTAGCGGATGAATGAAGAACTGAGCCCATCTGAAAAATAAAAAACAAACCCTGGCATTTCTGTTTCTGTTCAGAGAAATCTTTTAATCGGTCAACATCTATTTTTTGTTTAAGAAATTTACTAAGTTGGGGGCGCCTGGGTGGCTCAGCCGTTAAGCGTCTTCCTTCGGCTCAGGTCATGATCCCAGGATCCTGGGATCGAGCCCCGCATCAGGCTCCCTGCTCCGCGGGAAGCCTGCTTCTCCCTCTCCCACTCCCCTTGCTTGTGTTCCGAACCTCTCTCACTGTGTCTCTCTCTGTCAAATAAATAAAATCTTTAAAAAAAAAAAAAAAGAAATTTACTAAGTTGGGGACGCCTGGGTGGCTCAGTTGGTTCTTCGGCTCAGGTCATGATCCCAGGATGCTGGGATCAAACCCCACTTCGGGCTCCCTGCTCAGTGGGGAGTCTGCTTCTCACTCTCTCTCTATGCCCCTCTCCCTTCTTGTGTTCTCTGTCTCTGTGACAAATAAATAAAATCTTAAAAAAAAAAATTTACTAAGTTGGGGGCGCCTGGGTAGCTCTGCTGGCTAAGCCTCCGACTCTTTATTTGGGCTCAGGTCATGATCTCAGGGTTGTGAGATCAAGCCCCACATCAGGCTCTGCACTCAGCATGGAGTCTGAAATTCTCTCTCCCTCTCCCTCGGTCCCTCAGCTGGCTTGTGCACGCACGCGTTCTCTCTCAATCAATCAATCAATCAATAAAATCTTTTAAAAAACAAGTTTAAGTTCATAACCATGCATATGTAAAATCTAATTATTTTCTGCATTTCCATAAAGTCTACAAACTATCTTTTTCATTGTAACACCCATATAGAAATGTACATAAAACATGAACATAGAGACTAATGCATAACTATAATGTAAACACCTAAGTGACTACCCCGTAAGTCAAAAAACAGACCACTGTCATAATTCTAAAAGCACCCAGCACCTACCTTATCCTCAGAGTTAATATCCTGAATGTTATGATAATCACTTCTTTGCTTTTCTTTATAGTTTTATCACCCATACATGCATTTCTAGACCAGTGTTTCTTGCCTTTCTTTTTCCCCATTATCAACCCTAAGTAGCCTTTTCAGATTTTCCCCTAATCACTCTCCTTGAACTTCTAATATCACAGATATACTGTTTATCTGTATGTGTATCTGTGATTTTTTTTATATACATATAAGGTATATAAAGCCTACTCTTTTACTCAATACAGGGTTAGAAATGATTAAAATTTTTAAGTTAAAAGCTGTTTTTTTTTTTTTAAAGATTTTATTTATTTGACAGAGAGACACAGCCAGAGAGGGAACACAAGCAGGGGTAGTGGGAGAGAGAGAAGCAGGCTCCGGGCTGAGCGGGGAACCCGATGCAGAGCTCAATCCCAGGACCCTGGGATCATGACCTGAGCCGAAGGCAGACGCTTAATGACTGAGCCACCCAGGCGCCCCTAAAAGTTAAAAGTTTAAAGGCTATCGATATTTCACTTACCTTTATAACTGTTATTTGCTTTTTAATGTAATTTATTTACATAAATTGTGATGCATCAAATTACATATGTATCCATTTATATAACAGCAATGCAAACAAAATTTTTAAATTAACATCTACTTTTCCAGCAAATAGAACAATTGAAAAAATTAATTTCCTACAATACTTAGTAAACTTTTCCCTTTTGCTTGATCCAAAAAAGAAACTTTTAACTTAATTAACTACTAGATATTAAGAGAGTTGACATTTTCTTCTTTTCAGTATTGGTATAACTAATGGGTTGAATAACTTTTGTTCAATTAAATAATAAAAGAGCATATTTCTATTTAATTCTTAATGCCAAAGTCATACACAAAAGCACAGAGTATCAAACAAACATTCACAAAGCAGCTAATGGAACCAACTGGCATGTGTAGACCACCTCTATTGATGACTTCAAGATCAAGCAATCATTTGAAAGTCCTCCAATCACCTATCTAACAGTTTTGTAGTACTGACATTGTATATGCTTTGTCTATCTTCTATGAACTCATATCACTATAAATGGTGCTCATGTGATACTCAAGAAAACTCAAAACAGAAATTAAATACTAAGTAAAGATTTTGCCAGGTAGTGTTAAGCTTTGGAGGGCCACAAACCATTATGATACTGACCATTTTTTTTTTTTTACCTCCAAAGACCCAATTTTTGCCACCAACAGAAAAAAGATCCTCCCTGCTGAGAATGCATGTTCTAGACAATCTAGTTTTGTTTCTGAGTTTATCTAAATGGAAATATACTGTATGTATTCTTTATGTCTTATTTACCTATTTATTTTAATATTCATCTATGATGGTACATGTGGCTGCGGTTCATTTATTTTCACTGCAGAATATTCCACTGCATTAATTTATTCATCCAAGCTACTGCACATGAACATTTGGGCTGGTTCCATGTTTGGACTATTACAATCAATGCTGCCATAAATTCTTATCAAAGTGTACTGGGCACATTTGCACAAGTTTGTCTAGGTATAAATCTAGGAAAGGACTCCTAAGTAATAGTGTATACATGCACATGTTCAACAGCACTAGATAAAACCAAAATTTGTATCACCGTCACCTGGTATAGTCAGACTTTAGTATTTACTGCAACTTTTACGAATACAGTTAAATCTCATACTGGCTTTAATTTACATTTTCCTGATTCCTAACGAGATTGAATACCATTTCATATATTTATTAATCATTTGAATTTTTTCTCTTGTAAAATACCTGTTTAAGGCTTTTTTTCTATTAGGTTGTATTTTTTCTGATTCTAATAATATATATACTTACTCATTTTATACATTTAATTATGTTATATATAATTATACATATAATCTAATAATTAAAAATCAATGATAGTTATTTTAAATATAAGTCCTTGTTTATGTGTTACAAATACAGTCTTCTACTTTATACTTGTTTTTTTCCCCCACTCTTTATAGTACCATTTTTTTTTTAAGATTTTTATTGGGATACCTGGGTGGCTCAGTCAGTTAGGCGTCTGCCTTCAGCTCAGATCATGATCCCAGGATCCTGGGATCGAGTCCTGCGTCGGGCTCCTTGCTCATAAGGGAGCCTGCTCATCAGGGAGCCTGCTTCTCCCTCTGCCTGACACTCCCCCTGCTTATGCTCTCTGACAAATAAATAAAATCTTAAATAAAAAAAAAATATTTTTATTTATTCATTTGAAAGACAGAGAGAGAGAGAGTGCACAAGCAGGGGGCAGGGGTGGAGGGGCTGAGGGAGGAGCAGATTGTCTGCTGAGCAGGGAGCCCAATGTGGGGCTCTACCCCAGGACCCCGGGATCATGACTAGAGCTGAAGGCAGTCACTTAACCAACTGAGCCACCTAGGCACCCCTATAGTATCTTTTGATTAATATAATGTAGTATCATTTTTCCTTTAGGTTTTGTACATTTTGTACCTTGTTTGGTAATTCTTACCAAAGCTAAAGTTATACTCATCTCTAAAACTTTTAGTTGTACTTTTTACTTTTTTATCTATGATCTACCTGGAATTGACCTTTTGTGTATGTTGTGAGGTAAGGAGTCAATTTTGTTTCTGGCTTTATAGAAGCCCAATTACCTTGGAATCATTTCTTTTAAAAGCTCTTTCATCACTGCTCCACAGTGCCCCTATCAAAAATCAAGTGTTCACCTATGTGTTGGTACACTTAACAGGATTTCTATTCTGTCCCATTCGTCTCTTTGCTTAGCCCCCTCCTAACACCATAATGTCCTCATTACAAAACAAAACAAATCTAAGTATCTACTACGTCAAGTCCTGCTATCCTGTTATTTTTCCTATGCAAAAATAACTGGCCCTCTCCCTCTCCTTATAAATTTTAGACTTAGCTTTTCTATTTAAAACTACATATATCTTCTGAGATCTTGGCTGCAGTATCACTGAATCTGCACATTAACTAGGAAAACTGACATCACTAAAAAAAAAATAAGGCTTCAAATCCATGAATAGTATTTCTTCTCAATTTATTTAGTTCTTTAGTATCTCACAATAAGGTTTTAATATATTCCCTGAAAAGAGGCTTTATACATAATTTTTGGAATGATTTCTGAGTATTTATTTTTACAACTTTAAAGGTATTTTAACTGTTGCTGCTACATAGAAATACTACTGACTTTCATATATTAAACATTATCATTTTTATCACTTTTTATTTTATATATTAAGCCACGTTACTAAATTATGTGAATAATTTATCTCTAGAGAAATCTGAATTAGAATTTCTATACTCACAATCATATCACCTACTATAACAGCTGTGTATTGGGGCGCCTGGGTGGCTCAGTCGGTTAAGCGGCTGCCTTCGGCTCAGGTCATGATCCCAGGGTCCTGGGATCGAGTCCTGCATCGGGCTCCCTGCTCAGCAGAGAGCCTGCTTCTCCCTTTCCCTCTGCCTGCCGCTCTGCCTACTTGTGTTCTCTGTCAAATAAATAAATTAAAAAAATAATAACAGCTGTGTATTTTGCTTATTTTTCTCTCTTGTATAATAGAATGATAAATAGAAGCGATCACAACCTGTATCTCTGTCTTGTATCTGTTCAACTTGAAAGCTTTCAAGGTTTCACCATTAAATATAAGGCTGGTTCAAAATATCATATTGAGAAAGTTGACATACTCTGTTTGCTAAGAGCATCTTCATGAATAGATACGAATTTCATCACACAATTTTTTCTACATAAATTTTTTCCTCAATCTGACAATGTGATTGGGGCGCCTGGGTGGCTTAGTCAGAGTCTGCCTTCGGCTTAGGTCATGATCCTGGGGTCCTGGGATTGAGCCCCACATTGGGCTCCCTGCTCGGCCAGGAGCCTGCTTCTCCCTCTCCCTCTGCCTGCCACTCTCCCTGCTTGTGCTCTGTCAAATAAATAAAATCTTTAAAAAAAAAAAAAATGATAATGTGATGAACTACATTAATTGTTTTCTCATGTTAACTCCACCTTATATTTTCTAACCCAACTCAGTACTACTATATCATCCTTACTAGATATTGTTATTGTGAGTCTGGTCTGTAATTTTTCTTGTATTATACTTTCTTATATCAAGATCATGCTACCTTCATAAATGAGGGAGGAATTATTTCTTCCTTCAAGTTTTTGTAGAACTCTAAACCTAAAAGTTTATTTTTGAGATTTTTCATTACAGATTCACTTCTTTAATGGTTATAAGATTATTCAAACTTTTTAACTGTAATTTCTCTCATGTGAGTTTTACAAGTTCTATTTCTAAGAATGTATGTGCTTCCAGTTTTTTTTTCACTTACTGGCATAGGTATTCAAAATACCTTATTATATTTTCAATATCTGAAAGATTACAAATCATATTCTTTTTCATTCCTGACACTTGCACATACTTTTTTTTCCTTGACCAGTCTCATGAAAGGCTTATCTATTTTATCAGTTTTTTCAAAGAACCCACATCTAGCCCTCTAGTTTTTTGAAACAATATGTATGTTGGTTCTACTGAGAAATAATTCACATACTGCAAAATTTCCTTTTAAAGAGCACAATTAAGCAGATTTACTACGTTCACAGGATTGTGAAAACACTAACACTAATTTCAGAAAATTTCATTACCTCCTAATTAAACTCTGTACCTGTTAACAGTCATTCCCTATCATCCCAGACCTTGGCAACCACTACTTTACTTTTGGTGTCTGTGGATATGACTATACTGGACATTCCATATAAATGAAACCACACATTATGACAGACACAAAAGTCCAACCTCTTTCACTTAGCATGTTTTCAAGATTCACTCATGTTGTAGTATGTATCAGGACTTCATTCCCTTCTTATTGCTAAGTAATATTCCATTATATGGCTATACCATAGTTTATTCACCAGTTGATGGACATCTGGGTTATTTCCACTTAGACCTATTATGACTGTAACTGCTGCTATGAACATTCACGTACAAACTTTTGTGTAGATGTGTTTTCAATTCTCTAGGTTACATACTAAGTGTGGAAGTGCTGGGACATACGATACCTGTTTAACTTTTTGAGGAAACACTAAACTGTTTTCCAACATAGCTGTGCCACCAGCAATGTATGAAGGTCCCAATTTCTTGAAATAGTCACTAGTTAATTGCTGTTCTTTTTCAAATGGTGTGAAATGGTAGCTCATTGTGGTTTTGATTTTCATTTCCCTAGTGACCTGACATTGAGCATCTTTTCATGTGCTTATTGGCCATCTACATGTGTTCTCTGGAGAAGTATCTATTCAGATCCTTTACCTATTTTTAATTGGTAAATTAAATTTGGGTTGTCTTTTATTGTTGAACTATAAGAGTTCTATATATGTTCTGGATACCAGTCCCTAATCAGATACATGATTTGCAAGTAGTTTCTTCCATTCTGTGCATTGTCTTCTCACTTTCAACACGTGGAAATTTAAAGTAAAAAACGGTTTTAACTTTAATGGAGTCTAATTCATCTAGTTTTTCATTTCTTGTTCCTACTTTCGGTGTCATATCTGAAAAACTATTGTCAAATCCAAGGTCACAAACATTTATGCCTATGTTTTCTTCAGAGTTTGTAGTTTTTGCTTTGACATTTAAGTCTATGACTCAATTTGTTAATGTTTGTATCCAGTTATCCCAGTACCATTTGTTGAAAACCTATTCTTTCCCACTGAATTGTCTTGGCACCCTTGTAACTAACCATAAATGTAATGATTTATCTCTGGAGTCTCAATGCTATTCCACTGATCTATCCCTATGCCAGTACCATATTGGTTTGATTACTACACCTTTCAGTAAGTTTTTTTTTTTTAAGATTTTTATTTATTTATTTGACAGAGAGAGATAGCGAGAGCAGGACCTCAAGTAGGGGGAGTGGGAGAGGGAGAAGCAGACTCCCGCCGAGCAGGGAGCCTGATGCAGGGCTCGATCCCAGGACCCTGGGATCATGACCTGAGCCGAAGGCAGACGCATAACGACTGAGCCACCCAGGCAGCCTACCTTTCAGTTAGTTCTGAATTTGGGAATAGAAGTCCTTCAACTTTTGTTCTCTTTCAAAATAATTTTTGCTATCTTGGTCTCTTCCATTGAATTTTAAATTATTAATTTCTTCAAATAAGGCAGTTGAAATTTTGATACAAATTAAATTGGGGGGGGCGCTGGGTGGCTTAGTCGTTAAGCATCTGCCTTCGGCTCAGGTCATGATCCCAGGGTCCTGGGATCGAGCCCCGCATCGGGCTTCCTGCTCCGCGGGAAGCCTGCTTCTCCCTCTCCCACTCTCCCTGCTTCTGTTCCCTCTGTCGCTGTGTCTCTCTCTGTCAAATAAATAAATAAAATCTTAAAAAAAAAAAAATTAAATTGAGGAGCCCCTGGGTGGCTAAGTTTTTATTTTGGCACAAGTCATGATCTCAGGGTTGTGAGACAGAGCCCCGCGTCAGGCTCCAGGCTCAGCAGAAGAGTGTTCCAGAGTTTCTCTCCCTCTCCCTCTGCCCCTTGCTCCACATGCGCACACTTGCTCTCTCTCACAAATAAATAAATCTTAAAAATAATTAAATTGAAACTGTAAATCAATTTGGGAAGTATTACCATCTTAACAATATAAAGTCTTACAATCTATAAACATGAGATGTTTTCCTGTAATTTAGGTCTTCTTTAATTTCAGCAATTTTTCACGGCTTTGCACATGCAACTCTTATACTTCCTTTGTTAAAATTATTCCTAAGTATTTTATTTTTTTGCATGTTATTGTCAAAGGAATTTTTTCTTAATTTAATTTTTGGATTTTTCACTTCTTGTGTATTAAAATACAATTGATTTTTGTACACTGATCTTCTATCCAGCAACCTTGCTAAACTCAATATTAGCTCTAACAGTTCTCCTGTGGAATTTATAGGATTATGTATAAACAAGTTCTCATTATTTGTGGTAGCTATGCTCTCTAGGCTGCCATGACTGCTGAACTAGCAAATACTGAACCCCTATCCTAGAGAAAAATATGTGTGTACACACACACACAATTATCTTAAATCCTATCTCATCCTAGTAGATTCTTTTTTTAATTCAGAAAAGATAGAATGAGGTTCAGATGTATTACGTAACTTGCTTGAGGCCACCTCACTAATGGGAGCCAGAGTTGGGATTTAAATCCAACAAACAGGCTCTGAAGCCATAGTTTCTTTTACTATATTATACTGTTCCCTAGTGTCTCCAACCCCTGGTCATCTCTATATGAAAGCTGAAACAAAAAGGCAGAATGTTGCCTTGTTCAACCTCAGCTGAGAGTACGCTGGGCAACTCAAATTTTTCACAATTTTTAAAATTTTTCACATGTCCATGAAAGACTATGAAAGCACCTAGTATTCATTTGGGAGTTACAAATAAGTTTTAGTAAGTAGGTGAATTCTCCACAAACAATGAGAATCAACTATACAAGGTTATGTCATCTGCAAATAGAGACAGTATTCTTTTCCAATCTGCATGCTTTTATTTCATTTTCTTATCTAATTGAGCTAGCTAACACCTCCCCTAAATGCTGAATAGAAGTGGTAGCTGACATCTTGATCCTGATCTTCAGTGAAAAGCTTTTATTTATTTATTTTTATTTTTAAATATTTATTTATTCGACAGAAAGAGAGAGTACAAGGAAGGGGAGCAGCAGACAGAGAGGGAGGGCAGGCTCTCCGCTCAGCGGAGAGCCCGGCGCGGGGCTCGATCCCAGGACCCCAGGAACACGACCTGAGTGGAAGGCAAACGCTTAACGACTGAGCCACCCAGGCGCCCCCAGAGAAAAGCTTTTAATCTATCAACATTAAGTATGTTCGATGTGAGTTACTCATAGATACTCTTTATTAGATTAAGTTCCCTTTTATTCCTAGTTTATTAAGGCTTTTCTCATGAAAGAGTACTTGATTTTGTCAAATGCTTTTTCTATTTACATTGATATTATGTAGCCAGATGTATTTTGTGCTTTTTTCTATTAATATGGTATACTGCAATGATGTTATTTTGTATGTACACTGATTTTGTAACCTTGCATTCCTGAGGTAAGTTGCAACTGATCATGGAGTATAATCCTTTATACATTTTGCTGGATACAACTTCACAGTACTTTGTTGAGGATTTTGGCATCTATATCCATGAGATATTAGTTTGTAGTCTTCTTGTGATGTCATTGTCTAGTTTTGGTATCAGAGTAATACTGACTTCATAGAATGAGTTACAAAGTGTGTCTCATTCTATTTTTTTAAAGAATTTATGAAGCATTAGTGTTAATTCTTCTTTAAATGTTTGGTAGGTTTCACCAGTGAAGCCATGTGGGTCTACACTTTTCACTTGGGAAGGTTTTGATTACTGATCCAATCTCTTAATACAGGTCTATCCAGATTTCCTGTCTTTTTTTTTTTTTTAAGCTTTTATTTATTTATTTGACAGAGAGAGACACAGAGAGAGAGGGAACACAAGCAGGGGGAGTGGGGGAGGGAGAAACAGGCTTCCCGCTGAGCGGGGAGCCTGATACAGGGCTCAATCCCAGGACCCTGGGATCATGACCTGAGCCGAAGGCAGACACTCAACGACTGAGCCACCCAGGCACTCCCAGATTTCCTGTCTTCTTGAGTCAGTTTCAATGGTTGTTTCTTTTTAGAAATGTGTCCATTTCATCTGGAGTACGTATTTGTTGGCATAAAATTGTTCACAGTATTGTACTGTAGTCCTTTTTATTTCGGTAAGACCATAGAAACGTTTACTCCTGGACGCCTGGGTGGCTCAGTCAGTTAAGCGTCTGCATTTGGCTCAGGTCATGACCCCAGGGTCCTGGGATACAGTCCCACATCAGGCTCCCTGCTCAACGGGAAGTCTGCCTCTCCCTCTGACCCCACCCCCACTCATGCTCACTTCTCTCTCTAAATAAATGAAAAATCTTAAAAACAAAAAGAAATGTTTACTATTTCACTCCTGCGTTTAATAATCTGGGTCTTCATTTTTCAGTCCAGCTGGAAGTCTGTCAATTTTGTTCTTTTCAACTTTGTTTTATTTTCTCTATTTTCTATTCCCTATTTCATCAATTTCCACTCTCACTTTTATTATCCTTCCATTTACGTGGGTTTAAATTGCTCTTCCTTGCCTAGTTAATTAAGATGTAAGTTTAGGTTAACTGACTTCAGGTCTTTATTTTTTTCCAGATCTTTCTTTGGTAATGGAGGTATTTATAGCTATAAATTCCCTCTGAGCAGTTTTTGCTGCATCCCATACATTTTTGTATGTTGTTTTCATTTTCATTATTCTCTAAGTATTTTTTTAACTTCTTTTGTGATTTCTTCTTTGACCCACTGATTTGAGAGTCTATGGTTTAATTTCCACACATGTGTGGAATTTCCCAAGTTTCCTTCTGTTAATGCTTTCTAATCCCATTCCATTATAGTTACAGAACACAGTCTCTATAATTTCAATCCTTTCAAATTTACTGGAATTATTTTTATGATGTAATATATGTCAAAATGCTGGAGAATGATATGCTGTACTTAAGAAGAATGTGTATTCTGCTGACTTTGGGTAGAGTGTCCTATAAATGTCTATTGGTTTATACTGATGTTCACATCTTCCATTTCTTGTTGATCTATCTAGTTGTTGTATCCTTTATTAAAAGTGGAATTTGGAATGCGTGGGTAGCACAGTCAGTTGGGCATCCAACTCTTGGTTTCAGCTCAGATCATGATTTTGTGGTTATAAGATTGAGCCCCATGTCAGGCTCTGCGCTTGGCACAGAGTATGCTTAAGATTCTCTCTTCCTCTGCCCCTTCCAACCCCACTCTCCCTCTCTCTCTAAAATAAATACATCTTCTAAAAAAACAAAAGTGGAGGGGTGCCTGGGTGGCTCAGTCACTTGAGCATGTGCCTTCTTGGGGTCCTGAGATCGAGCCCCATGTTAGCCTCCCTGCCTGGTAGAGGGTCTGCTTCTCCCTCTCCCTCTGCTCCTCCCCTCTGCTTGGGCTCTCTCTCAAATAAATAAATAAATAAATAAATCTTATTTAAAAAGTGGAATGTTTACATTTCCAACTATTTTTTTAATAAATATTTTATTCATTTATTTGACAGAGAAAGAAAGAGAGAGAGAGGGAACACAAGCAGGGGGAGTGGGAGAGGGAGAAGCAGGCTTCCCGCGGAGCAGGGAGCCCGATGCGGGGCTCGATCCCAGGACCCTTGGACCATGACCTGAGCCGAAGGCAGACGCTTAACGACTGAGCCACCCAGGCTCCCCTACACTTCCAACTATTATTGAATTGGGTATTTCTCCCTTCAATTCTGTCAATTTTGGTTTCATGTGTTTGGGGGCTTTTGAAAGATCAATGTATGTCTCTAACTGTTGTATTTTCTTGATGGCTTGACCTTTTTATCATTATAAAATTCCTTTGTCAACAATTTTCATCTTACAGTCTATTTTGTCTAATATTATACAGCTACTCCAGCTCCTTTGAGTTACTATTTGCCTAGTATATCTTTATCCATGTTTTCATTGTCAATCTATTGGTGTATTATAATCTAAAGGGTGTCTCTTACAGACAGCATGTCTAGTTGAATCATACTTTTTTATCCATTCTACCAATATCTGTCTTTTTGGGTTTTTTTAAAGATTTTATTTATTGGACAGAGAGAGACACAGCGAGAGAGGGAACACAAACAGGGAGAGCGGGAGAGGGAGAAGCAGGCTTCCGACCAGCAGAGAGCCCAATGTGGAACTCGATCCCAGGACCCTGGGACCATGACCTGAGCCGAAGGCAGATGCTTAACAATTGAGTCACCCAGGCGCCAGCCCCCAATATCTGTCTTTTAATTAGAATGCTTATTCATTTACATTTAATTACTGATAAGGCAGGATTTGTGTCTACTTCTTGCTGTGTTTTATATACATCTTACACCTTGTTCTCCCTCTATTCCTCCATTGCTGACTTCTTTTTGTTAAAATAGGTATTTTCTTTTCTTCTTTGGTGGAGGAGGGGAGGGACAGAGAGAGACTCTTAAACAATCTCCACACCTAGCACAGAGCCTGACATGAGGCTTGGTCTCACAAACCCAAGATCATGACCTGAGCCGAAATCAAGTGTCAGATGCTTAACTAACTGAGCCACCCAGATGCCCCCAAAATAGATATTTTCTGGTGTGCTATTTTAAACCCCTTGTCACTTCTTTTACTATATCTGAGTTATTTTCTTAACATCTTAACCTATAACAAGCCATTTTAAATTAATACTGACTTAATTTCAATTGTATACCATTTGCCCCTATATACCTGTTCTTTTACCCCTTTGAGCTGTCATACAAGTTATGGCTTTACAATTATATGACTATCAATAGATATTTATAAGTTTTGCTTTATAAAGTTAATGTCTTTTAAATCAGACAGGAGAAAAAAAACTTATAAAATTAAGTATATTTGTACTCTTTTATATATATCTATGTAGGAACCTTACCAGTGCACTTCATTTCTTCATGTGGATTTGACTGTCCTTTCATTTCAGCCAAGACTCCATTTATATGTCATATATAGATCTGCTAGCGACAAACTTAGTTCTTAATTTATCTGGGAATGTGTTAATTTTTTTAGTTAGAAGGACATTATTGCTGGATACAGAATTCTTGAGACTTCCAGGAAAGATGGCGGAGTAGGAGGACCCTAAGTTCACCATGTCCAATGGATACAACAAGATAACACATCAGTGTAAATAACCCATAAAATGATCTGAAGACTGGCAAAACAAACTCTCCATAGCTAAATGCAGAGAAGAAACCATATGGAAGAGGGCAGGAAGGGCAGAGTCATGGTTGGGGGCTAAACAGACACTGAGGACTGTCCATGGGAGGGAGGGACACCCGAGTGCACAGAGGGAGAGAAATAGACGGTCACATTGGGAAGCCCACACAGGAAAGACGAATTCCCATAATATTTGGCTTTGAAAAGCAGAGGGGCTGAATTTCACAAGTTCTCATAACCAGCAGGACTTAAAACCAGGTACTTTAAGAATCAGTGGGCTTGGTTCTGGGAGAGCCGGAGAGCAAGAGGAAACCAAACCACCACCCTTAAAGAGATAGCAGAACAGTCCCACAGAGACAGCATAGAGGCAGCAGTTTGAAAATCACCTGGAGTACACAGGAGGGAGATTTACTAATCTCAGATCCTGTGCTGTAGGAACAGGGACCAGTTGGGAGACTTCTCCAGGAACAAAGAAGCTGGCTGGGGCCATCTGCCTCCCCCTACCACCAGCCTAAGCATATAACACAAGGCTGACACTTGCTACCTAACTTGCTAACATCGCCAACCCACACCTGCATTCTCCTGTAGACATGCCCCTCCAGCCATGCCTGGGCTCCACGTCTCTTCCCACAGCAGATCAGGGCAAACCTCACTAACACCCTGCATCTCGCATGCTTCTACAGATCCGCCCCCTCCAATATACCCTTGGTGAGAGCCCGTCCAATGCAATGCCACAAGCCTCACAAGAGTGCAAGCAGCCCCAGTGTGCCAGCACCACTCCAAAGTGACTCCTGCCCCAAGGAAAGGGAAAGATAACCATATATACTAGTCACACAGCAGCCCCAACAGTGGTCTGGGAGTGAACAGCTGGTCTGATTGCAGGCCTTGCCCACCAATAAAAGCTTCTCAGGGGACAGGAAAAGCACCCTAGAGTTTGGTGCTACAGCATCTCTGGAAAACACCCAGTCTGACTCAACTAAAGCCCAAGGTGGCCGCAGACTGGCCCACTAACAGCACAGGAGCCAAACAAACAAAGAGAACCATTGCAGAGAAGTGGACTAAAGAAAAAAGCGGCTCAGCCACAACAGCAGGATGCCCACAACACACATAGGAGACACCCCTGAAGCACCAGGTTCTGGTGAACAAAGGACACTGCACTGCAGGGCAACACGACCTGTTCTTCGAAAGGCTGTTACTTTCAAGAGCAAGAGATGTAGCTGAATTTCCTAACACACAGAAACAGACTCATAAAGTTAAACGAAATGAGGAGACAGAGGAGTATGTCCCAAATGAAAGAACAAGACAAAACCACAGCAAGAGACCAAAATGAAACAGAGATAAGTAACATGCCTGATAGAGAATTTAAAGTAATAATAATAAAGATACTCACTGGACTTGGGAAAAGAGTGGAGGACCTCACTGAGACCCTTTACAAAGAGACAGAAAACATAAAGAACCAATCAGAGATGAAGAACTCAGAAAGTGAAATTAAAAATACACTAGATGGAATAAATTATAGATGAGAAGCAGGTGAATGGATCAGTGACCTGGAAGACAGAGTAATGGAAAGCAATCAAGATGAGGAGAGGGGAAAAAAACACTAAATGAAAATAGACTTAGAAAACTTAGTGACACCATCAAATGTAATAACATTCATTTTATAGGGATCTCAGGAGAAGAGAGAGGAAAGGTGACAGAAAATTTATTTGAATAGCTTTAAACTCCCTGAATCTGGGTGAGGGAAACAGAAATCCACATCCAGAAAGCACATAGATCTCCCAAGAAGATCCACACCAAGACACATAGTAGTTAAAGTGGCAAAACGTAGTGATAAAAAGAGAATTTTAAAAGCAGCAAGAGAAAACTGTTACATATAAGGGAAACCTCATAAGGCTGTTAGCTGATTTTTCATCAGAAACTTTACAGGCCAGAAAGAAGTGGCATGATCTATTCAAAGTGCTGAAAGGGAAAAATCTGCAGTCGAGAATACTCTATCCAGCAAGGCTACCATTCAGAATATAAGGAGAGCTAAAGAGTTTCCCAGACAGACCAAAGTTAAAGGAAATCATGACCACCAAAACAGCCCTATAAGCAATATTAAAGGGAACTCTATGAGTGGAAAGCAAAGACTATAAATAAGAGTTTAAAAAGTAGGAAGCACAAAAGTGGGAAAAATAAATGTATCTGTAAACATCAGTTAAAACACTCCCAAAAGAAAAGGATGTAAAGTATGACACCATATGCCTAAAACATAGTGGGGAGAGGAGTAAAGAATGGGCTAAAACTTAGGTGACCATCAACTTAATATAGACTGCTATATGCAGAAGATGTTATACACAAACCAAATGGTAACCACAAATCAAAAACTAGTAACAGATATGAAAAAAATAAAGACAAAGAAATCCAAGTATATCACTAAAGAAAGCCAAATAATCATGACAGAGAGAGCAAGAGAAGAAAGGAACAGAGAATAATTACAAAACAACCATAAAACAAGTAATAAAGTGGCAATAAGTACATATATATCACTAATCACATTGAATGTAAATGAACTAAACACTCAAAGCAAAAGACATAGGGTAATGGAATGGATAAAAAAGCAAGATCCATCTATATGCTACCTAAAAAAGACTCACTTCAGACCTAAAGACACATGCAGATTGAAAGTGAAGGGATAGAGAAGTATTTATCACACAAATGGATGTGAAAAGAAAGCTGGGGTATCAATACTTATATCAGACAAAATTGACTTTAAAACAAAGATTGTAGGAGGCGCCTGGATGGCTCAGATGGTTAAATGTCTGCCTTTGGCTCAGGTCATGATCCCAGAGTCCTGGGATCAGGCCCCGCATCAGGCTCCCTACTCAGTGGGAAGCCTGCTTCTCCCTCTCCCACTCCCCCTGCTTGTGTTCCCTCTCTTGCTGTGTCTCTCTCCATCAAAATAAATAAAATCTTTAAAAATAAAAAAAATAAAGCAAAGATTGTAACAAGAGAACAAGAAGGACGCTGTATAATCGTAAAGGGAACAATCCCAACGAGAAGATATAATAACTGTAAATATTTATGCACCAAACGTAAGAGCATAACATAAACATAAAGGAAGTAATCAATAGTAATAGAGTAATAGTAGGGGACTTTGATGCCCCACTCATATGAATGGACAGATTATCCAAACAGAAAATCAACAAGGAAATAATGGCTTTGAATGACACATTGTACCAGATGGATCTAACACATATACTCAGAACATTCCATCCTAAAATAACAGAACACACATTCTTCTCAAGTGCACAGGAACATTCTCCAGAATAGATTACATATTAGGCCATAAAACAAGTCTAAACAAATTTAAAAAGACTGAAGTTATACCATGCATCTTTTCTAACCACAATGCTATGAACTACAAATCAACCACAAGAAAATATCTGGAAAGAGCACAATTATGTGGAGGTTAAATAACATGCTACTAAACAATGAATGGGTCAACTAAGAAATCAGAGAAAATAAAAAAATACATGGAGACAAATGAAAATGAAAGCACAGCAGTTAAAATCTTTGGGAAGCAGCAAACTTTTCTAAGAAGGAAATTTATAGCAATACAGGCCTAACTCAAGAAGCAAGAAAAATATCAAATAAGCAAACGAACTTTACCTCTAAAGGAGCTAGAAAGGGATGCCAGGGTGGCTCAGTCGGTTAAGCAGCTGCCTTTGGCTCAGGTCATGATCCCAGGGTCCTGGGATCGAGCCCGCATCGGGCTCCCTGCTATGCAGGAAGCCTGCTTCTCCCTCTCCCACTCCCCCTGCTTGTGTTCCCTCTCTCACTGTTGCTCTATGTCAAATAAATAAATAAATAAATAAAGGAGCTAGAAAAAGAACAAGCAAAACCCAAAACCAGCAGAAGGAAGGAAATAATAAAAGACTAGAACAGAAATAAACAAAATAGAAACAAAAAGAACAGATCAATGAAACCAGGAGCTGGTTCTTTGAAAAAGAAAAAAAAAAATCAACAAAATTGATAAACATTCAGCCAGGCTCATCAAACAAACAAAGGATTCAAGTAAACAAATCAGAAATGAAAGAGGAAAAATAACAGACACCACAGAAATACAAAGGATTGTAAGAGAATATTCTGAAAAACTATTTCTATAGTAAATAAATAAAATCTTTAAAAAAAAAAAAAGAACTATTGGCACTCAATACATGCTATATGAGTCCTCTGTAAATGAACCAAAGACATTTGATTCCTTAGTAATTGTAGAAATATATTATCATACTTATTATAGTAGATACAGTACTTAACATTCTACCACTATCATTTGTTATAAATTCATGATTTGATATTCTTATTAATTTCTATTAATATAGCAGCATTCTTATCTGGTAGGTTCTTTTTTTGTAAGTAGAAACAAATATGTAAGTATCTTTCAATTTCCTAAAGCAGTCCTTAAATCAAAAATGTATAGTACAAAGAAATGAATCAAGTTCTTTAAGATTTTATTTATTTATTTATTTATTTATTTGAGAGAGAATGACAGACAGAGAGCATGAGAGGGAGGAAGGCCAGAGGGAGAAGCAGACTCCCCGCCGAGCAGGGAGCCCGATGCGGGACTCGATCCCGGGACTCCAGGATCATGACTTGAGCTGAAGGCAGTCGCTTAACCAACTGAGCCACCCAGGCACCCTGAATCAAGTTCTTTAAACTTTACACCACGTTTCATCAAATCTGAGGTGGTCGGAATTTATTCAACATACCCTTTGCCTAATCTTTTTTCCAATAAAATGGGCTTTTTCCTTATTTATATTTAGATATAACCAAATGTGGGTTTCCTTGATTTGGGGGGGTGAGAGGTTGTTGGTTTGTTTGGGGGGTTATTTTTTTATGTTTTTGTAACCAAATATAAAGTCATGAGAATTCAACTTGACTATTAAGGCTTAAGATTTCTTCACACATACAAAAACCTGTTTGGATTTTGTGAACCTTGGGAGCTAAGAACTTTGAAATAAGTAAGCACACAATCATCCTCAGAGTATTCCTGATTTTATAAGTTCATAGAAAAGATAACCTTTAGTATCATTTCCTCTGCCTTCACTGATTTATTTTGTCCCTGTCCTTTGTTATTTTGGAATTAAATGTTTAATTACAGAAACACTGAGTATCAAATATATGTGCTATGAGCATGTCCTTCAGTATACAATAAAAACAGCCATAAAGGGATGCCTGCGTGGCTCAGTCAGTTAAGTGTCTGCCTTTGGCTCAGGTCATGATCCCAGGATCTTGGGATGGAGTCCCGCATCGGGCTCCTTGCTCAGAGGGGAGCCTGCTTCCCCCTCTGCCTGCTCTGCCTGCTGCTCCCCCGCTTGGGCTCTCTATCTCTGACAAATAAAATCTTTAAAAAAAAAAAAAGCCATAAAATAATTCAATGAACAAGGTAGACAGCCATATTAGAGATTAATGAAGAAAACCCAAAATGTTGTATCTTGATAATGTTATCAAAGTAATAGTGTCAGTTTTAATGGGATTTTGACATTGTTTTAGCAAAAGAGTTGATAATTTGGGGGTTCAATAATGGTACATGCTTTCAACTTAAGGGAATTTTATCCAAAAGATTTTTCAGAGTCAAATTACTCTCTTAAGGGAAGAGACAATTTCTTTAAGAAAACTGAACTTCTGTCATGTTTTGAGGATCTTCTCGTCATTTATAGTTATTTTATGGTTATTTTTTCCATAAAAAAACAGTATTAATTCATTCAACAAATATCTGTGTATCTATCAAATTCTTGATGCTGGAGAGATACCAACAAAAAATAGACAAAAATCTCTGCCCTCAATGGCTTACATTACACTGGTCAAATTCAAGATTTCTTATATTTCAATCTTATATTTATCTAGAATTCGGCATGAAGTGACTCCTTTTTTCTAGTGTAGACTTTGGTCTGCAACCTTGTGATATCAAAACTCTACTAATGCACAGACATAAACTTTCTGGAAAACAGTTTTGCAATGAGTACCAAAAGCTCAGGAAAAAAAAAAAGCCTTAAAAATACACATGCAAAAAAAAAAAAAAAAAACCCACAAGCAAATATACTCAGCAATTTTACTTCCTAGAATTAACAGAAATAATTAAAAATGTGCACAAAGATTAAGATATTCATCACAGCATTAAAAATACTAGAAAACTGAACACAATTCAACTACCCAATCATATGTAACTTATTGAACACATTATGGTACTTCTTATACAATAAAAATACACAATTCCTTAATATTATGTTTTATAAATTATATAATTATGTGTAAAAATGATATACCTTGTTTAAAAATATAAAAGGATTCACCCATATGTGGAACTTAAGAAACAAATGAACAAAGGGAAGTAAAGGGACAAATCAAATAACAGACTCTTAACTACAGAGAACAAATAGATGGTTACCAGAAGGAAGGTGGGTGGGAGGATGGGTGAAATAGGTTAAGGGGATTAAGAGTACACTTATCTTGATGAGTACTGAGTAAAATATAGAATTGGTGAATCATTATATTGTACACCTAAAATGAACTTAACACTGTATGTTAACTATACTGGAATTAAAACTTAGAAGTTAAAATATAAAAAAATATGAATATGATCCCCTATCATTTAAAAATATAGATGGCTATATACCAAACATTAACCATAGTAATCTTTAGATTATAAAATGAGAAGCAATCATATCCCTTTTCTGCTTCTATTTTTCTGTATTTTCTACTAAATTAGAAAAATAATTGCAATAATGAGCCAACAGAGATTACATTTATGAAACTCAAAGGTATTTAAGGGTTTCAGTTTAATCTTCAATACAAAGACTAAGTATTACAGAACAGGAGCCAAGGGCATTTAATAGTTTGCTCCTTTCTCCAAATAAAGTATTATGACAATTCTACAGAATTAGAGTACTGCTTAAAAAGAAATACCAGAGAACAACGTCCAATATTTCCATTTGTAAAATGTCATTAGATAATTAAAATAAAAATACATTTTGAGTTGGTTACCTATCCAGGGCTTCCTTGAAGTATTTTCTCTGGACATCAAATTGAAAGACTGTACGTTCACAATCAGTTGAAGCATTATCACTACCCCCATGTTTCTTCAGGAAGGCATCAAATCCATTTTCATCTGGATATTTCAAACTACCCATGAACACCACTAAGTGGAAAGAACACAAAGTCACAGAACACGATATAGACAATGTTTTTATTATCAAGGGTAACATTTCTCAAATGCAAAAAAACTGGAAGAAAATATACCAACATGTTAACAGTGGTTGTGTCTGGATAATACTTTCTTCATTGTATGTTTTTGTAATTTTCTATAATGCTCATACATTAGTTTTATACTAAAAAAAATAAGCATTTTATTTTTAAAGAAATATTTTATTTGTAAAAAGGTTAAAATGCAAACATAAGCATGTATGCAGATTGTTATTATAATAACTCCTAAGGAGAGACATTTACCCGCAACTAGCTTAGAAAATCAGAATACAGGGCGCCTGGGTGGCTCAGTCGGTTAAGCGACTGCCTTCGGCTCAGGTCATGATCCCAGGGTCCTGGGATCGAGCCCCGCATCGGGCTCCCTGCTCCGCGGGAAGCCTGCTTCTCCCTCTCCCACTCCCCCTGCTTGTGTTCCCCTCTCTCTCTGTGTCTCTCTCTGTCAAATAAATAAATTTTAAAAATCTAAAAAAAAAAAAGAAAAAGAAAATCAGAATACAAATAATTCAGGAAAACAAATATAGATTTAAGTATTTATATCTGTATAACATCCACACAGGTTTTATTTAGGTACATTCATAGTTAAACTGAAGATTTTGTTTTGTTTTGATATTAATCATGTTTTTTTATTTTCTGTATTTCAAATGCTTTGACATCTTGGGGACTTGTTAAACCTGGAAGAGACAGCCCTTCCCAAAGTTAAAGACTAGATTCCTAGAGACAGGCAATTGTCTCCTGATCTGCTGGCCTTAAATACCTGAACAATAATAAAATCGACATTTTAGAATATTCTTCTAAGTGGTTTCATCCTAATCCACAAAACTAGTACGGTTAAGGAAATTAAGTCCTCACCTAGGATATTCATAAATACTTTTTCTTAGCCTTTTCCCTTGTTAAACATACCACACTTCTATCAAACCAGCTTCTCAATTCATGAAATCTGGAGGAAAAACACACTCAGGAATGATATTTTACAAAGATCTTACTGTGCTCCAAAAAGTGTGCCAGCCCGGGCAGGTCCTCCGGATCAGCAAAACTCCCAACTCCAACACAAAGAGCCGCTGCAGACTGGAGTGAGTAGAACACATACAAAGAGTGAGTCAGTCCTAAAGGAATACTACTACCATCACATATTAAGGATTCACTTGGAGATGGAGGTTTTCCAACAGAAAGTAACAAAATTCTTTCCCTGAGTATCAGGAGGAGCAGCAAAGTGAAACTCACCAGAACTGTGTCAGTTTCACCCTGCTGCTCCTCCTCTTGACATCCTGCCAAAGGCTGAACAGGTGCAGACCTAAGGGAAAAAGCAGAAACAGACAGGAAAAAAAAAAAAAGGAAAGGGGACTAGCCAGCCCACCCAAATATCATTTCCTGCCAGCATTTCAGAGTTCTGAACCAAGTATATTTCCTGATTTATTAGATTTCGGAAATCTGCATAAGTAATATATCTAGGTAGATTATCTCTAAAGATCTCTTAGCAATTAAAGACTCTGTGTTCAGTAACTCAGTTAGTAGATGTGAGACTTCTCAGTGTTTTTCAGAAAATTTTATTTTTATTAAAACAGGGTAAAAATGTGTCAGGAAAACATCTAATAAAGTAAATGGTTAAAAAAAGAAAATCTTTACTAAAAATCTATAGAACTAAACTTTAAAGAGGCTTTTTAGTTCTTCATTTCTTCATATACAGATTACATATATCAGTAGATATTCTCCCAATACCTTGGGCAAATCAGAGCTTTTAACAAAACAGATGGTCAAGAAGTATACTACTTATAAATGATTAGGTATACCAATAGAAATGATCAGGTATACCACTTAAAATGATTAGGGCATACCATTATATCATTGTAAATTAAAAGACACAAAACAGGAGAAGAAAATAGTCAATCTGAATCCTTGAGGAATAGGAAGTTGAATTATTAAATTCCCCAACTTTTTCAAATGCCAATTTTAAAAGGCTAACATATTTGGTGTCAAAGACCGTTTTGATAAATGGTTACTCTTTTAGAAAGAGAACTTTTAAGAGCGAGGGTGTACCTGGTACAAAGTCCAACCATCTGTCAGAAAATGAAAATATGTTTTTAGAAGAACCAAACAGCCTCGTTTGATACTGTAAATCCCATTTTGAAGACGTAGGAACATAAACTCAGTTAAAACATGGGGGAATAGCCACTTCTTCAAACCACAGTCTAACCTGTTCTGTGATGTTTAATAGGTGCCTAACCTGCTTTCAGCTCCAACTACCCCATAAAGATTTCTTGTCTCGACCAGCAGGGCTGAAGACATTTTTGTATAAGTTGACTTAAACCACAGTCTATCAGTCAGCTTTGACCACAGCAAAAACAGGCTCTGCGATTGCTAGAAAAGAAATTCATACTTGAGAATTAACTACCCAAGAAATTCATACTTGAGAAATTCATACTTGAGAACTGACTTAAGAAAACCCTGAACAAATCATTAATTCTGTATTTATCATACTTAAATTTCAACCTTGTTAATTTATCAAACCTTTCAGATCAAAAACAACTTCCTTTTGGGAGGAGGAAAATGGAGGGGGATGAAAATGATCCTCAGAAAAGTAGTTAACTCTTAATTAGGTAAATGTTCTCCAAAAACCTCAAAATCATTTCTTTCCACTTCTTTTATTAATTCTCATATTTACCTTAAACAAGGTCCACATTTTTCAAATAAAAATTAAATCATAAAACCACTGCAAAACCCTAAACTACTCTTAAGGCACCTCTTATCCTGACTAACTTTATTTCCCTGTTACAGACACTTATTCCAATGAATATAAACCATTTCCAATGTACAATCATAGGACCTTTCCTTTCATGAGTGTAACCACTCCATCTGAATGAACAATTTGATTTCATCTTCAAACTATATTAGGTTCCTGCGTTGCTTTCTAATATGATCCAGAACATTAGCTATCAATATCTTATAAGGGAGTATATCATATTGAGTTTTCAGAAAAGAAAGGCAGCATTTTAGCCATTTTTAAATGATCACTACAATATGATCCTGATGCTCTAGAAAAGGTAAACATTTAGAGTTTGATCCACCTAAGCAAAAAAAAAAGGGGTACCAAAACACTGGATGCACATCTTCGTTTGTCAAAGGGGTTCACAACTGCTATACAAATCTAAGGTATTTTATTACATCTTGACAATAAAACTGGCTGTCAAAACAAGCTTTTAATTTAACCCTAGAGTTTTACTTATCAGTTGACAGAAGATATAAAGAAGTCCAAAGCATGGGAAAAGTTGTTAATAGACAGGTATACAAAGAAACTTTCAGATGGGAAATATTCAGTTATAAAGTTATGACATAATCAGTTTTAGAGCTAAAATGGGCCTTAAAAATTATGTATATAATCTAGGGACAATCATGCAACTCTTTATCTCTAGATCAAGTAATTTCGAGCCCCATGTTGGGTAGAGAGATTACTTAAAAAAAAAAAAAAAACAACCCTTAAAAAAGTATGTGAATAATCTAATCCTGTTGTTTTAGAAATGAGAAAATGAAAAGGCATAAAACCATCCAGAGACAGAGCCAGAATTAGAACTCAGGTTTCCTGACTGTCCATGTTCTTTCTACTCTGTGACTTTTATAATTTCTTCCTTTCTATTATTGCTCTATTTGGAATTATAAGGTCTATTTTAAATTAAATTAATGTTACCAGTTCCTGATTTATTCATAGAGTATCAAGTATTTTCTTTTCAGTATTTTCATTTTTATTCCTGAAGTTTTCCAACTAATACCACTTAATCCTATCATGTTACCCCAAAACAGGCATCACTCATAATATATATAGCAAGGGGCAAATAGATTCTTAAAAACATGACCCAATTCCCCCAATAACTTAGTGAAAAAACTGTTACAATCTTCTTTAAGAAAATAATTTTTCTAGGAAGAGTGACTATCAACAAAAGGATTTATTTATAACATATCTACTACCTGTATTCTCATATCTTTATGTCTCTGAGGGCTGACCACCTTATGGTATAATATGTTTGACATCTAGATTTTGGTCTTAGTATAATATGTTTGACATCTAGATTTTAGCCTTAATAATATTAACCTTATTTCATTTGTATGTTGACTATATCATGTTGAATGTATTATCGATAGTCAAGAAACTGATTTTAACAAACATTTGCTGATCGATTCAACTGTAATGTCTCCAAAAAATATTATCCTCTAATATAGGTACTCCCTACTGTAAAAAGGAGGCATTCTTTAAAAGATATCCAGAGAGGGAAATTCTCCTCATCAAGACCTATTGATATATTTACTTATTGTTATTATACTTGACCCTTAACACAGGTTTGAACTGTCCAGGTCCACTTAACTTGGATATTTTTCGATAAATACAATATTGTAAATGTATTTTCTCTTACTCATGATTTTCTTCATAATGTTTTCTTTTCTCTAGCTCACTTTATTGTAAGAATACAGTACATAATACATATAACATACAAAATATGTGTTAATCAGGACACCCGGGTGGCTCAATTGGTGAAGCATCTGCCTTCAGCTCAGGTCATGATCCCAGGGTCCTGGAATCAAGCCCCGCATGAGCCAGGAGCCCACTTCTCCCTCTCCCTCTGCTCCTGCCCCCATGCTCATGCTCTCTCTCCCACACTCTGTCTCAAATAAATAAATAAAATCTTTTTTTTTAAATGTGTGTGTTAATCAACTATTTATCTTATTAGTAAGTCTTCCAGTGAACAGTAGGCTATTAGTAGTAAAATTTTAGGGGAACCAAAAGTTATACAAGGATTTTCTACTGCACAGGTGGTTGGTACCCCTGAACCCCACATTGTTCAACAGTCAACTATATATATATTACACTAAGCTCAACTGCCCATTTTTATTTCAATTCCTCCAAATTACTTGATGCTTTCCCGTAAAAAGAGATAAAAACACATGAAATTACTAAACAGAAATTACCCATGAGGACTCTCAGAACCACAGGCCCAGGTGAGGACTCTATACTATCTTGGTCTTTTCTTTTTCGAGTCTCTCCAAAGATAATATACTCTCTTATCCCTCTTCTCCATGCTAAGAATTACACAAATCCTCAAATATTACCAGTGATTACTTCTGAGAGTTATGATTGAGTGATTTTTACATTTTTTAAATTTTCCATCCATTTCTATAATGAGCTTCTATACTTTTATAATCAGAGCAAAATGTTTTTAAAATGTTATTTTTATACAGAATAAATAGAACTTTCCTGAAGATCAAAAAATGAATATACACTTATTTTTTGACATTAAGAAATAAAACATGAGTTTAGGAATTATCCCAAAGAATTCCCAAATTAGAAAAAGACATAATAATAAACATGATTCACACCTGTTTTTCAGCGGTTTTCTTTCTAGCTTCTGCCCTCTCTTCTAATTCTTCTAATTCATTATCCTCAGTATCAAGATCATCATCATCATGTTCATCATCATCATCAAACTCCTCTTCATCATCAAAACCCTCTTCATCATCATCTTCTATTTCAGCTCCAGAATCTTCATCATCATCATCATCGTCGTCATCGTCGTCGTCGTCTTCCTCTTCTTCCTCTTCTTCCTCTTCTTCTTCTTCATCATCTGTTGCATCTCCTGTTTTACCTTCCATATTACTTAGGTCTGAAATCAAAAGTGCCTGCAAGCCATTCCGTAATTTGATGTATCTAAAGAAAAAAAAAATCACAAAACATTTTGAGTCAGCTATTCATTACACACACCAACACAAATGATCATTTTAGCAGAATAAAAAAAAAAGTACATATACATACACACACACCCAATACTATGTTTATATTAATAAAACTAGTTGTTTCTGCAGAGGGGAAACCTCAGAAGCTTATCACTTTCTGAGTAGCCAAAGAGAAAAGATAAGAGACAGTTCACTGTATTTTTTAATTCTGAACTATGAAAATACATTTACCTGTTCAAATACCAAAATTTAGAAGTTAAACACAGACAACAAGCCCACAATTCACCCTCCCTTAACTATTTCTTTAATTTATAAGTACTTAAATATTTTATCATACCAGAAGACTCAACCTAACAGAAACATATCACTCAATACACAGAGCAGTCAGGTCAGCTTAAATATTAAAGCAAAATCTCATATATTTAAACTCTGTTCCTTCCCTTTGATACAATGTATTTGATATTTTATACCAGTTTTCCGAACTGCTTTTATGGACTTAAAAAAGTAGCTACATCTCTAAGAAAACTAAATCCCACAGTCTGGTAGCCTAGCAGGAAAATGATTATCCTATTAGTAAAACTGCTATGCCAGTTTGATGATAGGATGCCTACTATAAACTTCTCCTGTTTATACTTATTCTTTCGTGTGTTATTCAATAGCATTTACTCAGCAGCCTTTAATATATCAGCTACCATACTACATTTAGAGTAAAGTTAATAAAACCACATTTCTTACCACCAGGCATTCACTGTCTAGTAAAATATGATGCAATTAAGCCAGTACAATCCAGAATGATAGCACTAAACATGTTAAACATGTTAGAAAGAAGGAAGCAATAAGGGAAGCCCTTAAAGCAAGGTACACTTAAGTTGAGCTTTCAAGATGAAAAATGTTTGGAAATGATGTAAGTACTACAGCTCGGTGAGTTGTTCCTTTTTTCTCTCCTCTTTCATTTACAACTAATCGGACCTCTGTAACTGAAAAAAACTGCCTCTGCACAGCAAACCAGGAAACCTGAGACATCCACCCATGTAACTCAAAGTGGGTAGACTGGGCCATGGACAGGCTGTGGGAGCTAGTGTCACCAGGTCCAGCAGCAGAACAGCACAATGTTGCTGGCAGAAGAGACAGAGGGTCAAGGTGGTGGGTGGAGGTCTGCCCAACTGTGAATTCTGCAGCTGAAGGGACCCATTGCTCTGAGGAATAACAGCAATGACTGTAGGGAAGGAAAGAAAAGGGAAGTAGGCAAACAACCAGTACTGAAAGAAAATGTCTCCCGTTGTGTATCCTGGGTTCAGGCAAGGAGACTGCCCACAGACTCCTGGGTACCCCAACTGGAGGATCCTCCTACCAGGCTGTGGGCATACCCAAAGCCTCAAATGCTAAGTATACACCTCCCCCCACTCTGCCTCCTTCCTGCCTTCCTTTCTTCCTTCCTCCCTCCCTCCTTCCCTTCCTTCCTTCTCTTTCTAAATCATCTGCTTCCAACCTTAGCAATAAATCAGCTCTGGTGTACTATAGTGCCACCTCCTGGAAAACAAAAAGAAGGCTCCTAATTTACCAGGCTGTTAAACTGTTAAAATCAAAGTAAACAAAACCTTGCCTAAATAAGAAAGGTGTTTGCTACTTAAGTGCTGCAGCAGAAGCACTTTTCATCAAACACCATCAAAAAACATAATATTTTTAAAAATATTTTTTATTTATTTGACAGAGAGAGACACAGTGAGACAAGGAACACAAGCAGGGGGAGTAGGAGAGGGAGAAGACTCCTGGCTGAGCAGGGAGCCCGATGCAGGGCCCGATCCCAGGACCCTGGGATCATGACCTGAGCCGAAGGCAGACGTTAGTTTAACAACTGAGCCACCCAGGCACCCCTAAAAAACATAATATTTTATCACAAAAAGGAAATGACAATTTTCTAGCAACTGAACCCAAAGACATGGAATGTTGCAATCTAACTGATAAAGAATTCAAAATATTATAAAGAAATTCAACAAGCTACAAAAAACTCAGGCAATACAATGATCTCAGAAAGATAATGAATGAACATAAGGAGTACTTTACCAAAGAGAAAAAAAAAACCCAGAGCTGAAGAAATCAATTAATCAGGTATGAGAATGCACTAGAAATTGAGCAGAGAGATGAAGAGAGAATTAACAAGCTGGAAGATAGGAATCTAGAAATGATCCTGGTGGAAAAGAAGAAGAACTTAAGATTTTTTTAAAGTGATGAAAGCTATTAAACTTCATTAGAAAAGCCAACATAAGAATAATGGGTATTCCAGAAAAAGAGGAGAGGTTATAGGTGGCAATGAGTTTATTTAACAAAATAATAGCTGACAACTTCCCAAACCTGGAAAAGAAACTGGATATACAAGTCCACAAAGCCAATAGAATACCTTATTATCTCAATGCAAAAAGACCTTCACCAAAATATATTAAATCTGTTGAGGGGCACCTGGCTGGCTCAGTCAGTAGAGCATGTGACACTTGATCTCAGGGTTGTGAGTTCAAGCCTCACGTTCAGTGTAGAGATTACTTAAAAATAAATCTTTAAAAAAAATTTTTTTTTAAATAATAAAACTGCCGGGCTCCTGGGTGGCTCAGATGGTTAAGCGTCTGCTGTCGGTTCAAGTCATGATCCCAGGGTCCTGGGATCAAGTTCCGCATCTGGCTCCCTGCTCAGCAGGAAGCCTGCTTCTCCCTCTGCCTCTCTCTCTCTCTGTCTCTTATGAATAAATAAATAAAATCTTTAAAAATAATAATAAAACTGCCGTACGCCAATGATAAAAAAAAAATGTAAGGTAGCTAGGGAAAAGAAAGACAGTAACCTTACAAAGAAACCCACATTTGGCTATGAGCAGATTTCTCATCAGAAAATCTACAGACCAGGAGAGAATGGAATTACATATTCAAAATGTTGAAAGATAGAAACTGTCAGCCAAGAATACTCTATATGCCAAACTTATCCTCCAGATATGAAAGAGAAATAAAGGCTTTCCCAGACTAACAAAAGCTAAGGGAGTTTACCACCAGGAGACCCACTATACTTGCCTTAAAATAAATGTTGAAAGGAGCTCTTCAAGCTGAACAAAAAGACCTATGTACACTAAACTATAATTAAGGTGATATATAGAATTAGAAAACTGATTCTTTTTTAGAATATGTTAAACTCTTAATTATAACATAAAAATTAAAGGAAAAGAACATTAAAAATAACTACAGCTATTATAATTAAGTAAAAAAACCACAGCATAAACAGAGGTAATTTGTGATATCAAAAATATAAAAAGGGAACAGTAAAATGATGGAACTTTTATAGACAAATGAAGATAAACTGGTATCAGAAGAAAAAGGACTATTTCATTTATGAAATATTTTTTTCTTTCATAATTAAGTTTTTATTGATTATTCTAAGGATCAGGTCAGCCATTTCAATTTGTACAATTCTTAACATACATACCAAAAATCTAAAAAATCATGTAGTTGTGATTCTTTTCCAAAAGTTATTCCAGTGACCTTCCAGCTTAAAATTTGGAGGCAAATTTTCCTTAACAGTATTTCAAGTACCAATATCATCAAATGTTGATACACTGTTACATTAAGTCCCATTAATTCACAATATCATATACACTACATACTCAAATTTTTTATCTTGCACAGCACATTAATAAAGTTACTAGAAAAACTGGACACCACAACCAAGATGTTACAGAGAGTACAAAATTCTGACAGGGAGAGCCAAGATCAAGGAGTAGTTTTCTTTAGGAAACAATTCTACCAAAAACAACACGGGAAGAGAAGTAATTTAAAATGTTCAAGACAGGGGCACCTGGGTAGCTCAGTCGGTTATGCATCTGCCTTTGGCTCAGTCATGATCCCAGGGTCCTGGCATCAAGCCCCATATCGGGATCCCTGCTCCAAGGGAAGCCTGCTTCTCCCTCTCCCACCCCACCCCTGCTTGTGTTCCTGCTCTCACTGTGTCTCTCTCTGTCAAATAAATAAATAAAATCTTAAAAAAAAAAAAATGTTTGGAACAACTGGGTGGCTCAGTCGGTTAAGCATCTGCCTTCAGGTCAGGTCATGATCCCAGGATCCTGGGATCGAGTCCCGCATCGGGCTCCTTGCTCTGTGGTGAGCCTGCTTCTCCCTCTGCCGCTCCCCCTGCTTATGCTGTTCACTCTCGCTTTCTCTCTCTGACAAATAAAATCTTTAAAAATAAATTAATTAATTAAATAAATAAAAAAATTAAAAAATGAATGTTCAAGACATAGTAAATGCACAACTGCCCCCAAATTGCCATTTAGTATGTTTGGTATTTATATAAAAACTACCCCATCTACGGAATGTTGAGCTGATACCCAAGACAATCAAGGCCTCCCACATTCAATATCCCACTATTTTCTGGTTGTACCAAAAAATAGGCAACCAGCAAATGATTTCACCTCTTAAAAAAAAAAAAGGCATTTACACTTAAAAAATGGGATGAGATGGGATTCCCTCCTTCTTAAAAATATTTCTAGGGACGCCTGGGTGGCTCAGTTGGTTAAGTGTCTGCCTTCGGCTCAGGTCATGATCCCAGAGTCCTGGGATCGGAGGAGCCTGCTTCTCACTCTGCCTGCCTCTGTCTCTCTCTCTCTGATAAATAAATACAATCTTAAAAAAATATATTTAAAAAAAATATTTCTAGAGCTACTAAAAAACTTGCATTTATAAAACAGTTGATAAAAATATTCCTCGGGGCACCTGGGTGGCTCAGTCGGTTAAGCATCTGCCTTCGGCTCAGGTCATGATCCCAGTGTCCTGGGATTGAGCCCTGCATCGGGCTCCCTGCTCCGCGGGAAGCCTGCTTCTCCCTCTCCCACTCCCCCTGCTTGTGTTCTTCTCTCACTGCGTCTCTCTCTGTCAAATAAATAAATAAAATCTTAAAAAAAAAAAAATACTCCCCTGGGGGAGCCTGGGTGACTCAGTCAGTGGGTTGAGCTTCTGACTCTTTGGTTTGGCTGAGCTCAGGATCTCATGGGTTAGGAGACCCAGCCCCCCTCCCCCCAAAACAGGCTCCTTGCTAGGTGCAGAGTCTGCTTGAAGATTCTCTCCCTCTGCCACTCCCCCCGACTTGCATGTGCACATGTTCTCTCTCTCTCTAAAATAAATAAATCTTAAAAATATATATATATTCCCCTGGATTGTACGAGAAGGGAGACAGGGACCACTGATAAGACATGGTATATGATATCAATCAGACTTGGCTTTTTTCTCCTGCTTCATCTGAGGCTGGACTCTCCTCATTTTCAGTTTCTCCATTTTTCTGCAGATAAGTCTTCATTTCTTGGTTAGCCACTTCAGCCTGTTTTCCCTTTGCTCCCCTTCTCCCCTTTGCACTTTTTTGTCTAAAGATTTATCCTTTCCTGTTGCCTTTTTTGGCTTCGTTTCCACTTCTGCAGGAGCAGGTTTAACTGACAACCTTGATGACCTCCTCTTGGGTTCCTCCTTTGTCACCCCCTCAGTGGAGCTGACCTTCCTCCTCTTGAGTATCGTGGTGGGGCAGGTGTGCACCAGGTGCCTGCAGCCACAGGGGCAGAAATCTTTCTTGAAGCTGGGCTGCCTGGCCACTGCCACTCCTCCTGCCCTATCTATGAAATGTTTTATGTAAACCTCATGATAACCACAAAGCAAAAATCTATGGCAGAGATACAAACATAAAAAAAAGGAGAGACTGAACAAATCACCATGGAAAACCACCAACTTACAAAGGTAGACATAAGCAGAAGGAAAAGGAAACAATGGAGAAACAAAATAACCAGAAGGCAAAAAAGATGACAGTAGTATATCCTTACCTATCAATAACCCCCAAAGGTAATGGATTAAACTCACCAATCAAAAGGCACAGAGTGGCTGAATGGATTAAAAAAAAAAAAACAAGACCTGACTATATGCTGCCTACAGGAGACTCAGTTCAGCACTAAAGACACACATAGGTTAAAAACAAACAAATGAAAAAACCCCACATAGGTTCAAAGTGAAACCAAAAGAAGGCAGGCATAGCCATACTTTGATCAGACAAAACAGACTTCAAAATAAAGTCATTATATAATGATAAAGGTGTCAGTTCATCAAGAAGATATAACAATCATAAACATGTGTGCTGCCAACACTCAAGCAACAAAATATATCAAGCAAATAATAACAAATCTTAAGGGAAAAGCAGACAACAATATAATAATTATAGGAGAATTCAATACCCCACTATCAGCAATCGGTAGATCATCCAGAGGGAAAATCAAGAGGAAATACTGAAATTAAACCACACTTAAGAACAAATGTACTGGGGTGTCTGGGTAGCTCAGTCAGTTAAGTGTCTGCCTTCGGCTCAGGTCATGATCCCGGGGTCCTGGGATCGAGCCCCACATCAGGCTCTTGCTTGGTGGGGAGGCTGCTTCTCCCTCTCCCTGCTGCTCTCCCTGCTTGTGCTCTCTCTCTCTCACAAATAAAAAAAAACTTTAAAAAAAATGTACTCAATAGACATACAGAACATTCAATCCAACAGCAGCAGAATACACATTCTTCTCAAGTGCACACAGAACATTCTCCAGGATAGATCATATGATAGGCTACAAAACAAATCTTAGCAAATTTAAGACTGCAATCATACCAAGTATCTTCTCTGATCACAATAGTATGAAACTAGCCATCGACAACAAAAGGAAAGTGAAAAGATCTACAAATATGTGGAAACTAAAAAAGACACATCTAAACAATTAGGTCAAAGGAAAAATCAAAAGAGAAAAAAGATATCCCAACACAACTGAAAATGGAAATATAATATATCAAATATTGTGGGACACAGCAAAAGCAATTCTGAGAGTACAGTTTATAGCAATGAAGACATGTATTAAGAAATTGGAGGGGCACCTGGGTGGCTCAGTCAGTTAAGCGTCTGCCTTCGGCTCAAGTCATGATCCCAGGGTCCTAGAATCAAGCCCCGTGTCAGGCTCCCTGCTCAGCAAAGAGTCTGCTTCTCCTTCTCCCTCTGCACCTCCCCTCCTTGCATGTTCTCTCTCTCAAATAAATAAAATCTTAAAAAAAAAAAAGAGCAAAAAAACAAATGGAACTACATCAAACCCAAAAGCATCTGTACAGCCCAAGAAATAACAATATGAGGGGCGCCTGGGTGGTTCAGTCGGTTAAGTGGCTGCCTTTGGCTCAGGTCATGATTCCAGGGTCCTGGGATCGAGCCCCACATCGGGCTCCCTGCTCGGCGGGAGGCCTGCTTCTCCCTCTCCCATCCCCCCTGCTTGTGTTCCCTCTCTCACTGTCTCTCTCTGTCAAATAAATAAATAAAATCTTTAAAAAAAAAAAAAAAGAAAGAACAATATGAAAAGACAACCTACAGAACAGGAGAAAATTTTTACAAACCATATATTGGATAAGGAGTTAATATCCAAAATATATAAAGAACACAGTCAACTTAATAACAACAAAAACAATTCAATTAAAAAATGGGCAGAACTAAATAGACACTTTTCCAAAGAGAATATCAAAATGGCCAACAGACAAATGAAAAGATGCTCAACATCATAGTTATCCAGGAAATACAAATCCAAACCACAATAAGGTATTACCTCACACCTGTTAGAATTGCTATCATCAGGGCGCCTGGTGGCTCAGTTGGTTAAGCGACTGCCTTCGGCTCAGGTCATGATCCTGGAGTCCTGGGATCGAGTCCCGCATCGGGCTCCCTGCTCAGCGAGGAGTCTGCTTCTCCCTCTGACCCTCACCCCTCTCATGCTCTCTCTCTCATTCTCTCTCTCAAATAAATAAATAAAATCTTTAAAAAAAAAAAAGAATTGCTATCATCAAGAAGACAAGAGACAACAGGTGCTGGTGAAAATGAAAAGAAAACCCTTAAACATTGTTGGTAGGAATGTAAATTGGTCCAACTACTATGAAAAACAATGTGGAGATTCCTCAAAAAATTTAAAATAGATCTACCATGTGATCCAGCATTTCCATCTCTGGGTATATACCCAAAGGAAATATAAACAGGAATTTGACAAGAAATACACACACCCATGCTTATTTCAGTATTATTCATAAAAGCCAGGATATGGAAACAACCCAAATGCCCAAAAATGGATGAATGAATGGATAAAGTAAATATGGCAATATATACACAATGGAATATTATTTAGCCAGGAGAAAGGACAAAATGGATAGACCTTGAGCACATTATGCTAAGTGAGATAAGTCAGACAGAGAAAAACAAGTTCTGTAGGGTATTATTTATATGTCGTATCTAAAGAAGTTAAACCCGTAAAAAAGAGAATAAAATGGTGGTTGCCAGGGGATGGGATGGGGTGGGAGTTAAGAGGAATGGTGTTTAAGGGTACAAACTTATAATGAACAGTGAACAAGTCAGAGAGATTTTATGCACAATATAATGAATATAGACAATACTATAATTATGTAATGTGATAAACATCACTATATCAGCAATATTTCAATATATAAATGTATCAAAGTAACATGCCTTACACCTTAAACTTACACAATGTTACAACATGCCAAATTTATTCAATTAAAAAAAGAAAAAAAAAAGTCAGGCTAGCAGAAACTGGGAAGAATAATGTGCAAAGAAAGACAAGGAAAGGAGCCTCTGGCTTAAGATGAAAGACTGAACATATGGATTTATCTACTTTCATACCAAAAATCACATGTAAATAAAAAAATTTTGTGGTTATATTTTGTTTTGGTTTTGTTTGAGAATAAAATCATGACAGACTCAAAATAGAAAAGGACACTGTTAGCAGATCAGAAATTTTTAGGGAGCCTGGGTGGTTCAGTTGGTTAAGCATCCAAGTCTTGCTTTTGCCTCAGGTCATGGTCTCAGGGTCTTGGGATTGAGCCCTGCGTCGGGCTCCGTGCTCAGCACGGAGTCTGCTTGAGATTCTCTCTCTCTTTCTTGCTCTCTCTCTCCCCTGTGCCCCTCCCTCTGCTTACATGTGCTCTCTCTCTAAAATAAATACATCTTTTTAAAAAGTAGATATTTTTTAAAATAATAAATAAAACAGCACCCCAACCTCTCTCCTCTCTTATCCTGCTTTAACTTTTCACACCATTTATCAACACTTGGCTCCTTCCTTCCTTCCTCCTTCCCTTCCTTTCTCTTGTCTGCACCTTTAGAATATCAGCTCTGAGGGCAGAGCTATTCTTTTTCTTCACAGATATACCACAGCACCAGAGACATTGTTTGGCACTTCGGAAACATTTAAGAAATGTTTGTTGAATGAACAAAAGAAGGTTAATGCCTGATACATGATAGGTACTTAATATCTGCTAAATGAAAATCTAACTCCTAGTTTTATAAAACTAAATAAAAGTATATGTACACATGTACACATTAAATGTATATGAAGGTATCACAAAAGAATTAAAAGGATAGAAACCAAATATAACAGTTATATACAGAAAGAGAGGAATAATAGTAGAGCAGCATACAAAAGAACTTCCATGCTTTATAATTTCCCTATACTCCATAATTTCTGTACTTTTCCAAACTTTTGTAATAAAAATGTTAATTTATTATTTGTATAATAAAAGTAATTTAATAAAAATTCAAAACCCACTAGTTAACAAAATAAGAACAAACACACAAAGCCCTTAGCTTTATAGAGGGTTAACTTTCATAAATCAACATCAAAGCCATTTAAAGAGTCATGAAAAAAAATGTCCTTTATCATCACTTCTATTCAACATTGTATTGGAAGTCCTAGTCAATGAAAAATGATCCAAAATATAAATAAATAAATAAGGCAAATATATTGAAAGCTAAAACAATTCATTGTAAAATATATGATTACCTAGAGAATGCGAGAATTTAGAAAAACAAAACATGAACAAAAAGATCATGAACTTTCCTCTATACCAAAGATAACCAATTTAAAGAAGTATTTTATTTATTTATTTGAGGGAGAGAGAATGAGAGAGAGAGCACATGAAAGGGGGGAGGGTCAGAGGGAGAAGCAGATTCCCCGCTGAGCAGGGAGCCCAATGCGGGACTCGATCCCGGGACCCCAGGATCATGACCTGAGCTGAAGGCAGTTGCTTAACCAACTGAGCCACCCAGGTGCCCTAAAATGAGATTTAAATATGAGACCCTATTCACAAAAACAACAGAAACTATAAAATACCTAAATATATACTTAACGTTAGCTAACATACTACATGTGTTAACTTACATGTCTCAACATGTCTTAATTTCATCCTCACAATAACCCTAATTAGTTATTATTACTCCCATTTCATGGATGAGGAAACTGAAACACAAAAAGGGTTTTTCATTTGCCCAAACTTGGCAGAGACTGAACCCAAGTAGCATGGCACTAGAACCCATTCTTTTCACTACTACTCACCACAATCAACATAAGGAAAACTAGAAAACTGCAGAAGAAAATAGAAGACCTGACTAGTCATACCATACTGTTGAATGGGATGACCCAATATTGTAAAGATATAAATTCCTCCCCCAAATGAGTCTCTAAATTCAAGGCGATTCCAATAAAAAAAAAAAAAACCAACAAGATTTTTTGTGGATCATGACATACACACTGATTCCAAAATTCATGTGGAGAAGAGTCACATAAATAGCAAGTTTTCTGTTTTTTTTTTTACTTGAGAGAGAGAATGAGATAGAGAGAGCATGAGACGGGGGAGGGTCAAAGGGAGAAGCAGACTCCCTGCTGAGCAGGGAGCCCGATGTGGGACTCGATCCCAGGACTCCAGGATCATGACCTGAGCCGAAGGCAGTCGCTTAACCAACTGAGCCACCTGGCAAGAACATTTTGAAAATGGAAAACAATGAGGGGAAATGTCCTTACCAATTATAATAATATAAATTTTTATTTTTAAAAATTTTTTTAAAGATTTTATTTATTCATTCATTTGACAGAGAGACAGCAAGAGAGGGAACACAAGCAGGGGTAGTGGAAAAGGGAGAAGGAGGCTTCCCGCCAAGCAGGGAGCCCGATGTGGGGCTCGATCCCAGGATCCCAGGATCATGACCTAAGCCGAAGGCAAACATTTAACGACTGAGCCACCCAGGCACCCCTAAAAATATAAATTTTTAAATCAATTGAATTCAAACAGTATATTGGTATAGGAACACTTACAGATCAATGAAAGGACATTCTAGAAACAGCAGTGTTTATAATACTGTTACAACACTATTTATAATTCATTAATGATGCTGAAAAAACAGGCAATTCATCTGAGGGAAAAAAACATATCTACCTCCTTACACTCAACACATAAATTTCAGAGAGATTATAGAGCTAAAAGAAAAAAGTTCTAAAAGTATTTTTTAAGTATTTAAGAGGAAATCTTGTTATAATATTGGGGTGAAGAAAAATCTGTCCTCAACAAGACACAAAATCCAGAAGTTTATAAAGGAAAAAAAATGGAAAGATTTCACTGTACTCTAATTTAAAACTTTTCTAAAACAAAGCATCATAAACAAAATCAAAGAGCAAACTGCATACAGGCATATCTCAAAGATGCTGCAGGTTCCGTTCCAGACTGCTACAATAACAAATATTACAGTAAAGCGAGTCAAATGAACTTTTTGGTTTCCCTGTGTATATAACTTAATGTTTACCATATATTGTCATCTATTAAGTGTGCAAGAGCATTATATCTAAAAATAAATAAATACATACCTTAATTTAAAAGTACTTTATTGCTAAAAAATGCTAATCATCACCCAAGGTTTCAGTGAGTCGTAATCTTTTTGCTGGTGGAAAGTCTTGCTTCAATGTCCACAGTTTCTGCCTCATGATGGTAGTGGTTGCTGAAGGATGGGTTGGCTGAGGCAATTTCTTAAAATAAGACAACAATGAAGTTGCCTCTGCATCAACTGACTCTTCCTTTCACAAATGATTTCTCTATAGCATGCAATGTTCTTTGATAGCATTTTATCCACAGAATTTCTCTCAAAATTAATCTTCTCAAACCCTGATGCTGCTTTATCAACTGGGTTTATGTAATATTCTAAATCCTTTGTTGTCCTTTCAGCAATCTTCATAGCATCTTCACCAGGAGTATAATCTATCTCAAGAAACCACTTTCTTTGTTCATCCATAAAAAGCAACTCCTCAGCCATTCAAGTTTTATCATGAGGTAGCAGCAATGCAGTCCCATCTTCAGGCTCCTCTGCTAGTTCTCTTCCTCTTTCCACCCATCTGCAGTTCCTTCCTCTACAGAAATCTTAAACCCCTCAAAGTCATCCATGAGAGTTGGAATCACCTTCTTCCAAACTCCTGCTCATGTATTTGCGGACAGTTTGACCTCTTCCCATGAATCACAAATGTTCTCAATGACATCTAGAATGGTGAATCCTTTCCAGAAGGTTTTCAATTTACTTTGCCCAGATCCATCAGAGGAATCACTATCTATGGCAGCTATAGCCTTACAAAATCTGTTAAATAGTAAGATTTACAACAAGTCAAAATTACTCCTTGATACATGGGCTGCAGAATAGATGATGCTGTGTTGGCGGGCATGAAAACAACATTCATCTCACTGTACATCTCCATCAGAGCTCTTGGGTGACCAAATGCATTGCCAATGAGCAGTAATATTTTTAAAAATCTTTTTTTTTTTCTAAGCAGTAAGTCTCAACAGTAGGCTTAAAAATTCAGTGAGCCATGTTGTAAACAGATGTGCTATCATCCAGGCTTTGTTGTTCCATTTATAGAGCAGAGGCAGAGTAGATTAAGCATAATTCTTAAGGGACCTAGGATTTTCAGAATGGTAACTGAGAACTGGCCTCAATTTAGAGTCATCATGAGCTACCATTAGCTCCTAGCATGAATCAGCCTGTCCTTTGAAGCCAGGCACTGACTCCTCCTCTATAGCTATGAAAGTCCTAGACAGCATCTTCTTCCAATAGAAAGCTGTTTCATTTACACCGAAAATCTGTTGTTTAGTGTAGCCACCCTCCTTAATTATCTAAACTGGATCTTCTGGATAACTTGCTGCAGCTTCTACATCTTGCTGGTTCATCTTGTACTTTTTGCTTTTTTAAGGTATGTATGTATGTACGTATGTATTTGTTTGAAAGAGAGTGAGCAAAAGAGAGAGCATGAGCAGGGAGAGGCAGAAGGAGAGAGAGAAGCAGACTCCCCTGCTGGGCAGGGAACGTGGACGACGACACAGGGCTCAATCACAGGACCCTGGGACCATGACCTGAGTAGAAGGTAGACATTTAACCAAAAGAGCCACCAGGCGCCCCTTCACCTTGCACTTTTATCTTATGGAGACAGCTTCTTTCTTTAAACCTCATAAACCAACCTCTGCTAACTTCAAAATTTTCTTTCGCAACTTCCTCACCTCTCTCAGCCTTTATAAAATTGAAGAGAGTTAGGGCCTTGTTCTGCATTAGGCTTTGATTTAAGGAAATAATATTCTATCCAGAATACTCAAACCTTCTCCATATTAGACTGTTTTGCTTTCTTATCATCCTTTCATTTGTGTATTCACTAAGTAGTACTTTTAATTGCATTCACAACTTGGCTAACTGGCTCTTAGTCTAGCTTTCAGTCTATCTCAGCTTTTGACATGCCTTCCTCACTAAAATTGTTTCTAACTTTTGGTTTAAAGTGAGAGACAAAGGACTCTTCCTTTAACTTGTACACTTAGAGGTCATTGTAGAGTTATTAATTGGCCTCATTTCAATACTGTTGTATCTCAGGGATATGTTAAGAGTGTTCACTGAAGCAACGTTTGATAGAGAAAAACTGGACATCACCCAAATGTCCACAGATAGATGAATGCGCAAATAAATTATCCTATAGCCAGCCATAACATAGCATACTATATAGCCTTCAAGACCTCATTTTCATATATAGTGAGAACACAGTGACACAGCTTCCAGCCTTTAACTGCTATTTCTAGGCCTAGATAGATAGTGCTAAATCATTTTAGGTCAAAAGAGGATACTTGGGGTGCTAACTTTGTAATTACATAACTTGTCATTACTTCCCCCCAAACCATGTAGCCTCAAATATTTATATGTATACAAGATGTCGCTCTTTCTCTAAGAAGACTTCTCTTCCTCTACCTTATTCACTCTGTCTTCCTTTATTTGGTTTCATTCTCCCATTGCTCCTGTACTGACATGGGAGACCAAAGCAGATTTTTCAAACCATGTCCAAGAATCAAGAGTATAATATTATTCTCTCTATAATAAAGTATCCACCCATGCATTTTTATTTGTTCCTTAACAAGCTAACTTTTTATGAAGAAATCTACTTTCAGTCACTAAAATTACCAGTTAAGAGCTCACATATTTAAATCCAAAAATACTTGAGACCACATGGTGGAGATGGGGAGAGTGATGACAAGTTACATAGTTACAAAGTAAGCCCTCCCAAATACCCTCTTTTAACCTAAAGAGATTTAGCACTGTCTAGATATGGAATTAACAATTTAAGTCTAGTGCCTTAGTCATTAATTACTCTACAGCACATTTGGAATTTTAGACATCTTTGCATTTAAAACTGCAGGCCTGGCTCAAGAAATCAATAAAAGCATTAAGTATTGTTATGCCCAAAAAAGCTTTAAAAAATCAAATCCCGGGGCACCTGGGTGGCTCAGTCGGTTAAGCGTCTGCCTTCGGCTCAGGTCATGATCCCGGGTTCCTGGGACAGAGCCCCGCGTCAGGCTCCCTGCTCAGCGGGGAGTCTGCTTCTCCCTCTGCCTGCCGTTCTGCCTACTTATGCTCTCTGTCAAATAAATGGGTAAAATCTTAAAAAAAAAAAAAAAAATTGGGGGTGGGGGGATAGGTCAGCCTGGTGACAGGTATTAAAGAGGGCAAGTACTGAATGGAGCACTGGGTGTTATATGCAAACAAGGAATCATGGAACACTACATCAAAAACTAATGATGGGGCGCCTGGGTGGCTCAGTTGGTTAAGCGACTGCCTTCGGCTCAGGTCATGATCCTGGAGTCCCGGGATCGAGTCTGCTTCTCCCTCTGACTCTCCCCCCTCTCATGTGCTCTCTCTCATTCTCTCTCTCAAATAAATAAATAAAATCTTTAAAAAAAAAAAACAACTAATGATGTATGGTGATTAACATAAATTTTTAAAAATCTGTTCTCCTTAAAAAAATAAAAATTAAAATAAATAAAAATTTTAAAAAATTAAAAAATCAAATCCCTGTTTAGCGCTTTGCCTACAATTCTAGGCCAGCTGCAACTCTCAAGTTAAAACAGCCCGCATACTAAAGCTGATATGACCTGCCTATGTCAACTAAGGCTTTCTTGCCCAAGCTGCGTCAGTTTAAAGCTAACCATACTGGGGCGCCTGGGTGGCTCAGTCGTTAAGCGTCTGCTCTCGGCTCAGGTCATGATCTCAGGGCCCTGGGATCCAGCCCCGCATTTAATTTAATTTAATTAATTAATTAAAATAAATAAATAAAAATAAAGCTAACCATACAACAGTTAAAAACAAAAAACCCTGCATGGTACAACATAGTTCCTGCAAATAACCAAGCTCAAAAAACCCACGTCTCCTTACTTGTTAAAACATAATACCAAGCCACCCCATTTAAGACTCACCAGAAGTACATTTGGCTCCCTAAATGGCAGTCCTTCCCCATTTCTCAAGGTTCCTTTGCTATGGAACAGCTGTTAGGTTATTAGGTGTGACTGATCATTTTAATAATGGCCCCAATTATTAACCTGACTAATCTTCCCACAAGACTTAGAGACTATTTCTCTCGATCCCTTGAATCTAGGCTAGGTTTGTACATTTTGTCCTATACATTGTGGTGAAATTGATGTGTGAGTCCTGGAGTCTAGGCCTCAAGATGTCTTGCAGCTTCTGTCTTTATTCTCTTGGGACTCAGCTGTCACCTAAAGTAATAAAAGCCACACTGAATAAGGAGACATTGTGAGCAGAGAGAAGGCCCACTTCCTTGTTGTCCTCACCAAGGCCCAAACATGTGAGTGATGCCATCTTAGGTACTCTAGCTCCAGCCAACCCACCAAATGAATGCAGTCACACAAGTGACCCCAGGCACAAAAAGTACCTAGTTATCCCATAGAATTTTAAGAAATAATAAATCATTGTTGCTTTGAGTTACTTAAATTGTGAGGTAGATTGTTACATAGCAATATTAATATACTAGGAGAATGCAAATGGTTGAGCAACACCATTTCTGGATATATATCCAAATGAATTTAAAGCAAGGACTCAAACAGGATTTGCAAATCAATGTTCATAGCAGCATTATTCATTATAGCTAAAAGGTGCAAACAACCCAATGTCTATCAACAGATGAATGGATAAACAAAATGTGGTATATACATACAATGGAATATTATTCAGCTTTAAAAAGGAAGGAAAAATCAGGACCCCTGGGTGGCTCAGTTGGTTAAGCATCTGCCTTCGGCTCAGGTCATGATCCCAGGGTCCTGGGATCGAGACCCGCATTGGGCTCCCTGCTCAGTAGGGAGCCTGCTTCTCCCTCTGCCTGCCACTACCCCTGCTTGTGCTCTCTCTCTCTTTCTCTCACAAATAAAATCGAAAGAAAGAAAGGAAGGAAGGAAGGAAGGAAGGAAGGAAGGAAGGAAGGAAGGAAGGAAGGAAGGAAGGAAGGAAGGAAGGAGAGAAAGAAAGGAAAGAAAGGAAGGAAGGAAGAAAGAAAAGAGAAAGAGAAAGAAAGAAAGAAATTAATTCTGACATATGCTACAACATGGATGAATTCTCAAGATATGCTAAATGATGTAAGCCAGATACAAAAGGACAAATATTGTATGATTCTACTTACATGAGTTACCTAGAGCAGTCATATTCACTGGAAGAAAGTAGAATGATAGGGGCACCTGGGTGGCTCAGTCGTTAAGCGTCTGCCTTCGGCTCAGGTCATGATCCCAGAAGCCCACATCAGGCTTCCTTCTCAGCAGGAAGCCTGCTTCTCCCTCTCCCACTCCCATTTGTGTTTCCTCTCTCAATGTCTCTCTCTAATAAATAAAATCTTTAAAAAAAAAAAAAAAGAAGAACGAAAGAAAGTAGAATGATAGCTACCAGGGGCTGGGAGGCAATATTTTCTTTTTTTTTTTTTTTAGATTTTATTTATTTCTTTGAGAGAGAGCGAAAGCAAGAGATTGCAGAGCCAGAGGGAGAGGCTGACTTGCCACTGAGCAGAGAGCCCAATGCGGGGCTTGATCCCAGGACCCTGAGATCATGACCTGAGCTGAAGGCAGACACTTAACTGACTAAGCCACCCAGGCGCCCCTACAAGAGTATTTTCAAAGAGGTTGAGAAAACATAAATGTACTACAACTGGAAGTGGAATCTAATACATATTACCACCACTGTTGGTAAAAATTTGTAATGGAGCAGAAAAAAAGGTTTAGTTGGACAAATTTACCCTTTGTGAGGCGTTTCAAAGCCTATGATTATTCATTGTCTTATTCATCAGCAGTACTTTACAGAAAATATTTGAATCTATCATGTATCAGTGAGACAGTAGTGTCATTTACTCTTGTAGACTTTACAATGATCAGTTCTGTGAATTTTTTTTTCAGAAACAGAAGCTGAATATCTTGAATTACCTTACTACAGAGAGGTTTGATGGCTTAGCAATGGAAACACTTTATTACAATTGAGTTCAGGACAAGATTGAAATTTTTCTGAAAAAGAACAGCCTTCAACCACTACTGTCAAACACCAAATGGCTTTGGAAATCAGCTTTTGCTGAAGGCTCCATAGTGTTTCTTAATGAACTCAACCCAAAATTACAAAATAGCACTTATGCTAAACATCTTATGGTAAAGTCATTTCAACAACAACTAATGTTATCTGAATCACCCATAATGGCAAGCTGCTTTATACATTTCCTGTGCTGTCAAAAGTTAAAACCAGAAGCCGTATCTCCATTCCAACACAAATTTCCAAGTTATGTTTTCCAAGCAAACTATAGTTCCAGCAATGTTTTTCAGATCTTGGTACAAGCAGAAAGGAAATTTCCGTATTTCAAAGTCCTTTTAACTGTGCAAAGACTCCATCTAATTGAGGAGTTTCCACCTAATTTTCAATCAGAAGTGATTAATCTACAATGTAACGACATGCAAAAGGGCAAAAATATCACAAGAATCTAATGGAATTCTATAAATGCTTTCCAAGCAATGAATATGCTAAATTAAAAAAGCACACACTCAATGGACTGATATCAGTATTTGGCAGTACCTGTCAGGATGAAAACACATTTTCAAAGATGAAATAAGTAAAGTTTCATTACAAATCAGTATTAACAGATGAACAGTTGCAACTGACTTTGATAATGAGAAACACTATGAACCCCCCCCCCAAAATGTTATCCCAATAAAAAGAATTCCAGTCTTCTCACTAGTTGATCTGTATTATCAAAAAAGTACTATTACAGGCGTCTGGGTGACTCAGTCAATTAAGCGTCTGCCTTCAACTCAGGTCATAATCTCCAGGTCCTGGGATTAAGCCCCACATCAGGCTCTCTGCTCAGCAGGGAGTCTGCTTCTTTCTCTCTCTCTCTCTCTCTCTCTCTCTCTCTCCCCTTCTACCCCTCCTCCCTGCTTGTTTTCTCTCTCTCTCTCTCTCAAATAAATAATCTTTTTTTTTAAAGTACTATTACTCTATCTTGAACTTAATAAAAATTTTATTTAAAATTTGCAGAAATCTAAAAAAATTGCAGAAATTTGTTCTCTTCCTTGTTATAGAAGTACCTACATAATATCTTTAATTTTGCCTCTTGACTGATAAAGCCTAAAATGTTTGTTATATAGGCCTTTACAGAAAACATTTGGTGACTTCTGGGATGCAGACTTCAAAAGGTGTGCTTGGACAACTGGTTGTATGTATTTATACAACAGTAATAAAATTAGATCCATACCCAAATATAAAAAGCAAAACTGTAAAACTTCTAGAAGAAAATAAATCAGATGAAAAAAAAGCACAAAACACAAAGATGAAAAAATCTGATTAAATTTTGAGACTTTATAAACAAAGGGTGAAAAAAGCTATATAGACTTAGAGAATATATCTGTGATTCATATACCCAATAAAGGATTCAAAATATATAAAGAAGTCTTACAAGTCAATTTTAAAGAGGAAAAGAAAGAACACCTCCCCCTAAAATAGGCAGTTCATAAAAGGAGAAATTCAAATGACCAGAAAACACGAAATAATGCTTGATCTTATTAGTAATAAGAGAAAACACAGGGGCACCTGGGTGGCTCAGTTGGTTAAGCCACTGCCTTCTGCTCAGGTCATGATCCTGGAGTCCCAGGATCGAGTCCCACATCAGGCTCCCTGCTCGGCGGGGAGTCTGCTTCTCCCTCTGACCCTCCTCCCTCTCATGCTCTCTGTCTCTCATTGTCTCTCTTGCAAATAAATAAATAAAATCTTAAAAAAAAAAAAAAGAGAGAGAGAGAAAACACAAACAAAAGGACTTTTTAGAAGAGAAAAATAGGGACACCTGGGTGGCTCAGTTGGTTAAGCATCTTACTCTTGATTTCTCCTCAGGTCATGATCCCAGGCTCATGAGACTGAGCCCTGGGCTGCGCTCTGCACAAGGAATGGAGCCCACTTAAGATTCTCTCTATCCCTTAGCCCCTCCCCCTCCACTCACGTGCTCACACGCTTGCTCTCTCTCTCTCTAAAAAAAAAAAGAGAGAGAATCAAATTTTTTTAAAATCTAACAATATCAAGAGTTGGTAGAAAGGTACAGGAGGAGGAACCCTAATGCTCTATTGGCATAAATGTAAAATAGTACAGCCAATTAGAAGAGTACTTTAGCAATATCCAGTTAAAAATGAGTTGTTTCACTTATAGGTATATAGATAAACTCTCAAATGTGTGCCCAAGGAGTCATGTATAAAATCTTCACTGAATACTGGGAACAGTTAAATGTCCAACAATCAGAGAAAAGATAAATGGTGGCATACTCATAAAAAAATAACAGAAAATTGGGAATAGGGCGCCTGGGTGGCTTAGATGGTTAAGCATCTGCCTTCGGCTTAGGTCATGATCCTGGGGTCCTGGGATCGAGTCCCGCATCGGGCTCCCTGCTCAGCGGGGTGCCTGCTTCTCCCTCTGCCTCTCTCTCTGTCTCTTAAGAATAAATAAATAAAATCTTTTAAAAAATGGGAATAATCTAAATGACCAATAATAGGAAAACAGATAAATTATGATGTATTCATACAAGATATTACTAAACAGCATTTAACAGAGTATTATACTTATTAGCACTGACAAATCTCAAAAGCAATGTTAAACCAAAAAAAAAAAAAAACAGGTTATCAGACATCTAATATTACAATTTCTATTTATATGTCTTAAAACAATATACACTGTTTACAGATAAATGCATGATAAAAAGTATAAAATAAACATAGGAATGGTATACATTTATATATCTAATTTAGATAGTGATTAATACTGGGAAAAGAGGGTAGGAAATGAAATGGGAGGAGCAGTTATAAAGAATTTCAACTGTATTGGTACGGTTTTATTTCCTAAAAAAATTTTTTTAGGGGCACCTGGGTGGCTCAGTCAGTTAAGGGTCTGCCTTTGGCTTGGGTCATGATCCCAGGGTTCTGGGATTGAGCCCCGAATCGGGCTCCCTGGCCTCAGCAGGGAGCCTGCTTCTCCCTCTGCCTCTCCCCCTGGCTTGTGCTCTCTGACAAATTTCTGAAACAAAAGCGAGAAATAAAATGATTAAAAAAAAAAAAAGACTGAAGAATGTATCTTTATATAACAATCAGGCCAGAGGTGAAAAGGATGAAGGAGTCAAGAGATGGAAGCAAGAATATGAGACAGGCACTAATCTAGGCACTGGGGATACAGCAGTGAACAAAACAAACTCCTTGTTCTCACAAACCAGTAAATATATAGTATATCAAATGGCAGTAAGTGCTATTAAGAAACATAACTGTAAGAAACAGTATAGGGGGTGCCTGGGTGGCTCTGATGGTTAGGCATCTGCCTTTGGCTCAGGTCATGATCCCGGGGTCCTGGGATGGAGTCCTGCGTGGGGCTCCCTGAGGAGGGAGCCTGCTTCTCCCTCTGCCTCTGCCTCTCTCTCTGTCTCTCATGTATAAAAAAAAAAAAAATCTTAAAAAAAAAAAAAGAGTATAAGGATTGGGAACCTATGCAAAATTGTTACTTTATATAAGGTGCTGGGATTATATAAGGTGCCTGATGTGGGACTCGATCCTGGGTGCTATTTAAAGCCAATGAAACTGAATGAGATAGCACAGAGAGCAAAGGAAAACAGGGAAAAGAAGAGGTCGGAGGACTAAGGCCTCGGCACTCCAAAATTTAGAGGTCAAGGAGATAAGGAGGAATCTTCAAATGAGGCAGAAAGAGAAGTAGAACAGTACTGATTGACCCGGGAGCCATTTGCAAAAAGCATTTCCAGAAGAAAAGAATGATTAACCATGTCATATGATACTGAAAGGCCAAGTAAGATAAGAACTTAAGAACTAACCAACTGTAAAGGATATTGGTGATCTTGAAAACAGCTATTTTGATATAGCAATAAATGAGAAAAGACCACTCTGAGTTCAAGAAATAATGTGTCAACTATACATTAATAAAAAAAATATTTTAATGATGCTGTGGAACATATTAATGGCAATGAAAGATAGAAATCATATATTAAATGAAAAAAATTACAAATTAAAATGGACAGTCTCAAAAAAAAGAATGGGAATAAGTGAACTGCAAATTTCAAGTACAGACAATTCTTTTTTTTAAGATTTATTTATTTATGAGAGAGATCAAGCGCACACATGTGCATGTGTGAGTGGGGGGAGGGGCAGAGGGAGAGAACCTTCAAGCAGACCCCCTACAGAGCATGAAGCCCCACTGGATCCCACAACCCATGAGATCATGACCTGAGCCAAAACCAAGAGCTGGAGGCTCAACTAACTGACTGAGCCACCCACGTGCCCAAGTATAGACAATTCTTATAACAAGCTTTGCTATAAAGAAAACCAAGAAACTTGGGGCGTCTGGGTGGCTCAGTCGTTAAGCGTTTGCCTTCGGCCCAGGTCATGATCCCGGGGTCCTGGGATCAAGCCCCGCATCAGGCTCCCTGCTCAGCGGGAAGCCTGCTTCTCCCTCTCCCACTCCCCCTGCTTGTGTTCCCTCTCTCGCTGTCTCTCTCTCTGTCAAATAAATAAAATCTTAAAAAAAAAAAAGAAAAGAAAACCAAGAAACTTGAGTAGCTGGAAGGGCGTAACTCAGAGGGGATGTGGAATAAAGAAATATCTTTTCCCTGAAGACGAACAATTACAACGTATTTGTGTACTCATGGAAATGACCCAGTAAAAGGGGGAAACTGATGATGCCAAGTGGAAGGGGGAAAATTGCTGGAATAATTGATGGATAGTATCAATAAAGGGGATGGGAGCTAGTGCACAAATGGAGCGATGGGTCTTAGATAGAGGTACAGATATGTGACTTACTAGTTAACAGAAGAAAAGGCATGCAAAGATTCAAAGTGACAAACTCTCTCCGTACAAAAATTTCAGAATAAGGGGGAAAGATAAACTGAACTTATAAAAAATATAAAACAGCTTGAAAAAAATTGCTACAGGGATACATAAAGGAGTAAATAACTCACATGTGGGAGGGGAAGACTGAAGTAAGAGAAAGGATTCACAAGGGGCACCTGGCTGGCTCAGTCAGTATAGCATGTAACTCTTGATCACAGAGATTACATACATACATACATAAAAGGATTCGCAAAGGAGGTAATGCTTCAATTCACAAGGCAAACGTGACCAAAGAGTACAGCATGTGCCAAGAAAAAGAGTACAAAACAGCACAACAGAAGATAAAGCTAGAAAGAAACCAAAAATTGAGGGGCTTGGAGCTTGTCTGTCACGGTAAGAAGTACGCTTAGAAGGAACCAAATGACAGAACACCCATTTACACTAATCAGTGCTCGGTACCTGCTCAGAATGTGTTTTCACAGAACAGCATTTTAGGCTATCATGTAATAAGAGCACTACCTAATAGGGTAACTGTAAAGATTAAATGAGGTAATCTACATCAACTCCTTAGAACAGGGCCTAGTACATAGTAAGCACTCAACAAATACCAGTTATTATTATTAGGAGAAGCAAGATTACTGTTAGTTTTAGTAATAAAAATATAAAATCTCTCTAAACACCTCTCCAAAGGACCAAGTTAACTTTTCAAACTACAATCTACTTCCAACCCTTCTGAAAACAGTTAAATTCTGGTCCAACCATATAGTTGAGCCCTCCCAGCCACCAGCCACCACCACCCCCCCCCCCCGCCCCACCAATACTAGAATAAAGGGCCTATAATCTACTCAGTTTCCTGTGAGTTGGAATTGACTTCATTCTGGGAAACAGTATGAATATGAGGCCTATGTCAGAGTGGAAGTCCCAGACCAATCTTCTTGCCTGCCAGGTCTCCCAATTAGAGAATATCCTTGAAACAGACCAGATGACCAGAGGTTACTCTACATACGTACCAAACTCATTATGATTGGGTTCACTCTCAAAGGACTCTGTAGGCTTCTTAGGTAAAGAAAATTTGACAATCTATCTTTTAAAATGGTAATGATTAAATTATGGCATATCTACACAATGGACCACTAGGTAGACAAAGTAAATTGAAAAACAATAAGGGGGCACCTGGGTGACTCAGTCATTAAGCATCTGCCTTCGGCTCAAGTCATTATCCCAAGCCCTGCATTGGGCTCCCTGCTCGGCAAGAAGCCTGCTTCTCCCTCTCCCACTCCCCCTGTTTGTGTTCCGTCTCCCGCTGTGTCTCTGTCAAATAAATAAATAAAATCTTAAAAAAAGAAAAATAATAAGAAAATGTTCATGACCATTTTTAAATGTATATCAAAACAGTATGGTACTGGCACAAAACAGACAAATAGATCAATGGAACAGAATTGAGAGCCCAGAAATAAACCAATGCACGCTTATATGATTATGACAAAGAAGGCAAAAACAGACAATGAGGAAAAGACAATCTCTTCAATAAATGGTGGCGGAAAAACTGGAAGCTACAGGCAAAAGAATGGAACTGAATCACTTTCTTTTTTTTTCTTTTTTCTTTTTTTTTTTAAGATTTTATTTATTTATTCATGAGAGACAGAGAGAGGCAGAGGGAGAAGCAGGCTCCCAAGGAGCAGGGAGCCCGATGCGGGACTCGATCCCAGGACGCTGGGATCATGACCTGAGTCGAAGGCAGACTCTTAACCATCTGAGCCACCCAGGCGCCCCTGAACCACTTTCTTACACCATACACAAAAATAAACTCAAAGTGGATTAAAGACCTAAATGTAAGACCTAAAACCATAGAACTCCTAATAAAACACAAGCAGTAATCTCTTACGCATCAACCTTAGCAATATTTTTCTAGATATGTTTACCCAGGTAAGGGATAACAAAAGCAAAAATAAACGGGGATTGTATCAAACTAAAAGCTTTTTCAGAGAATGAAGCCATCAACAAAACAAAAAGGCAACCTCCTGAATGGGAGAAGGTATTTGCAAATGATACATCCAATAGGGGGTTAACATCCAAAATAAATAATCAACACCAAAATATAATCTGCTTAAATATGGACAGATGACCTGAATAGACATGTTTTCAAAGAAAACATACAGATGACCAACAGAAACATGAAAAGATGCTTACTAATCACAAATCAAAACCCAATGAGAAATCACCTCACGCCAGTCAGAATAGCTAAAGACAAGAAATAACAAGGCAAGGGTGTAGAGGAAAGGAAACTGTTGTGCACTATTAGTGAATGTGTAAACTGTTGCAATCACTATGGAAAACAGTATAGAGGTTCTTCAAAAATTAAAAATGCAAGTACCAGAGGATCCAGTAATTCCACTTCTGGAAAAGAAAAACGAAAACACTAATCCAAAACTGCAACATTGGGACGCCTGGGTGGCTCAGTCGTTAAGCGTCTGCCTTCGGCTCAGGTCATGATCCCAGGGTCCTGGGATCGAGCCCCGCATCGGGCTCCCTGCTCCGCAGGAAGCCTGTTTCTCCCTCTCCCTCTCCCCCTGCTTGTGATCCTGCTCTCACTGTGTCTCTCTCTGTCAAATAAATAAATAAAATCTTTAAAAAAAAAAAACTGCAACATTATTTACAACAGCCAAGATATGGAAGCAAGTTAAGTGCCCACTAATGGATGAATGGATAAAGAAGATGTGATGTACATACACATGGAATATTAACTCAATCATGAAAAAGAATGAAATCCTGCCATTTGTGAAAACATGGACATTATACTACAGGACATTATACTAAGTGAAATAAGTCAGACAGAGAAGGACAAATACCTTATGATTTCATTTACATATGGAATCTGAACAAAATAAACAACAACAAAGAAAAACAGACTCATAAATAATAACTAATGATCCCCAGAGGGGAGACGGTGGAGGGATACCTGAAACAGGTAAAGTAAATTAAGAGATATAAACTTCCAATTATAAAATAAATAAGTCACGGGGAAGAAAGTACAGGATTGGGAATATAGTCAGTAATACTGTAACAATTTTGTGTGGCGACAGTAACTATACTTATCATGGTGAGTATATGACAATACAGATAATTTGCAAATCACTGTGTTCTACACCTGAAACTTATATATCAAGTATACTTCAATTAAAAATATATATACACAAATTATAAATGCATAGGAATAAAGGTTATAAAAATGTAGTTACAAGTGGTTAATGCTGGATGGACTGAATACAAGGATTTTTAACATTTTCTTTTCATGATCTAAATATCCTACAATGACCATATAATAACTTTTATTTACTGACTTTTTTCATTATTAAAAAGTAAATAATACTGGGGTGCCTGGGTGGCTCAGTCGTTAAGCATCTGCCTTCCGCTCAGGTCATGATCCCAGAGTCCTGGGATAGAGCCCCGCATTGGGCTTCCTGTTCAGTGGGAAGTCTGCTTCTCCCTCTCACAATTCCCCCTGCTTATGTTCCCTCTCTCACGGTCTCTCTCTCTGTCAAATAAATAAATAAAATCTTTAAATAAATAAATAAATAAATAAAAAGTAAATAATACAAGTCAAATTCCTTCCACCTTTCCTTAGAGAAATAAGCTTACTATCATTCCTAACCATCTCTGTACATATCTAAACATAAAAAATTGTATTTTAGGTAAACATATAATGGGAGGTGCTATTTTCTCCTTTTAAAAATGGAATTATACAGGACGCCTGGGTGGCTCAGTGGGTTAAACGGCTGCCTTCAGCTCAGGTCATGATCCCAGAGTCCTGGGATCGAGTCCCACGTCAGGCTCTCTGCTCAGCGGGGAGCCTGCTTCTCCCTTTGCCTGCCACCCCCCCTGCTTGTGCTCTCTCTCTCTCTGACAAATAAATAAATAAAATCTTTTAATCTTGGTAGCAACAAGCTTTTTTCATTCAACAATAAATCACAGGACATCTTTCCATTTCAATATATAAAACCATCTCTTTTTTTTTTATGGCTACATATTATCGTCATTATATAACTATATAACTTAATCTTTAGCCAACTAATGGACAATAAAGTTGCCGATTTTTTGCTATTACAAACAGTGCTGCAAATATCATTTAATAATTGGGAACATATTAAAACAATAACTAACATTTGACTGCTAACTATCTGCCAAGCTCCACAAGCTTCTACATGAATTAAATATACTACAATTATTACTGTATATATTATTATTACTTGTATAATTTATACTTTCTTCTGTAACCTACCCATTCATACTGTTTTCCTTGAATATCAAGTAATTTTTTTAAAATGATTTTATTTGGGCGCCTGGGTGGCTCAGATGGTTAAGCGTCTGCCTTCGGCTCAGGTCATGATCCCAGGGTCCTGGGATCGAGTCCCGCATCGGGCTCCCTGCTAGGCAGGGAGCCTGCTTCTCCCTCTGCCTCTGCCTCTCTCTCTCTCTCTGACTCTCATGAATAAATAAATAAATAAATAACATTTTAAAAAAATAAAATGATTTTATTTATTTGCCAGAGAGAGAAAGAGGGCTCAAGAGAATGTGAGAGCACAAGCAGGAGGAGTGGCAGGCAGAGGGAGAAGCAGGCTCCTCGCCGAGCAGGGAGCCTGATGTGGGACTCGATCCCAGGACCCTGGAATCATGACCTGAGCCGAAGGAAGACGCTTAACCAACTGAGCCACCCAGGCATCCCAAGTAATTATTTTTTTAATCTAAAAATTTAATCTAAAAAAATTCTGGAGCGCCTGGGTGGCTTATTCAGTTGGGCATCTGCCTTGGGCTCAAGTCATGATCCCCGGGTCCTGGGATCCAGCCCCAAGGCGGGCTCCCTGCTTAGCGGGGAGTCTGCTTCTCCCTCTCCCTCTGCTCCTCCTCCCCCCACTTGTGTGCTCTCACTCGCTCTTTCTCTCAAATAAATCAATAAAATCTTAAAAATAAATAAATAATAAAAATAAAAAATTTCTGGCAGAATATCCAAGAGTTCCATGAAAACATCTAGCGTATGAGCATTCATGGATTTATACATTCTACAAATATTATTTGAGAACCTACTATGTGCTGGACACTAAGTGAACAAGAGGACATGGTCTCCATACTCATGGGTTTTCAGCCTAGCTAAACTGAGTTAATAAGGGGAAAAAAAAAAAAGTAAAAAAGGGAATATGTATATGTCAATTAGGGAAAGACTAGTATATATCAGTGCACACCATTCAATACACAATTATAGTTACCTTTTTTTTTTAGATTTTATTTGACAGAGCACAAGCAGGGGGAGTGGCAGGCAGAGGCAGAGGGAGAAGTAGGCTCCCCGCTGAGCAGAGAGCCTGACGTGGGGCTCGATCCCAGGACCCCGGGATCATGACCTGAGCCGAAGGCAGATGCTTAACCGACTAAGCCACCCAGGCACCCCTATAATTACTCTTAAACCAGTCTTGCCTCATCCTATGGATCTAAACTATCTTTAATCTTCTTAAAAACTGGTTTACTTATGTCATTTTCATGATCAAGAACCCACAACTTCTCTTAGTACTTCCCAAATAGACTTCACCCATTCTCTACATTAGCTATTTCAATCTTTACCACTGAAGGTTTCCTGTTTCCCACCACTTCCCCCACAACTTCTAAAAAACCACTTAAGTAAACTCCAGTGCCTACTTTACAGAGCAAAAAGTCTATAAAGAATGCTTTCAACACCGAACCACCTGCATCCACGCTCTTCATTACACATTCCTCCATTTTCGATAGAGATTTTCTATTTCTCTAAAACCAATCCCCTCGGGGCACCTGGGTGGCTCAGTCGTTAAGTGTTTGCCTTTGGCTCAGGTTGTGATCCCAGAGTCCTGGAATCCAGCCCCTGCTCCGCAAGAGGCCTGCTTCTCCCTCCCCCACTCCCCCTGCTTGTGTTCCTGCTCTTGCTATCTGTCAAATAAATAAAATCTTTAAAAAAATAAAGTAAAACCAATCCCCTCATGAATATTCTTGACCCTGTCACCTCACAATCATCTAAGGATCTTGTTCTTTCTATTATCTCCTGTATCTTCAACCTCTTTCTCTGATTCTTTTTTTTCTCAGGCAATAGACATGCTCATGTCTCTTCTGTCTTGAAAAAATTCTCCCTTGACCACATATAATACTTTACCCTAAAACCTCCTCATCCCCTCCCCTAGAACCAAACTTCTTTAGAAATATCTATCTCACTATCTAAAATTTCTCACTTTGTAACTCACTGCAATCTAGCTTCTGCCTCCCTACCATTCCTTTGAAACTGCTTTCACCAGGGCCAAATAATTTCTTGGGTCTCCACAAGACTATTCTCAGTTCTTACGTTACCTGACTTCTCAGAATAATCTAATAATGAAATACTTAAAAGAATTTTCCTTCAATGGCTCCTCACTTAAAAAAAGGGTGGGGGGACCCTAGCATTTTCTCCCACTTTCTGACTTTCCCTTTTCAATTTCAATGATTTATGAGTTAAAGGTCTCAGCCTTGGAGAGATTAATGTGCTCAAGGTCACATAATTAATGATGTAAAACTAGATACACAAAGGACTAAGAATGCCATACTTTATACATTCTAGCACCTATTACATTTAATCCATTTGTGCTTCAGTATCTATCTGCTCCCTAACTCTACAGGGGGCTAGATGAACTAGAATTCTTTTTAATGGGCTAGAGATCTTTTTAATGCTATATCTTATTTCCAAAAGAAACATTTTAGTTAAGAATGTTCTTCCTGGGATGCCTGGGTGGCTCAGTTGATTAAGCGTCTGCCTTCAGCTTGGGTCCTGGGATCGAGTCCCGCATCAGGCTCCTTGCTCAGCAGGGAGCCTGCTGCTTCCTCTGTCTCCTGCTCCCCCTGGTTGTGCTTTCTCTCTCTCTCTGACAAATAAATTAATAAAATCTTAAAAAAAAAAAAAAAAAAAAAAAAAGAGGGCGCCTGGGTGGCTCAGTTGGTTAAGCGACTGCCTTCGTCTCAGGTCATGATCCTGGAGTCCCGGGATCGAGTCCCACATCAGGCAACCTGCTCAGCAGGGAGTCTGCTTCTCCCTCTCCCCTCCCCCTTCTTGTGCGCGCGCGCTCTCTCTCTCTCACTAAAAAAAATTTAAAAAAAAAAAGAATGTTCTTCCTATTCTTACCAGCCCATCAGCCCACACTGAAGAAATTAGTCTAAGGAATGGTAACAAAGATACATTTATTAAAGTCATATTAGTTTTCAGAAGATTCAATGTATTTCAACCACAGACAGCACCCACTTTGTTAACTGAGCTTGAATCTCACAAGGAATTTGTCTCTACATTACAAGACTAAGAAAGTACAACTGAAATCAAGTTTTAAATTCAGGTATCAGAACAAGGGGTTGGGGCGCCTGGGTGGCTCAGTCAGTTAAGAGTCTGCCTTCGGCTTAGGTCATGATCCTGGGGTCCTGGGATTGAGCCCCACATCGGGCTCCCTGCTCAGCAGGGAGCCTGCTTCTCCCTCTCCCTCTGCCTGCCACTCCCCCTGCTTGTGCTCTCTCTCTGACAAATAAATAAAATCTTAAAAAAAAAAAAAAGAACATGGGGTTGGATGGTGTCAAGTTCCTAGAATTTATATAGATGTAAGTACATGATTTCTTTTGTAGCTCTCAGATTCTATAATCTTACCAATAAGATGTATATATACCACACTGCAATTGCTGCCTCATCTACGAAAAAAAAAAAAAGCATTACTATTCCAGGGGGATTTAGTTGAAAAGATCAAGAAATAAACCCATGTTCTTCCCATCTAATACAAAAGAAAATGCTCTCTTATGTATATTCTGATATCTGAGATTTGCCCAAAGCCTCTGCTCAGAAGTGTGTCACCCTACTCTTAACTTTGGGAAGCCAGCAGATGTTCACTTGGATTGTGAACATCCTTCTGTTCATCAGCATGTAACAGTAAACAACATTCAGAAATAACCTGTACCTTATTCAACACACATCCATTATTTTCTATGGTATATTGAGAATTTATTAAGATAACCATCTTCTCAGCACCTGGGTGACTCAGTTGTTAAGCGTCTGCCTTCGGCTCAGGTCATGGTCCCAGGGTCCTGGGATTAAGCCCCGCACTGGGCTCCCTGATTGGCGGGAAGCCTGCTTCTCCCTCTCCCATTCCCCCTGTTTGTGTTCCCTCTCTCGCTGTGTCTGTCAAATAAATAAATTCTTAAAAAAAAAAAAGATAACCATCTTCTTACTTGTAACAGTCTGAACAAAATTTAAAATAAAAGAGCTTGCCCTTCAGAAGCTTACAAGCCTTTTCATATTGTTCTTCTCCCCACCCCCACAGAAAAACACGGGTCTTTTTACAAACTGGTTAAACATGGAAGTGTTTTATACTCTTTTTTTAAGATTTTATTTTTGGGACGCCTGGGTTGCTCAGTCGGTTAAGCATCTGCCTTTGGCTCAAGTCATGATCCCAGGGTCCTGGGATCAAGCCCCGCATCGGTCTCCGTGCTTGGCAAGAAGTCTGCTTCTCCCTCTCCCGCTACCCCTGCTTGTGTTCCCTCTCTCACTGTGTCTCTCTCTGTCAAATAAATAAAATCTTAAAAAAAAAAAAAAAAACATTAAAAAAAAAATAGGATTTTATTTTTAAACACTCTCTACACCCAACATGGGGCTTGAACTCACAACCCCAAGATCAAGAATCACATGCTCCACAGACTGAGCCAGCCAGGTGCCCCAGTGTTTTATACTTATTTAAGTCAATCCAAACTTCCTAACTACTCTTCATTATTAAAATAATTTACTACTGGGTACCTGGGTGGCTCAGTCGTTAAGCGTCTGCCTTCAGCTCAGGTCATGATCCCAGGGTCGTGGGATCGAGTCCCACATCGGGCTCCCTGCTCAGCGGGAAGCCTGCTTCTCCCTCTCCCGCTCCCCCTGCTTGTGTTCCTGCTCTCGCTCTCTCTCTCTCTGTCAAATAAATAAATAAAATCTTAAAAAATAAAATAAAATAAAATAATTTACTACTCAGACTGCACTAAAAATTCTGTCCATCTAGAATCTCCACTTTACACCAATAAAGATTTGAACAGTAGTTTCCAAACTGAAGTCCCTTAATTCTTGCAGATGAGAAGGAAATCAACACTTACCACTTACACAGATCCCTAAAAAAAACAGAATAGATGTCCTGCAGGTAGTTTAACATTTCAAAAAAGCTGAATACAAATAACACATATACATAAGTAAAATTCCACAGGCTATTACTTAATAAATGCAGACTGGTATGCAAATCTTTCCAGGCATTATTTCCCCATATTCCTTTAATAAGGGCCACCTCTGGTGCTTATTCACACATTCAAAAGACATATAATTAGGGACGCCTGGGTGGCTCAGTCGGTTAAGCGGCTGCCTTTGGCTCAGGTCATGATCCCAGGGTCCTGGGATCAAGTCCCACATCAGGCTCCCTGATCAGCACAGAGCCTGCTTCTCCCTCTGCCCTTCCGCCTGCTCATGGGCTCTCTCTCTGACAAATAAATAATAAAATCTTAAAAAAAAAAAAAGATATATAATTATATGATAGATATGTACTGTAATAGGCCATGTACAAAATCCTACTGACATACAGTGAAAGGAGGAATTGGTTCTACATGTAAAAACTTCACAGAGATAACATCTGAGAGTCCTGAAAGGATAATTGAGCTCTCTGGGCAGTAGGTGCCTCATGTCTATTTCTAACTACAAAAATTCACAGAATTTCACTTTAGGTTGGATAAGTCTTTAAAGATCATCTAGTATTGAGGTTTTCCAACTTTAGTCTATAGTCACAGAATCTTGGGGTGCCTGGCTGGCTCAGTTGGTTAAGTGTCCGACTCATGATCGCAACTCAGGTCTTGATCTCAGGGTCATGAGTTCAAGCCCCGCGTTGGGCTCCATGCTGGGAGTGGAGCCTACTTTAAAAAAAAAAAAAAGAAAAAGTAACAAAATTTTTCTTTGTAAGTCTAATTGAAATTTGCAGTATATACGATAGATAAAAGTGGACCTGCTCTTTTGAAAGGAGAAAGTTACTGGAAAATACTGTTGTTTTAATCAACCCCATTCACTTTAAAAACTATTAAGAACAATGATTTGACAAAGGACCTCATCAAGATAGAACTGCAACAATATATTCAAAGAATACCCCTACCCCAGAAGTATTACCTCTCCTTTTAAGTCTTTCCTAATTTTCCCCCTAAATGTAGTTTGTAACTCCTCATATTATTCCCCAATATATCTAGCATATACTTCTATTATGGCTTCTATAAAACTTTAGTGCCCTAATTTTACCTTTTTTTTTTTTTTTTAACGTGTGTGTGTGTGTGTCGCTCTTTTAGATTAAGCTCCCTGAAGGCAGGGACTGTCTTACTCATTTTTGTATCGCCAGCATGGAGAATAAGTTATACTCAACCAAGTTTTAGAAAAGATTTAAGATAGTGCAGCACCTGGCACACAGTAGGACTTAAGCATTTGTCAAATAAATTTGCCAAACTGAGGTCATTAAATGAAATATCTAAAGCGGTTAGAACAGTATTTGACACATAGTGTATATTCTGTAAACATGAGCTGTTATATGTAATTTTATATAGGCAGAAAAAACTGAAGCTGTTACTCAACATTTATTCTGGAAAATAAGCACCTTTTATCAAGGTTTCAATTTGCTCATTCACATATTACTACACTTGATCTTAGCCAAAAGGCCGAGAAGCTCATTCACATATTATACTAATGCAACCACTCTCATCTTTGATGAGAAAAAATTTTAGCCCACCACAAAGATCTCTTGACCCTGCAGCCTGCAAAAAATAGTACAAAGAGTTGTGTACTGTTAATCTCTAGACTTGGGAGTGAAAGGAAAAATTAGGCCAGTCCCAGACTTGAGGCTAAATCACTTCTTTCTAGACCTCAGTTTCAGTCATTTGTCAAATGGGAGAAACGGGGAGTCAAAAGATTTCCTCCAAGGTTCTTTCCTGCTCTAATACTGTAGGGGCTTATAAGAAATTGGGATCTAGAATCCTTCACCTTCCAACCCAACATGAGTAAGAATATAAAAATCAGTAAATGGTGAACGGGATTTGGTGTCAAACGGACAGGGTTTTCCTATCAGCTGTTACTTAGCTGTGTAATTCTAAGAAGCCAACTCTCTGGATCTCAATTTCCTCAACCTGGAAAACGAAGTTGTTGGACAATACGATCTCTCTTTACAAGACATCATAGTCACAACACTCTATGAAATAAGCTATCTCTGAAAGAAATATTCAGGTGGGGACTGAGCCACTGGTTATTAAAGATGTTCAGAGGATTCCAGCATAAGAGTAGACAATTTCAGGATTAGAAGAAACCGCACAAGTCTTCTATGACTCACCCAACTGAGAGCCAAGTCCTCTCTAACAAGACCTTGGAAGAGATCCCCCAAACATTCTAGTAAATGAGGAACAACCCATGGAAACGAGCCACTTCATCTTAGGCCAACTATGATGCCCAAGTTCTTTCACTGAAGCCACACCATCCTCTAACAACTTCCACCCATTAGTTTTACCCCCCTTTCAGCCATGGGCACCTAAAATATTTCTGGATAGTAATAATATGCCCCTTAAATATCCTCTCCAGAATTAAAATTCCCAACTCCTTCAACCTTTCCTCCTAACATAATACCAAGACTCCCTCACCATCCAGCCTGCCTTCCTCAGAGAACCCTCCATTCTTGCTTTAGCGAATGTCAAAATCACTCGAACAGCCCTTCCCATTCTAACATCCTGATTCCTCGTAGAACCTAAGATTTTGCACTTGTCCAGCTGAAACCACATGGAAGCCCCTAATTGCCCTTGCCACCTCCACCCAAGGAAGCACTGGGGATGGGAAGTGTGCCCCTGTTGCTCCTTCGGAAGACAGAGACAAGAAGTGACGGCGTCAGCAACAGAGAGGCCCGCACCCGGCTCTCCCCTCCGGTCCAAGCCTCCTCCCTCACCGGTATTGCTTGGGGTCGCTGGGAGATTTGACGATCTCAGGGTCTCCGGCATTATTAATAGGCCCCCTCCGTCCCTCCTCCTCAGATTCATCAGCTCCTAGACGGGCAACCCGGCCGCTCTCGCCCAAATCCTGTCCATTGGGTTGCAGGTCAGGACAGCTGCAGGTAGACTTCGCCTTGTTCCTTCCAGGCATGGTCAGAGTAGGAGAGGGTCTGGCAGCAGCCGAGTCTTCGCACTGACCCCGCGCTTGGATTCTCCACAGCGCCGCGAGCTCCCGCCCGGCCTCACACCACAACTTCCTCCGGGTGGCACAGACTGCAGCAACCGTGATTCTCCTCAGCATTCACCACGAAGCCGGAGCAGTGGGCATCCCGCTCGCCAGGGACCACCCCCTCCTCCTCCTCCTCCTCCTCCTCCAGCCGCTCCTCCTCCTCCGCGTTCCAGAGGCGGCGGCGGCCGGCGTTGGTGCTGCCGCAGCCGCTGGGGAGGATAGGCCTGAACCCCTCCCCCAATCCGGTCGGCCTCACGCCAGCTTCCCTCATCCCTCCGCCCTCCCGGCCGCCGATGACGCTACTGATTCTAGCCAATCAGGAGGCAAGAAGAGAGGTCACGCGCATGCAAACAACCAATGGGAACAGGGAATAAAAGGAACCAAAGAGACCGGGCCGGATTCTGGGAGCACCTCGAAACCTAGGGTGGGCGGGGCGAGGAAGAAGAGGCGGAGAGAGTGGCGCGAAGGACGACGGGAAGAAAAGCGCTTGCGCCGCGTTTATGACGTATACGGGGTGTTGGTGTGCGGCAGGCAGTGAGTAATACTCCGCGGCTCTGAAAAAAATATTCCCCTGATGAGAAAATTGAGAAGCGAGTGGAGAAAATGAATTTCCAAGGTTTTTTCCCCCCAATTATATATTTTTTGTATTCTGCCCTTAACACCCGGGGCGTAGCTTTCAGCCGTGACTCAGCATGTAAAAAGCGGAACGCCGGAAGTATTTTTCTCGGCCGGATGGAAGCTGCGAGGGAGGGAAGCCTAGCTGTATGCCGGAGATAGCGGTGTGGTTCTCCATCTTAGCGCTTGGAGAACCTTGGTGCTGTTCCCCCTCAGAGCCCAAGAAAGTGCTTGAGAGACTAGCGTAGATGTGCTCATTCTTCCATGCGAGAACATTAGCTCCGCTACGGCCTAGAGTCCACAGCGTGTCTGCTGCCTTCCAGTACCTTTTTCCAAAGTTTTTTCTGCCTCTAAAGGTCTTTGGTGGGCAATCATTTAAATTGACTGAAACAGACATACTTGGAAAATAAAAAGCAACTGACATGTTAATAAGAGACAGTGTACTGACACCCTGAAGCAAAAGATCCTCACACATAAGGGGGAAAAATACATATAAATGAATGGAGGAAGATCAGAAAGAGGTATTGATGGCTGTTAAATGTGTTTACATTTTACTAGGCCTCCGGAGCTCCAGACTCAGGGAATGCAATCATGAACAAAACAAAGATCCTTGTCTTTACGAAGCTTGCTTTTTTTTTTTTTAAGTAAACTCTACCCCGAGTGTGAGGCTCCAACTCAGACTCTGAGATCAAGCGGGGCATGCTCTACCAAGCGAGCCAGGAGCTCCTGGGGCCTGCATTCTAATGGGGATAAACAGACAATAAAATCAATGATATATTTTAAAAACAATGAATGCTGGGGCGCCTGGGTGGCTCAGTTGGTTGAGCGACTGCCTTCGGCTCAGGTCATGATCCTGGAGTCCCGGGATCGAGTCCCGCATCGGGCTCCCTGCTCGGCAGGGAGTCTGCTTCTCCCTCTGACCCTCCTCCCTCTCATGCTCTCTGTCTCTCATTGTCTCTCTCGCAAATAAATAAAATCTTAAGAAAAAATAAATAAATAAATAAAATAAAAACAATGAATGCTATGACAAATAATTCAGGATAAACGAATAAGAAGTTGGGAAGAGTAAGTGCATTGATTCAGGCAGATGATGAAAAACTGAACTAGGGCAGCACATGAGATAAATTAACTGAAAAATATTGTTTAAAATATCCCAGTTTATTTTCATACATCTTTTCAGGAACCTGTCAGTTTTTAAGGTAAGAACTCCACTGGACTGCCCTCCTTCAGGGAAATGTTTTTTCTTTGTAAATCCAGTTCCTAGCATAGCTTCCCAGTCAGTACATTGTAAAGCAGTCAGTAATGTTTGTTGTTGAATAAATACCTGAAGTGACATGTTATTTTGAGAGTGGTTTTTTTTTTTTACTTACCAAAGCAATAATACCGTAGGGAAGGACTCTTTAGATTCAGCCAGTAATTAGAATTTTTAACTACAGACAAAGAGAGGCTGCATCTAAAGTGTGACCTGTTAGTTTTTCCCTTTAAAAAGACGCCTCTGGGGGCGCCTGAGTGGCTCAGCGGGCCACAAACTTTTAAATTTACCATTGTGAAAAGCTCTAAAAGGAAAAATACAGAGGGACCTAGTCTAGTCAGAGTTTCTTTAAACAATAGACATTTAAACTTAAATTTGGGGGGGCGCCTGGGTGGCTCAGTCGTTAAGCATCTGCCTTCGGCTCAGGTCATGATCCCAGGGTCCTGGGATCAGGCCCCGCATCGGGCTCCCTACTCAGTGGGAAGCCTGCTTCTCCCTCTCCCACTCCCCCTGCTTGTGTTCCCTCTCTCGCTGTGTCTCTCTCTGGCAAATAAATAAATAAAATCTTTAAAAAAAAATAAAAAATAAAAAAATAAAATTGGGGATGCCTGGGAGGCTCAGTCTGTTAAGCGTCTGCCTTCGGCTCAGGTTGTGATCCCAGGGTCCTGGGGTGGGTCCCGCATCGGGCTCCCTGCTCCTTGGGGAGCCTGCTTCTCCCTCTGCCTCTCTCTCTGTCTCTCATGAATAAATAAATAAAAATCTTTTTTTTCCTAAATAAAAATCTTTTTAAAAAATTAAAAATAAACTTAAATTTGAAAAATATATGGGAGGGCCGCCTGGGTGGCTCAGATGTTTAAACATCTGCCTTTGGCTCAGGTCATGATCCCAGGGTCCTGGGATCAAGCCCCATGTCTGGCTCCTGGCTCAGCGGGGAGCCTGCTTCTCCCTCTCCCTCTGCCTCTCCCCCTGCTCGTGCTCTCTCTCTCTCTGTATCTCTGTATCTCCAATGAATAAAATCTTTAAAAAAAAAAATCCTTCTAACTTGCTTTAAAATATATATATATATGGGAATTCGCATATAATTTATAGGAATAAACTTGTTCAAAAACTCTGAGAAAGCAAGTCAGTATGGCTGAACTGTAGTAATCTGGGAGCAAAGGGGAAGTGAGTCAGTGGCCAAGATCGAACAGAACCTTCATAAGAATAAAAAGGAGGGGCGCCTGGGTGGCTCAGTCATTAAGCGTCTGCCTTCGGCTCAGGTCATGATCCCAGGGTCCTGGGATTCGGGCTCTCTGCTCTGTGGGAAGCCTGCTTCTCCTTCTCCTACTCCCCCTGCTTGTGTTCCCTCTCTTGCTGTGTCTCTCTCCGTCAAATAAATAAAAAATCTTAAATAAATAAATAAATAAATAAAAAGGAGTACTTGCCTTGTCTATTTTGTGTATCACTGGATTTCTAGTTTCTAGAATAGTGTCTGGCACATTATACTCACTAGGGGTGCCTGACTGGCTCAGTGACTCTTGATCTTGGGGTCATGAGTCTGATCCCCACATTGGATGTAAAGATACCCACTAAATAATGGTTGAACAAATGAGACAGGAAGACAGGATCACAAGTGTTTTCCAAGTAGATCACTCTGGTTGATGTGTGAAAAAGAGTTTGGATGGCGGAGGTGAGGGCAAGACTAAAAGTAAGAAGAGAGAAATCAGGAGAGTATTGAAATAATATAGGTAATGAAGGATAGTCAGAAGAAAGGCAGGAAGGGACAAGGGACCCCTGCCCTAAGAGGAAACCACCCTTAAAAGGATTTTACACCAGCCTGGAAGGAGCCCTCTACCCTTTCCTAGGTGATAGGTAGATGATAAAAACCTGATTGGGTGACAGGCACATGGAGGGTTAATCAGATTAAAACAGCCCAACAACAAGCCCATAAAAACCCCTAGACTTAGAAACTCGGGTAGCAACCCTCTCGGGTCCCCTCCCTCTTCAGGAGCTTTCTACTATCACTCAATAAACTTTGCTTTGCTGCCCACCACTCTTCTTCTGGTCTACCTCTTCATTCTTTGGAGCAGTGTGACCAAGAACCGTGAACACTGGAAGAAAAGAAATCCTGTAACATATGCACTAGAAAATGATAATTTGGATTTGAGAAGTGTTAGTTGGAGATGGAGAGATGTATACAGATAGGTCATATATTTAGGAGGTAGAAATGACTGGTTTTGGATAGTAATTGATTTAATGTGGAAGAGTAAGAGAGAAGTGTCAAGTATAACTCCGTGGTGTCTTGTTTTCTGGATGAGTATGAGACAGCAGGGACTGGACTCAGGTCCTCTCAACCTTGACTGCAAAATCCAGTGTTCTTTGGCTTCCTCCATAAGGAGGGAGGGGCTAAATCTCTATGCCTCTTGAGTAGCATATCTTGCAGGAATGCAGAGAGAGGATGCTTACCAAAAGGAGGACACTTACTACAAAAACTGGTGAAGACTGGACTAAACCAGTCTGTGCCAAGATGCACCCCAGTGCTGAACTTTCAACAACTTTTTCCCTCATTATAACACTAAAAATCCTGCTGGGGGTGGAGATTTAATATGCCAGTTAGACATGGGACACATGAAGAAGCATGACCTTTAAATGTGCAGGTGCTAATAAATCCCAGCCTCTACATGCTTAGACATCACCCTTTTCCCACCTAATTTCTTTAAAATAACTCTCCCTAACCTCTCCTCATGGAGTCAGACTGAGGATTCTTTCCTTTGTGTTGTCTACTTTATGTTCAAGCAAAAGCCCTAGTAATGCCTTGCCTAAAACTCCCTTTGGCTTCCTATCGATTTCTATTGTTTAGAGAGCCTAAGGTAGATGATGGTGCCATATCTCATTAAGCAAATTCTGAAAGAGGGACAGGTTTTAGAGGAAAAAGCATAAGCTTAGTTTTAGATATATTAAGTTTGAGTCGTTTGTGTGCCATGCAAAAGAAAGATTAGGCCAGAGATCAGAAAAGAGGCTTTAATTGGAGATGCCAATTTGAGCCAATTTGAAGTTTATCTGTTTATAGGTGATAACCAAAGCCTATTGAGATCACTTACATTGAGGTTGTAAAACAAAAAGAGAAGAAGGCTGAATGACCAAGCTTTGAGGAGCTTTTAGAAAATGAGCTCCCCAAAGACACAGAAGCAGCTACTGGAATGGTAAGAGGAAAACCAGAAGAATGCAATATTCCAGGAAAAATACCTCTTTAATGGTTGGCCCAATACAATTCTGACCCTACAGCAAATGTCAGAGTGTCAGATTAGATGTATAAAATATGAGAACTAGCAAAGGATCACAGAAGTACTTTAATCTGGCCTCTTCAGATATAAAGAGAAATACCTACCCAGAGAGGTGAAGATCACAAGCAACCTGTGGCACAGCCAGGACTTCCAAATCAGAAGTATTGTTTTCCCATTTAAAATACAGTGAACTGGGGCACCTGGGTGGCTCATTCGGTTAAGTGTCTGACTGCTGATTTCGGCTCAGGTCATGATCTCAGGGTTGTGGGATCAAGTCCTGTGTTGGGCTCTGTGCTGGGTGTGAAGCCTGCTTAAGATTCTCTCTCTCCCTCTGCCCTTCCCCCTGCTCTCTCCATCTCTAAAAAATAAAATAAAATAAAATAAAAATAGTAAAATAAAGTAAAATAAAATACAGTTAATAATAATAAAATAAAATATAGTTGAACAATGCAGAGGTTAGGGACACCAACCCCCCCCATGCAAACAAAAATTTTCATATAACTTTTGACTCCCCAAAAACATAACTACTGATAACCTACTGTTACTGACCAGAAGGCTCACCAATAACAAAAACAGTCAATTAACACATATTTTGTATGTTATATGTGTTATAAATTGTATTCTTACAATAAAGCTAGAGAAAAAATTATTAGGAAAATCATCATAGAAAATACATTTACAGTATAGAAAATACATTTACAGTGTACCATATTTACCAAAAAAAAATCTGTGTATAAATGATTGTACATAGTTCAAGCTATATTGTTCAAGGGCCAACTGTAGTTGAGAAATTTGCCATTCTTCATTTGAATATTCCTCAGAGAAAACAAATTAAGCTATTGCCATTTTATAGGAAATTGAGACATTAGAAAGTTAAAAAATCTTGAGATCCACAGGAGCACCTGGGTGGCTCAGTTGGTGGAACATGTGACTCTTGATCTCACTCAGGCTTGTGAGTTTGAGCCCCACGTTGGGTGTAGAGATACTTAAAAATAAATCTTAAAAAAGAAAGAAAGAAAGATGGGACACCTGGGTGACTCAGTCGGTTAAGCGTCTGCCTTCGGCTCAGGTCATGATCCCAGGGTCCTGGAATCGAGTCCCACATTGGGATCCTTGCTTGGCAGAGAGCCTGCTTCTCCCTCTACCTGCTCTGCCTGTCGCTCCCCCTGATTGTGCTCTCTCTCTCTGACAAAAAAATAAATAAAATCTTTAAAAAAAAAAAGAAAGAAAGAAGAAAGTTGAAGATCATAGATTATAATTTTTAGCTTCATTTACCCAGGTCCTCTGAGTATTTAAATGCTTTTTCTATCTTCAGCCACGCTTTCCTTCCCATTTTTACATCAAAGATTCCCTTCCCATTAGGTTTGGTGACCTTTCTCTTCATTTTTCTGATGAGAGGTTAGAAATCATAAAAATTAAAAACATCTCATTTCTATGTTTGGTGCTTACCTCTGAATGTTATTTTAGTCAATGCAATGGCTATCTGCCTCCCAGAGGGACAAATTAAGCCCTACTCCTAAAAATTCAAAGGTAAATTATTGTATTAACCCCCATTACCACCTTTATATTTGAGAGTCATGATAAGTCAGAAATATGAAATGTTGATTCTAGGTTGGAAAGATTGGGAGTGCTGTGAGCCCATTAAAGTCTCAAGCCCAAAATTATCTATTTTACTTTATGTCTAAAATTCCCCCATTAGTGTATCATTGTCCTCTTTAGAATTCCTTTTAAATGTCAATAATAATCCTGAAAGGAATGAAAAACGGATTTGTTTTACTCCCCCGTTTTTGAAACATACTGGGGGCAGCTTGAGATCACCATGAACCTGGGGTGGTTGAAGAGGTTGCTAAATGTGGGAAGAAAGGCACAGAAAGAGGATGTAGATAACAAGAGGTGTATTATTTACTTTATTTACTATGTTGTTCTGGACCCACACTCTAAGCAATTATATCTTTGGAGCTCTAGTTATTAAGTGTCCTGCCCACTGATTGCTCTCCATATTTGTTAGCTTTGTGTCTAGGTCAAGAAGTAGGCATGTTCTGGGGCACCTGGGTGGCTCAGTTGTTAAGCATCTGCCTTCGGCTCAGGTCATGATCCCAGGGTCCTGGGATCGAGCCCCGCATCGGGGGGGGGTCCCTGCTCAGCAGGGAGCCTGCTTCTCCCTCTCCCACTCCCCCTGCTTGTGTTTCCTCTCTCACTGTCTCTGTCAAATAAATAAATAAAATCTTAAAAAAAAAAAAAAAGAAGTAGGCATGTTCTTATATAGTTTTCTCTTGGGAGATCAAATGTGTGTACAACATTCCAAGGAATTTGTGTGACCATAAAAATTGTTTTTTTCCTGCACTATTAACATAGTGCTAGAGAGAATTTGGTATTCAAACTTCAAAAGAAATTAGGAGCAACTCTAAAAAAATCTTTATGTCAAATGAAAAGTTATTCCATCACAAATCCAGCTGTGTTTTACTTTCTGATCTAAAGGTACAGATTTTGAGACTGCCTGGAAGGGAGAATGTGAAGGCACAAAATGATATTTAAAATAAATAAATCAGAGGCACTTGGGTGGTTCAATCAGCTAAGATTCCCACCCTTGATTTCGGCTCAGGTCATGATCTCATGGTCGTGAGAGCTGGGCATGGAGCCTGCTTAAGATTTTTCTCTCTCCCTCTGCCCCACCCCCCCCTTAAAAAAGTAATAAAAATAAAATTAAAAATAAAATAAAGGGGTGCCTGCATGGCTCAGTCAGTTGAGTGTCTGACTCCTCTTTTCAGCTCAGGTCATGATCTTGGGGTCTTGGGCACAGAGTCTGCTTGGGATTCTCTCTCTTCTGCTCCCTCTGCCTCTCCCCCTACTCGCACTCTCACTCTCTCAAATAAATAAATCCTAAATAAGTAAGTAAGTAAGTAAATAAATAAAATATATAAGTCAGAACATATTATTTCCCTTTTTAAAATCTATCAGTGGCTTCTTTTTGCACTTTGAATAAAATGTAGCTGCTTGCCATAGCCTATAAGGTTCATTTATGATTTCTAACCTTCCTCTATGTTCACAATCTCATCTACCTTTGTGCCCTTTGTTCTATTCACACTGGCTTTTTTTTTTTTTTTTTTTGAGAGAGCGAGGGAGAGAGCATGTGCTTGCGCACAGGGATGGGTAAGGGGGCAGGCAAAGAGAAAGAGAGAATCCCAAACAGGCTCTGTGTCCAGCCCCAAGCCCGATGCAGGGCTCTATCTCATGATCTTGAGATCATGACCCTGAGATCATGACCAAGCCTACATCAAGAGTCACTTAACTGACTGAGCCACCCAGGCACCCCACATTGGTTTTCTTAATGTCTTTCAACACGCTTCGGTAGTTCTTGCCTTAGGGCCATTACATCTGTTCCTATGCCTGGACTGTTCTTCCTCTAAATTTTGCATCATGGCTCCTTTTCACGAGTCATATGTCATTTCAAATGTCACCTCTTAAGAGAGGCCTTCTCTTATCATTCTATCTAAAATAGCACTCATTAACTGAAAGTATGTTATTTTTGTCTATATATCCCCTCTATTTTATAAGGTCCATTGGAGAATTGGTACTTTGTCTCTCTTGTTCCCCACCATGTCCCCAGCATCAAAAATAGTGCCAGGTACATAGTGGGTATTCAATAAATACTTGTTGAATTAATGGATGATGATACAGGAAAAAGAGGGGGCCGTTGAAGTTATGAGGTCCCAATGGAGGCAGAAGGGAAAGATTAGCCTTAAATCAGAAAGGGACACCTTTATCATTTGGCATGGAGGGAAAGAGGCACAGATAGGTACAGAAGCAGCAAAGATTTTAAATGTTGTCAGGAGGAAAGAAGGGGTAGAAATTTAAAAGCCTCCACCTTCCAGGGCCCTTGGGTGGCTCAGTCGGTTGAGCATCAGCCTCTTGATTTTGGCTCGGGTCATGATCTCGGGATCCTAAGATCAAACCCTCCATCAGTCTCTGTGCTCAGCAAGGAGTCTGCTTTTCCCTCTCCCTCCCCCTCTGCTCCTCCCTGCATGCATGTGCGTCCTCTCTCTTTCTTTCTCTCTCTCAAGTAAATAAAAATATTTAAAAGACTCCACCTTCTTTTTGAAATGTAATATAAAGTGATTGCTGGGAATGAGGGGATAGATGGTGATGGGTCCTGCTTCTGTGGGAATCAGTAAATGAGATATTTGCTTTTTTAGTTTGTTTAAACTTCACACATCTTGAAGCCAAGCCCAGTGGTAGTTTTCATTTCCTGATTAGCAATAGTTTGGGCCAAGCATTTTATTTACATTAATGTTACATAACTCCTCATAACAACCTAAGTCTGCTATTTACCAGTTTATCGATGAAGAAACTGAGGCTCAGAGAGGTTAAATAACTTGCACAAAAATCACACAACAGGAAAGTAGTATTACCAAAATTCCAAAAATTTTATTTTTTTGTCTCTCACATGATGCCTGTCAAATACCTCAAATACCTAGAATAAACAGACTTCGAATTCATTAATTTGATCATTGATATTCCTTGTTGTGGTTAACACCCAGTCCAGTTTTTAAATGCAATATGCAAAATAACAAATGTCATAACTTACATATTCCAAAAGGACAGTTCATAAGTATCATTAAGAAAGCATCTGGCTTTCCATCAGTGTTCCTTCCTTTCTGAATAATTATATCTAAAAGTCATTTGCTTAAATGGGGCTAAGCAAACTAGGCCCTGCACCCAGGGTGTGGAAGAGCAGCCTGATGAGAGGTGTTGGAGCATGAGCAATATGAGAAGGGTGAATATGTGGGCGCTTGGTGCAGGATATCAGAGTCCCAGCAGAGCAGGGAGGGTGAGGGATGATGGCAGCAGAGGCAATAGCAATTGGTTACATACAAGGGTGATATATCAAATAAATAAATACATATATTTTTAAAGATTTTATTTATTTATCTGAGAGAGAGAGAATGAGAGAGAGCAAGCACATGAGAGGGGGGAGGGTCAGAGGGAGAAGCAGACTCCCTGCCGAGCAGGGAGCCCGATGTGGGACTTGATCCCGGGACTCCAGGATCATGACCTGAGCCGAAGGCAGTCGCTTAACCAACTGAGCCACCCAGGCGCCCAAATAAATAAATATATTGAAGATAATGAAGGGAGATGTGAGGAGGGAGTTATAAATATGGAAAAACAGAAATTAGAGTGAACTCACTGGGTATTTACCCCAAAGATACAAATGTAGCGATCCGAAGGGGCACCTGCACCCCAATGTTTATGGCAGCAATGTCCACAATAGCCAAACTATGGCAAGAGCCCAGATGTCCATCGATATGAATGGATAAAGAAGATGTGGTGTATATATACACAGTGGAATACTACTCAGCCATCAAAAAATGAAATCTTGCCATTTGCAATAAGGTGGATGGAACTAGAGAGTGTTATACTAAGCGAAATAAGCCAATCAGAGAAAGATAATTATCATAAGATCTCGTTGATACGTGGCATTTAAGAAACAAAACAGAGGATCATAGGGGAAGAGAGGAAAAAAATAAAACAAGACGAAATCAGAGAGGGAGACAAACCATAATGAGACTCTTAATCACAGGAAACAAACTGAGGGCTGCTGGAGGGGAGAGGGTGGGGGGATGGGGTAACTAAATGAAGGACATTAAGGAGGGCACATGATGTGAGGAGCACTGGGTGTTACATAAGACTATGAATCACTGACCTCTTCCTCTGAAACCAATAGTACATTATATGTTAACTGAATTTAAATAAAAATTAAAACAAACAAAAAAAGAAATTAGAGTGAACTCTGTGGTGTTGGATTGGAATTGTAGGTATCAGTGTGAACTCATAATTTTCAATAGATAGATATAGAAATAAATATAGATGTGTGTATATGCATATGTGAACATGTATATACATACGTATATTCTCAAGCCTTGTTCACTGACAGGGCCTGGGAGCAATAACACCTTATCAACAATAAGCATACCTAATATCTCCATCTTGGTTTCTAAATTCTGTTCTCCACTAAAAGGCCATTTTCCTCTAAAAGGAACTGCTTCTTAGAGAAATAGTTGATTCCAAGGCTAGGGCAGGGAAGGTACAAGATGAACCTGCAACATCTTATATGCCAGAAAGTAAGGAAGTATTCAAAGAATGATGAGGCCATGTCAAAAAGACACAGAGGACAGCTTGAAGGGGCCCCCCACAGGACAAGAATGGGACAATTTGGGAATCAAAATAAAGAACAATAGCAACAGTTGTATTAAATTGGAATCCATGCATCTAAACTGATATAAATAAATAAAAACGGATAGAAGAAAGTTTTTTGTTAAAGTGGAATGCCAACAGTGAGTGTAGAAGGGATGATAGAATTAGAAATTCACCATTTGGCAACCATAGTAGTAATAATTAATTAAGCCAAGAATCATCTATGTATGCTAAGCCACTTGGTGAAAATTTGATGAGGAATGGGATATTTATATAGCCTCAAAATACTTCCCTACAAAATACTTATTAATTAAGAAGGGGAAAAGAACAACTATACTATGGAAAACACCAGCAAATACCACTTAATCTGTGAACAGTTAACATCAGTAATAGGAAAATTGAAATTGTTACCACCCGATGGCATGCAATGAGAAAAAACAACAACAGCATCACTTCTGTGCTATTCTTGCTAAAAACGCATAATCTGAATCTAATGAAGAGAAAACATCAGACTTACTCTAACTGAGGAACATTCTATGAAATAACTCACCTATAATCTTTAAAAGTAGCAAGATCATGAAAATCAAAGAAAGGCTACAGAACTGTTTTGATTAAAGACTCAGATGATAATTAAATGCATCACTATAAAGGCCATTATTGGGAACAATTGGCTAAACTCAAGTGGAGTCTGGGGGGATTAGACGAGAGTAATGCATCAGTGTTAATTGCCTGATTTTTATAATTTGTGGATGCTGAAAAATCATATGGGGGCACCTGGGTGGCTCAGTCGTTAAGCCTCTGGCTTCGGCTCAGGTCATGATCCCAGAGTCCTGGGATCGAGCCCCGCATCGGGTTCCCTGCTCCACGGGAAGCCGCTTCTCCCTTTCCCACCCCCAGTCCCCCTGCTTGTGTTCTCTCTCTCGCTGTCTCTCTCTCTCTGTCAAATAAATAAATAAATAAAATCTTTAAAAAAAATTATATGGGCAACCTACTCTCAAAGTTTTAGAAATTAAAATATCCTTTTTGTACTGTTCTTATAACCTTCCTATCTATAAGTTTGAAATCTTTTAAAATAAAAAGGAAAAAATATTAGCAAGGGTGTCCAAAAGAATACCCTTCCAAACATTGGAACTGACTGCCAATGTCTTAAATGGAAAATGTGATTCCTGGAATTGTGGGTAGAAACACATTGCTTTGTAGGCTTAATTATAGCAATTATTCTCCATCTAACCACACCCTCCAAGATCCCAATAGAAATCTACCTCCTCCTGGAAGCCTTTGACTCTTCCAGCCCACACTCATCATCCATTCCATACCAGCACTCAGGATACATATTTTTTGTATCACTTCCTTGGCATTTAATCATGTATAACCTTGTGACCTCTCTTGTACTATTATCATACATAATTTGGGGGTTCTTGTTTAAATCATCTCATGAATATATCATCTCTACCACTATACCACTATAATTATGTTGCAATCAGCTTAGGAGCAGACACCATGTATGATCTCTTTTTCTCCCAGGGTACCCAGCATATGTTTGTTTGTTGTTGTTGTTTATTCAAGTATAGTTGACATATGACATCGCATTATTGTCAGGTGTACAGCATAGTGATTTGACAACTCTACAGTTATGGTACCTAGCATATGGTTTGCAATCACATTTCCACATTCCAAGGACTGTCAAAGGATAATTGATCTCAACTGATAATTGATATTTCTTGCATCCCCACTATGTATCAGGTACTGTAAATAATAATTCCTCACATGTATGGAACGCTTTACAGTTTATGTAGCACCTACAAATCCATTATTTCATTTGTTCTACATAACAAATGAGGTAGGTGCCACCACATGATAAGTACGCTCAGAGAAGGACTGTGACTGACTGGTCTCACAGCCATTTAATAGCAGAATTGGGATGCCAACCTTGGTCTTCAGATGCCACGTCCAGCCCGTTTTCTTTTTTTTTTTTTTAAAGATTTTATTTATTTTTTAGAAAGCGAGCGAGAGGGAAACAGCATGAGAGGGGAGAGGGTCAGAGGGAGAAGCAGGCTCCCCGCTGAGCCGGGAGCCCGATGTGGGACTCGATCCCAGGACCCCGGGATCATGACCTGAGCCGAAGGCAGACGCTTAACCATCTGAGCCACCCAGGCGCCCGTCCAGCCCGTTTTCAACATCACCCTAGGAAACAGGTAACAAGTCTGGACACATTGATGGTCGTAGGTATTGTATTAATTTTCTATTGCTTCTGTAACAAGGAATCACAAATATGGTGGCTTATACAACACAAATACATTAGCTTGCAATTCTGTAAAATAGAAGTCTAACAAAGGTCTCACTGGGCTAAAATTAAGGAGTCTGCAGGGTTATATTCCTTTCTACAGACTCTAGAAGAGAATCCATCTTCTTGCCCTGTCTAGTTTATAGATGCTGATCATGTTCTTTGGCTCATGTCCCCCTTTCTCCATCTTCAAAGCAAGCAACAGTGCATCTCTTTGTGCCTCGGTCTATAATTCCATCTTCCTCTCACTCCCTCTTCCACTTATAAAAACTCTTTTTTTAAAAATATTTTATTTATTTATTTATTTGAGACAGAAAGAGAGAAACAGCATGAGAGGGGAGAGGGTCAGAGCCGGGAGCCCGATGTGGGACTCCATCCCAGGATTCCGACATCATGACCTGAGCCGAAGGCAGTCGCTTAACCAACTGAGCCACCCAGGCACCCCAATTATAAAAACTCTTGTGATTAAAGTTGGACCTATCCAGATAATCCAAGATAATAGCCCTATTTTAGGGTCAGGTCAGTTGATTAGCAACCTTAATACCTTCTGCAACCTTAATTCCCCTTTGCTATGTATTCTAACATATTAACAGTTTCCAGAGATTAACACATGGACATCTTTGGGGGCCACTATTCTCTCAACTGTATGTTCTTCAAAGTTTCACTTCCCCAAAATTCCCTGAGCACTTTAACATCTTAAATCATGATATGAACAGTTCTTCCATCTACTGAAAATCAATCATCAGATTCTAATAGGACACTTTGTTTACTAATACATTATTAATATCTAGAAAATCATTTTTATGAAAAATGAGCCAAAGTTTGATTTACAAAAATTAGTATTCTCTGAGTCCAGTGGTTCTTAATTCAATAAATAAGGGAATTGAGGCCAGTGACATTAAGAAACTTTGTCGGGCGCCTGGGTGGCTCAGTTGGTTAAGCGACTGCCTTCAGCTCAGGTCATGATCCCAGGGTCCTGCTTCTCCCTCTCCCACTCCCCCTGCTTGTGTTCCCTCTCTCGCTGTGTCTCTCTCTGTCAAATAAATAAATAAAATCTTAAAAAAAAAAAAAAAAAGAAACTTTGCCAAGGACACACAGCTAGTAAGTGGCAGAGTAGGAATTCAAACTTAGGTCCTACCGCAAAGATCAGGGCTTTTCCATTTATACCATTTCTTCACCAAGAATAGCTCCTCCCAGGCCCTAATGCCCTAATTTAATGCCTGTGACTTAAATACCAATCTGTTCCTTTGGATCATCCACTTTCTATGGACCACCTTGCAAATGTAAATCCTTGCAGAAGATTAATACAAATCCTCTGGTAGCCGATTAAATAAGATAATGGTTGTACACATATGTTGTAAAGGGAGAGAAAAGCACATATAATAGATGTATGACTTAGTGCATAAGCAGACAGTTGTGAAAGAAAGGAAAGGCTGAGAAGAGGCTTGATCAAATCCTGACTTTGCCTCTTGTATGATCATGGACAAATCCCAAATCCTGGTAAACTCTCTTAACCTTAATTTTCTGATCTATCAAATACATCATTCATAGAGTTGCTGTGAGAATTACATGTCATAATTCTTGAAAAGCACTTATGACAGAGCCTGGCTCAACGTTTGTGTTCTAAGAACTGTTGGCAAGTGTTAATAAAGATCCTGATGGCTTCTTTACCTAATTCACGAATAGATTCTGGAATGGGTGATTTCTTGATCAACCACAAGGTGGAGATAGAGACACAGGAATGTACGTCTTTTTTTTTTTTTTTTAAGATTTTATTTATTTATTTCACAGAGAGAGAGAGAGAGAGAGCGTTGAGAACAGGAACACAAGCAGGGGGGCGTGGGAGAGGGAGAAGCAGGCTTCCCGCTGAGCAGGGAGCCCGATGCGGGGCTCGATCCCAGGACCCTGGGATCATGACCTGAGGCGAAGGCAGACACCCAATGACTGAGCCACCCAGGCATCCCTGAGAGAACATCTTTAATACACTTACTTTCTTCTGCTTCCTCAGTCTAGAAACAAGAGGCAGGGTGGATTTTTTTTTTTTAAGATTTTTAAAAATTTTTATTTATTTTAGGGGCATACTTACCCTTTCTCCCAAAAAGCCCATTGGGTCCTCATGAAAATAGGACTCTTAGAAGTCTATCTTAGCATCCCAGGATTCTCAGGATGTAGATTTGGTTTCAGTTGTTCTCAGAGAATCACTTTGTTGGTATATTTTGATAAGTTCATTAAAAACTCAACTCTCATTACCTCCAGGCATGATCTTATAGGCTATGTACCTATTATAATTATAATCTCAAAAAATTATATACATATTATATATATAATTAGGATTAGAATCTCAATAAAACCATAAAGTCCACTTAGAAGATGAAGGTACCATCAAGTATCAACTTCAAACGGCCACTACTCTTAGGACTCAAGAAAACATTACTGTAGAAGCAGAGCTTAGATTTTCCCCAAAATCTAATTGGATAAAAGAAACCCCTTCATTTCTATGTATAACTAAAGGATGAATAAGCATTAGCCAAGGGAAGGAGAATGAAAGAGGAAAGATCATTAGAAGCTGAGTTCCAAGACATGTAAAGGGTCAAAGAAGAAAAAGCAGTGTTCTTGTAGGTTTGAAAGTAATTACAGGGGCGCCTGGGTAGCTCAGTCATTAAGTGACTGCTTTTGGCTCAAGTCATGATCTCAGGTTCCTGGGATCGAGACCCGCATCGGGCTCCCTGCTCAGCGGGAAGCCTGCTTCTCCCTCTCCCACTCCCCCTGCTTGTGTTCCCTCTCTTGCTGTGTCTCTCTCTGTCAAATAAATAAATTTTAAAGATCTTAGAAAAAAAGAAAGTAATTATGTATGGCTTAACAGTAAAGACTGAGTGGGGAATGGCAATAGTTAAAACTGAAGGGGTAAGCTGGAAATAAATCATTAGGCCCTATGTTTTATGTTGAGTATGGACTTTATCTGAGGACAATGCAGAGTCACCAAAGGACATCAAGGTGGGGCAAGACAAGATCAGATTCATGCTTTAGAAAGATCATTCTGGCTGCAAGATAGAGACTAGAGGAAGGCAAAACTGGATGGAAGGTGTGCTCAATATTTTGTTTGTCTCTCCAGATGGTCTTTCCACCCTACTCCACTTGTTTGGTGTCACAGAAGCCTTACTGATATGGGCTCCCAACAGGCTCCATTGCCTTCTGGCTTCTGGTTGGGTCCAGAAACCAAATTCTTGGTTGGGAAATAGCAGCAGGAGATCAGAGGTCAGAAAGGAAAGAAAGAAAGGCCTGAATACTTACCCCCAGCTCCCTCCCTGCTGAGCCACTTTATAAGGACCATAGCTCTTATCAGACAGCACCCTCCATTCAGCTGCCCTCTTCAAATTCTGGTAATCACTCTCTCCCTTATTTTTTCATGCCTTTGGCTAGTAATGATTCCCACTGTTGCTAGCCCGGGGGAACTTTATATCCCTTGTTGGTTCCCTAAACCCTGCACACATTTTATAAATATTTCCTTTATTAAACACACTGGAAATTATCTAGTATGAGTGTGCTCTCTATTTCCTGCCAGGACTCTTAACTGGTATAGAAAGAAACAAGTAATAATAATGACAGCTAACATTAATTATGTTCCAGGCATTCTCCTAAACAGTTTACATACGTTAACTCACTTAATGCTTACAGCAACTCTATGAATTATCCCTCCTTTACAAATATGGAATCTGAGGTATAGAGAGATCAAACAGTTTTCCCAAAGTCACTAGTAAGAAGCTAAACCATAATTCAAATCCACAGTCTGTTTCCAGAATCTGTGTTCTTAACCACTATACTCCTTTGATGAGGTAAGAGTTGTTTTTTTTTTTTTTAAAGATTTTATTTATTTATTTGACCGAGAGATAGAAGAGCACAAGCAGAGGGAGTGGCAGAGGGAGAGGGAGAAGCAGGCTCTGCACTGAGCAGGGAACCCGATGCGGGACTCGATCCCAGGACCCTGAGATCGTGACCTGAGCCAAAGGCAGATGCTTAACCATCTGAGCCACCCAGGTGCCCGAGGTAAGAGTTGTTTTAAGTTGAAGCAATAGCAGTGGATGGAGAGGAATAGAAGGGTTTAAGAGATATTATTGCTAATCTCAGCACAATTTGGAAGATTAGTTGGGTTCAAGAGACAATATAAATGCATTGATTTAAGAATGAAAGGGACCCTTGTTTATAATTTGTATCTTACTCCCTGGGTGATCTTGAGTAAGTCACTTTATCTTTCCAGGTTTTAGTTTCTTCATCTGTAAAATGGGACCAATAATACCTACTTCATGGAGTGGCTGTAAGAATTAAACAAAGTATTGGAAGTCCCAGCCAGAACAGTTAGGCAAGAAAAAGAAACAAAAGGCATCTAAATCAAAAAGGAAAAAGTAAAACTGTCTTCATTTGCAGAGAGAGAAAGAGAGAGACTCCACCGAAAAAATATGAGACTAATAAATTCAGTAAAGCTACAGGACACAAAATCAATTTGCATTTCTAAACGCTAATAATGAGCTATCAGAAAGAGAAATCAAGAAAACAATAACATTTACCATTGCATCAAAAAGAATAAGATACCTAGGAATAAATTTAACCAAGGAAGTGAAAGACCCCTACACTGAAAACTATCATATGTTGATAAAAACAATTGAAGAAGACACAAATAAATGGAAAGATATTTCGTGCTCAGGGAAGAATTAATACTGTTAAAATGTCCCTATGGGGGCGCCTGGGTGGCTCAGTCGTTAAGCATCTGCCTTCGGCTCAGGTCATGATCACAGAGTCCTGGGATCGAGCCCCACATCGGGCTCCCTGCTCCGCGGGAGGCCTGCTTCTCCCTCTCCCACTCCCCCTGCTTGTGTTCCCTCTCTCACTATCTCTCTCTCTGTCAAATAAATAAATAAAATCTTAAAAAAAAAAATGTCCCTATGAACCAAAGCAATTTATAGATTCAGGGCAATTCCTATCAAAATTCCAATGGCATTAGGCACCTGGGTGGCTCAGTTGGTTAAGCGAGTGCCTTCGGCTCAAGTCACGATCCTGGAGTCCCGGGATCGAGTCCCGCATCGGGCTCCCTGCTCAGCAGGGAGTCTGCTTCTCCCTCTGACCCTCCCCACTCTCATGCTCTCTCTATCTCATTCTCTCTCTCAAATAAATAAATAAAATCTTTTAAAAAAAAATTCCAATGGCATTTTTCATAGAAATAGAACAAGTAATCCTAAAATTTGTATGGCACCACAAAAGACCCTAAATAGCCAAAGCAATCTTGAGAAGAGCAAATCTGAAGACACAACACCTTCTGATTTCAAACTATATTACACAGCTATAGTAATTAAAGCAGTATGATATTGGCATTAAAAAAAGACATGTAAATCAATAGAACAGAATAGAGTTCAGAAATAAACCCACACATATATGATCAGCTACTTTATAAAAGAGCCAAGAATATACAATGAGGAAAAGAATAGTCTCTTCAATAAATGGTGTTGGAAAAACTAGACAACCACATGCAAAGAATGAAACTGGACCCTATCTTATACCATACAAAAAAAAAAAACAAAAACCTGAAAATGAATTAAAGACTTGAATGTAACACCTGAAACTATAAAACTCCTAGAAGAAAATACAGGAGGTAAGGTCCTTGACATTGGTCTTGGCCATGATGATTTGGATTTGACACCAAAAGCAAAGTCAACAAAAGCAAAAATAAACAAGTGGGTCTACATCAAACTAAAAAGATTTTGCTCAGCAAAAGAAACCATCAACCAAATGAAAAGGCAACCTATGGAATGAGAAAAAACATTTGCAAATCATATATCTGATAATGAGTTAATATCCAAAATACATCAAGGACTCATACAACTCAATAGCAGCAAATGAACAAGCAAATAATTCAATTTAAAAATGGGTAGAGGACCTGAATAGACATTTTTCCAAAGAAGACATTCAGATAGCCAACAGGTATGTGGAAAGATGCTCAAATCACTAATCACCCAGGAAATACAAATCAAAACTACAATGAAATATCCCCTCACACCCGTTAGAATTGCTATTATTAAAAAAAAAAAAAAAAGAAGAAGAAGAAGTGTTGGTGAGGATATGGAGAAAAGGGAACCCTTGTGCACTGTTGGTGGGAATGTAAATTGGCGTAGCCACTGTGGAAAACAGTATGGAGATTTCCTCAAAAAATTACAAATACAAGAGGTAATCCAGCAACTCCACTTCTGGATATTGATCTGAAGGAAACGAAAACACTAACTTGAAAAGATATCTGCACCCCCACATTCACTGCAACAGTATTTACAATAGCTAAGACATGGAAACGATCGAAGTGCCCACTGATGGACGAATGAATTAAAAAAATGTGGTACACACACACACACACACAGTGGAACATTATTCAACCACAAAAAAGAAGGAAATCCTGCTATTTACAACAACACAGTTGGACTTTTCTTTCCTTTGGGTGTCTACAGTACTTTGATCATCTATGGGATCTTTATGGCATGTCTTTTACTCTGTCTACTGTTAGATTTAGTGGTTCATATGTCTCTCCCCCCTGTGAAGCTCCATTAGTCAAGGTCAGAGTCATAGAATCCTGATTCATATACACAGTAAGTGCTTGGTAATACTTACTGAATGGACAAATAACACTCCTAGGAAATTATCTCCTGAGTTTTATCTCAATTTGCCTTTCCTGCTGTCATGAAGATGAGAAAACTACACCTCAACTTTATTGGCTACTCTTCTTATTTATTCACAAAGCCTGGGACACACTAGGTGCTTAGTAAATATTTGTTTTTGTTTTTGTTTTTTAAAGATTTTATTTATTTACTTGAGACAGAGAGAATGAGAGAGAGAGAGCACATGAGAGGGGGGAGGGTCAGAGGGAGAAGCAGACTCCCTGCCGAGCAGGGAGCCCGATGTGGGACTCGATCCCGGGACTCCAGGATCATGACCTGAGCCGAAGGCAGTCGCTCAACCAACTGAGCCACCCAGGCGCCCAGTAAATATTTGTTAAATGAAGGAACTAACATCAAGCAGTTACAGGAAACTGGCAGCCTAGCACACCGGAGGTTGTGGAGTCAGATGAGCTGGATTCAAATCCAGGCTCTAATGCTGTGAGATATTGAGCAAGTTCATATCGTCAGTGTGCCTCAATTTCCTCATGTGTAATGAGGATAATAGAACTTATCTCATAAGGGCGCCTGGGTGGCCCAGTCGTTAAGTGTCTGCCTTCGGCTCGGGTCATGATCCCAGGATCCTGGGATCGAGCCCCGCATCGGGCTCCCTGCTCTGCGGGAAGCCTGCTTCTCCCTCTCCCACTCCCCCTGCTTGTGTTCCTTCTCTCGCTGTGTCTCTCTGTCAAATAAATAAATAAAATCTTAAAAAAAAAAACCAAAAAAAAACCTATTCAAAAAAAAAAAAAAGAACTTATCTCATAAACATAAAAAGAATTGTGAGAGCTAAAAATGCTGGCTGGCTCATAGTAAGGGCTTACCAAATGTTATGCACATAGCGCTGAGGGTAGAGAGACACTTTGGAGTCACCATCCTTTCTTTTTTAAGTCAGTATGTGAAGCCCAGTACACAGGGCATTACTCTGAGTCTGGCCTCCTCAACACTAGGCAAATGAGTAAGTCTCAAACTTTAGAAGACTTAAGAAATAACTAGGGAGATAGTTTAAATGTCAGAAATGCAGATTCCTAGGCCCACATTTTGAGGGACACCGCACTGGGCTCTTCACAGATCAACTTGATCATTGAAACTGGCTTGATATTGCTACTGTGTCCTTGGCCCAGGGACTGAACTTTTCCTGCTTCTGAAGAATTGATCCCAGTTAGCCCTAAATTTCAGTCTCTCATGATCTGCTGCACAGCCAATGTACAACATTGTCTGCTCCTGCCAGATGTTTCCTCAATGCTCACTCCCCCAACAACATGCTAATTTCCATCTCCTTACTTTGGCTAGTTCCTCAGTCTGAAATGCTTTCTTCAAAAAAAATTAAAAAAAAAAATAAAATTTTAAAAAAAATATATATTTTTAAAGAGAGAGAGAGAGAGCATGAGGGGGTGGGGTGGGGAAGGGGCAGAGAGAGAATCTTAAGCGAGCTCCACTCCCATCATGGATTTCACCACCCTGAGATCATGACCTGAGCTGTAATCAAGAGTCGGATGCTTAACCGACTGTGCCACCCAGGCGTCTCTGAAATGCTTTCTTTTCAGCCTTTTCTATTCAAATCTTTCCCATCCACCAAGATTTGGCTCAAACTACTCCTGCTCCCGGCCCCATCACATGCACCTTCTCAGAAGCTCTCCTTGGCTAGCTTCCTTGTACCTCTCCCTCCTCCCTATTCTGAGAAAAATAACCTCCTTTATTCCTTGCTTGTCCATCTGTGCTTCCTTCAAGTGTTGCTTTAAGATTAAATGGAATGATTCCTGTGAAAAATAAGGTCTGTCCAAGTTTATTTTCCACACGGGCACCCATATTAGTGAACCAAGAGGGTTGAGCTCACAAAACTCATTAACTGATTCTAAAGCTGCACCATGTTGTCAGCATCTAGTCTCCATGAAACTAAGGAGACTATGTGATATTTAGACTAAAAGTTAATATAATAATCTAAGGTTTTTGACTCAAAGTTTCTGTTGAAGAATAGGAAAAGTATGGTGGTAGACAAAACAATCTATTTTAGGGATAGTCTTGGTGAAAGTCCTAGTTTCTGAAAGTCAGACCTGGCCTTTATCACCAACTTTGTATTCCCCTGCAACTTTATTCACCATCTTTGTATCCCCCTGCAATACCTAGCAAAATACTTTGCACCACATAGGTCAATATGTGTATAATTAAATCATGGCCTGCTAATTCAAGTTCTTGATTTTGTTGCCCCACTGGATAAACATTAAGGCCTGCGGAGTATGATTTACTTGTGTAATGAATTGTTTAAGTATGAGATGAAAGAGAAGGCATAAAGGTATGGCCCTATTCTGTACTGAATTGTGTCCACCCAAAATTCACATGCTAAAGCCCTAATCCCAATGTGACTGTATTTATTTATTTAAAAGATTTTTATTTATTCATTTGACAGAGAGAGAGTCAGTGAAAGAGGGAACACAAGCAGGGGGAGTGGGAGAGGGAGAAGCAGGCTTCCCACGGAACAGGGAGCCCCATGCGGGGCTCGATCCCAGGATCCTGGGATCATGACCTGAGCTGAAGGCAGATGCTTAACGACTGGGCCACCCACGCGCCCCCCAATGTGACTGTATTTAGAGATAAGGCCTTTAAGGAGGCAGTTAAAGTTAAATAGGGTCATAAGGGTGGGGTCCTAATCCAATATGACTAGTCTTTATAAGGAAAGACAGACACCAAGGGACACACTTAACAGAGAAAAGGCCATGTGAGGACACAATGAGAAGTTGGCCATCTGCAAGCCACAGAGAGAGGCCTCAGGGAAAACTAAATGTGCTCACACTTGATCTTGGACTTACAGCCTCCAGAAAATAAGAAAATAAATTTCTGTTTAAGCCACCCAGTTTGCTGTAGTTTGTTGTAACAACCCTAGTGGACTAAAGTAGACCTTATTCTACTTTACTTTTTTTTTTAAGATTTTATTTATTCATTAGAGAGAAAGAGAGTGCACATAAGCAGGGGGAGAGGCAGAGGGAGCAGGAGAAGCAGACTCCCAGCTGAGCTGGGAGCCCGACGAGGGGCTCGATTCCAGGACCTGGAGATCATGACCTGAGCCGAAGGCAGACACCCAACCATCTGAGAGACCCAGGAGCCCCGTTATTGTACTTTCTAATAAGAGTGGAATTTCCCCAAAGCGTGTTCAGTAGAACTTCAGCAGAATATTGATAGAGGTCCAGAAAAAGTTGTTCAGTGTCAATAAACTTGAGAAATATAGGTTTGAACAAATTAGAGCTGTTTCTCAGGATCTTTAATTTGCTAACATATATTTTGATTCTCCAAGAGGACAAAATAGTATGTAGCATTTCCCAAACTTGCCTGACCATAGAAACACCCTCTTTTTTGGAGGGGAGGGGCAATGCATAGTCTTACAAGACCAGTATTTTGTGGGAAACAATTTGGAAAATACTTACAGTTCTGGGACACCTGGCTGGCTCAGTCAGTGGAACATGCAACTCTTGTTCTCAGGGTTGTGAGCTCGAGCCCCACTTTGGGTGTACAGATTACTTAAAAATAAAATCATTTTCTAAAAAAAGAAAAAGAAAATACTTATTTAGGGTGCCTGGGTGGCTCAGTTGGTTAAGCAACTGCCTTCAGCTCAGGTCATGGTCCTGGAGTCCCAGGATCGAGTCCCACATAGGGCTCCCTACTCGGTGGGGAGTCTGCTTCTCCCTCTGATCCTCTTCCCTCTCGTGCTCTCTGTCTCTCATTCTCTCTCTCTCAAATAAATAAATAAAATCTTTAAAAAAAAAAAAAGAAAATACTTATAGTTTTGTTTTTCTTATCCTGATCAGCCTGTTCTTAACTATCCCACCATTCACCATCAGGATCTAGACAGATGTTGAAGAACCTTGGAAAAGGGAGGTCCAGGTCTCGTTCAAATGAATTATTCCTGGAATGAGGAATGACCCTCCCTGGAGGTCTGCCAAGTTTGTTTCTTCAATGACCAACCCAGAGTAAGAAGTGGTAATGACCAAACCCAAAAGAAGAATAGTTAAAAGGGAAGGACTAAAATCTAACCTGATTTCCTACAAGGAAGTCAAACTACACTGGCAACCAAGACTTCTGTAAATATTTCTTGTTTTTTTTTATTCCTTTTGTATTTCCCTAAAATTGTTGGTAATAACATGCCTTTTAAAAAATGACTGAGCTTCGGGTGCCTGGGTAGCTCAGTCATTAAGCGTCTGCCTTTAGCTCAGGTCATGATCCCAGAGTCCTGGGATCGAGCCCCCATCAGGCTCCCTGCTCGGTGGGAAGCCTGTTTCTCCCTCTCCCACTCCCCCTGCTTGTGTTCCCTCTCTCGCTGTGTCTCTCTCTGTCAAATGAATAAATAAAAAAATCTTAAAAAAAAAAATGACTGAGCTTGTAGTCTGGGGAAGAAGAAAGATGAAGAGAGAGTGTATCTAATTCTATAGCCGGATAGAGAGAGAGGGATGAGGTGGAGGAGTGGCAGAATACCCCAGACACAGAGTGTGTGGTGGTAACCACCAGGAAGAGAGAAAAGGAGACAGAGTCTTTGGTGCTTGTAGCAAGGAAGACAGGATAAAAGAAGCTCTTCCTGGCTTGTGCAATGGGATTTTAAGTTTTAAAAAAAAGTGTTAGGGGCGCCTGGGTGGCTCAGTTGGTTAAGCGTCTGACTCTTGATTTCGGCTCAGGTCATGATCTCATGGTGGTGACATTGAGCCCCACGTTGGGCTCTGCTCTCAGTGGGGAGTCTACATGAGATTCTCTTCCTCTCCCTCTGCCCACCCACCCTCCATGTGCACATGCATGCATTCTCTCTCTCTCTCTCAAATAAATTTTTTAAAAAAGTCTTATGAAGATTTCTTGCCGCTGTATCATGGATAGGGAGGTCTTGCACCAAAGGTAGATATCCATTGGGTCAATATTCAACACATATTTATTTAATACCTAATGTATCAATACCATTCTAGCCAAGAAACAAGACAAAAATCTACCCTCCCAACCTTTCATTCTAGTGGGAGTTTATTATATTTTATTTTTGTTGGAAGATATACATACAAAAGGTTATCTGCAACATATGGGACCATATTAAAGAATAATCATCATAAAGCAAATACACATCTACAAACAGCCCCACTTAAGAAATAGAATATTTCCAGTACATAATGAATCCCCCATCTGGCTTTTTTATATCATGTTTAAACACACACACACACACACACACACACAGAAGTAATTGCTATCCAGAATTTTGTGTTAATAATTTCTTTTCTTTTTTTTTTTTTTTAAGATTTTATTTATTTGACAGAGAGATAGTGAGAGAAGGAACACAAGCAGGGGGAGTGGGAGAGAGAGAAGCAGGCTTCCCGCTGAGCAGGGAGCCCAATGCGGGGCTCGATCCCAGGACCCTGGGATCGTGACCTGACCGGAAGGCAGACGCTTAACGACTGAGCCACCCAGGCACCCCTCTTTGCTTTTCTTTATGTTTTTCCACACGGTCTGCATATCCCTAAACATTGTATCAGTCAGGGTCCTGGCAGAAAACAGGTAGCACACTCAGAATATAAGGAGGCAGGGTATTGTAAGAATACTTTAGGATACTATTTTGAGGCTCGTAACAGTGCTCTTTTCCACCCTAGGATTGAAGAGGGGCAGGACAGAGTAGCTACCAAACATAAGAAATGGTGGGCTGTGTGGAGAGAGAAATGGTGAGCTCTGTGTGAGACCTTGAGTGGAAGGAATCGGACCAGCTCACAGCAATGAACAGTGAGAATACCAGAGAATAAATACCCAACCCCACTCTCCCCTAGTTCTCCAATCTTCCGCTGGTGCCTACTATCAGCGAAACCTAACCAGACGCCAGAAGTTAAAAGAGCCATTTGAGTCCATGCAACTCAGCCTCCTGGAACTAGAAATGTGGAGAGTGCACCTGGAAGGGGAAACTGATAATAATTCGGCCCACATACATTGCTTATTTTGCCTTTTTAAGTTTATATAAATGGAGTAATACATTATGTATTCTTCTGTGACTTGCCTTTTTTGTTTATTCATTAGAGAGTTCAAGTGTGTAGATATAGTTCATTCATATTCAGTTCTGTGTAACATCCCATTGTATGAATCTACTACAATGTATTTATTTATCCATTCTACAGTTGATGGGCATTTGGATTGTTTCCAGCTTTTTGTTAACAGAGAATACCAAACTATTTTCCAAAGTCATACGAATTGACATTCCCGACTAGCATTAAATGAAGCTTCCTGTCATTCCATCATCTCACCAATACTTGGTATTATCACACTTTCTAATTTTGTCAGTTTGATAGGTGGGAAATAGTATCTTGTGGTTCTAATGTTCATTTCCTTGTTTCTAACAAAGTTGAACGTCTTTTTACATGCTTATTGGCCATACCTATGATTATTTTTTTCTTTTGCTCATTTGTCAGTTATATGTGTTATAAATAGCATCTCCCCCTTAGTGCCTTGTTGTTTCACTCATAATATAGTATCTTTTGGTTCACAGAAGTTGTTAATTTTAATGTAATTGAATGTATACTTTTTTCCCTTTGTGGTTTGCACTTTTGGTTCCCCTTTAAAAAATCCTTCTCTACCTTGAGGTCATAAAAATATTTCCTTTTTTGTCTTCTAAAAGGTCCATTGTTTTACATTATACTATAAGCTTTAAGTCTTTCATAGTTAAGTCTTTTTTTTTTTTAAAGATTTTATTTATTTATTTGACAGAGAGAGACACAGTGAGAGAGGGAACACCAGCAGGGGGAGTGGGAGAGGGAGAAGCAGGCTTCCCTCTGAGCAGGGAGCCCGATGCGGGGATCGATCCCAGGACCCTGGGATCATGACCTGAGCTGAAGGCAGACGCCTAACGACTGAGCCACTCAGGCACCACCATAGTTAAGTCTTAAATCTACCTGGAACTGATACTTGTGTATGGTGTAAGTAAGGGGTCACATTTAATTTTTTCCATATAGATAACCAATTACTGAATAGTCCATTTTTTTTTTCCCAAATGGCTGCAAATGCTTTCTGAGACAAAAATTTTGTTTCAATATATGTATTAGTTTTTTCCTGGATTCTCTGTATAATTTGCTAACCTGCCACAGTGCCTGAGAGTCTACTCTTAGGAACTTCAGCTCCTGAAGACTTATTTGATGATAGTTCTCTGGAGAGATTATATATTAAGCCAGTATCTTTCAGATCATCTCAATGGGAGAATAGTTTATTAGTGTCTATCAGGATCTGGAGTGTGGTCACTTTAATGTTGGAGTAAGACAACAGGATCTAAGGCAACATGGAGACTGTGGTTACCTGAAAGGTGGTGCCCTTTGCAAAGGGGAACAGATGAAAGTAGAAAGGGGTGATCCTGATCCTAGTTGCTAAGGAATATTTATGCAGATATAATCTGCCAGGATGAGCAAGTTTGTGGAGCAGAAGTACTTCTAGAATCATATTTTCAATATATGTAAAGAAATCTGCTTATGTGAAGATATATAATGCTTTAGATATATATGTATGTTGAAAAATAGCTACTCTTATTTTTAGAGCTGTTCTTTTAAAGACAGTTAATTGAATCATGCATAGACAACCCAAGTATTTCATTTAGACAATTACCAGTTGATTCACAGGCATCCTATATACCATGACAGAAAGGAGGACACCATTAGGGAAGACACAGAGGTTTCCCTTTCAATAGGCACAACTGTGATCCAGGCAGCTCTTGCAAAATCTGGCAGCTTGGAAAGAGCTCCCCATATCAACCCTGATGGTGGACTCTGAATATCACAGCCAACTTATCTTTGAAGAAAAACAAGGAAAAGGGGTTTTCCAATTTAAGCAGACTGTAGAAGTATTACAAAAGGATTTAAATAAGACCTTTGGCCATGAAGGGCTTTAAACTTGTGACCACCTGAACAAACCATTTCCTTCATGGCCCCCTCCAGAACTAGCTTGACTATGATTCCTGCATGCTCTCAACACCCTTCCAAAATACCATCACCACTACCACCCTTCAGCTAAAAATCTAAGATATCAGCAACAGCCTTGTCCAGGAACAATCCCATCTGTTCAAAATGAGCATTCAATTCCCCTCTTTCAACAAATGGCCATTGGACACCCTTAATGTGCTGGCACCCGTGGAAATCAGGGGATTGAGAGAGAAATAAAACCTTCTTCCCTGACCTCCAGGAGCTCACTCTTTAGTGGTGGCAAAGAGAAACTGGCTGGGCCCCAGAACAAGTTTATTTCTTAGAGAATGCCTCAGTAGCATTCCATAAAGCACCGATGCAGCTGCCAAAATTAGAGGTATCTGGAACAGGGGCAGTTGAGACAGATCCTTTCCTCTGCTTCTGTTACACCACTGGAGGGGATGGCTTTGGGTGTATCCCATGTGGGATACTGGGTCTGATCCAGGAACTGGGTCTCCAGCACCAGTCCCTGTGCTTGCCACTAGAGTGAATCCCTGACCAAGCTTCAGAACCTCTTCAGGATGTGAAGGAAGACAACACCCCATCCCAGGGCTACACTCAGCCACCAATTACCTTGCTCCTTACTACTTTATAAATTGACCCTCACAGCCATTTCTCCAGGCACAAGCCTGCCCACAGGAGGACAAATAAGATGCAAATTTCACGCCACACAGACCCAAACTACTATTCCCCTCCAATACTGTCTTGATTTTGAGTCCGTCCATTGACTCTATCTCTTTCCATTCTCTTGGAGATTTATTCATTCAAAAAGGATTTGTATTAGGAGACAACATAGTGTCATGGTTAAGGGCAGGGACTCTGGGGTTTCAATCCCTGCTCTGCATTTACTAATTGTGTGGCCTTAGGAAAGTTAGATATCCTGTTTCCTCATCATTATGGGGCTAAGAATAGTTATCTATCTCATAAGGATACTAATGAAACCTATCTAATAAAGTTGTGAAGATTAAATTAATATATAGGTAAAGGGCTTAGAATGGTGCCCTGGAACAATATAAATGCTAGCTAGTATTGACTATCACTTATGTGCCAGGTGTACCAATCTAAGCTCTTACATTAATGCCCTCGATCCTCATAATAACCCTATGAAGTTGGTACGTTATACAAATGAGAGGTTTGTAACAAAGGTTTTAAGTAAAGTAACCTGCGAAAGGCTCTGAGGGTACAGCAGTGAACAAAACAGGCAAGGTCCCTGCTATCATGAAACTTTTATTAAACAAATAAAATAATTTCATCATGATTAATGCCATGAAGAAGATAATAAGTAAAACAAGATGAAGGGGTATGATAAAGTTGGGGTATACTTCTCTGAGGAATGACTTCCAGAGACGCCCTTCCCTGTCACTGGCCCACTGGTGTTCATAGCCACCCTGGCTTACCTCAACACATTTCAGTAACTCTGAATCTTGGGAGTGAAACTATTGGAGTCTCATTTCCTTGTTTAAGTAGGTCTCCAGACTCCTTATGCACATTTGCCTACTGCTTGCCTGGTTTATTTCACAGAAACATGTGACAATCTACTCCCACAAGTGACCAGGAAATCATAGTATAGCACACTCGGTTCTATGGCAAAGGAAAACAAAGGGGGATATGGTTTCACAGAGGAGGTTCCTAACTCAGCTTGGGAACCAGGAGTAGAAAGAACAGCATATGCAGAGGCTCGAATCTAAAGTGTGCCCCAGTGCTCTTCCCAAACCAAGAAGTTGCCCCTCATTTTATTAGCAGCCCTCACTCTATGAACTACTACCATTTGAAAATGGTGTTTATTCTCTTTGTGACAGTGAAGGTCATAGGCACCTCCAGGATACTCTTAGGCAGTAGGACCCATGAGCAGGCTCAGATTTTCTGTTGGGATCTCTTAAGTACCTGGGTTGACCATATCTTCTACCAGGACACAGGGATAGAGGAGAACCTTATTCTCAGGATTGCTGCTAGCTCATGTAGCACCTGTATTAGTTTCCAAAGGATGCTGTGACAAAGTACCACAAACTGGGGGGCTTAAAACAATAGAAATTTACTCTCTTACAGATCCGGGAGTCCAAAATCAAGGTGTTGGGAGAGTTGGTTTCTTCTGAAGTCTTTGAGGCAGAACCCTGTTCGTTCCTGTCTTTTAGCTTCTGGTGGTTGCCAGCAATCTTTTGCCTTCCTTGGTATATAGCTGCATCTCTCGAATCTCTACCTGCATCATCACACAGTCTTCCTCCTTATGTCTCCTCTGTGTCTCCATGTCCATTTTCCCTCTCCTTTCTCTTATAAAGCCACCAGTTGTTGGTTTTAGTGCCTACCCCAACTCAAAATAGCCCCATCTTAACTTGATTACATCTGCAAAGACTCTATTTCCAAATAAAGTCACATTCAGAAGTACCAGGGATTAGAATTTACATATATCTTTTGGAGAACACGATTCAACCCACTGCAGCACCTTTAGCAAATTGGATAGGTGGCCCCTCTGGATGGATGCTGCCCCTCTACTCATGGCTTGGTAAGCAGATGGCACTTTTGTGTGAATTACACAAAGGAATCCTTCCTCCTAGTGGAGGTAACTCCACAGTAGGATACAAGGCTCTGCACTTACAGCCAAGGCTGTATTTCAATCCCTAGTCACCCCCTGCTGCCCACCCCCCTTGGCAAAATATACCCTATCACGTCATGTATACGGACCCTGACTGCTCTGTGCTCAGCTGACTGCCTCAGGTCTGTGCCCCCATCCCTGCCCACTTTATTCCTTCCATTCCCATATCCTAGGGGCAGAACCCATTTTTGTTCTCTTCTGTCCAGTTTTTAAATGTCTTTTGTGCAATGATCTGATTCTGTATCTCCTGTGAATAGCTGATTTTTTGCCTAGCCAGCATCCATTCTTTTCTCTTCTGGAAAAAAGTGCCCTAATTTTCTTTTCAAGCAACCACTCCTCTGCCACTTTCAGTTTATCTGGTTTGGGTAGTACTGACCCAGCCTCCAACTCCAGAGATGGAGTTGGACAAGATCTAAGCTTAGCCAATCAGAACACCTCACCTCCTGGCGTAATTGATCCTAGTTTAGGTACATGACCCAGGACTTTTGCCAACTATTAAAGCAAAGACTCTCTGTCTAGATGGCTATATTGGTAGGGCAAGCCTGGGGTGGACTGAGAATGAAGCCAACCCAGAGAATCCTGAAAATATAATTTGATCACCTAGTTCCAGATGGGCCTGAAGCTAGATATACCACTGGACTTTACAGTAACATGAGCTAACAAATTCCCCTCCCACCATGATCTTGTTCTTTTCTTGTGATTATTTAAAGTGGGGATATGTCACTTATAATCAAAAGAATGTCAACTGGATACAGAATCTGACACTTCTGTCACCCCTGCTCTACATTTCCACAGCTCTTCATTCCCTCTGGCCCTCATGCCTGAGTCCTGACAGATGAGGAAGAGTTAACCAGGCTAAAGAAAGGGAAAGGGTTCCCTACCACACTGCAATGGGAATGGGCGAAGAACTGGACTGAATTTGCTGTGTTCTTAGACTTGTTATAGTTTGGGGCTGTTGGCAGGTGGGGAGTGGGCTCTGCCGCTTTCCAGAGCTGTCAATTCTGTCTGCATTTTGTTTCATTTTCTTGTGGGCTCACCACTTTCTTTCCAGCTCAGCAGCCTTGCTTCCACATGCTGTCCAGCAATATAGCCTAACCCTTTTTTGGGGTACACACTGCTCCTTGGGATTCTCTGCATCCTCTACAACAGCCAGGATACAGCCAGGAGCCACAGGGTCTCCAGAAGTACAAGCTGACCTGCTGTCCCTGACCTCTTGCAGTGCCAGTCCTTCCTCCTCCTTGAAGCCTTCCCAACAGTTATACCCATCCTGATTTCCCCCTATCCTGAGTCCATCGTGAACTTGCCTTGTCCATCATGAACTTGAATACTGCCTTGTACTGTGGCTTTCATTGCATTGGTGCTGGACCTGTTTTTCCAGTTCCTTTCTAAGATCTCAGAAGTCTACCCCCAAAGTTCTTAGCACAAGCCCAGGGAAGAGTCACTCCATAAATGAGGTATAGTTCAGATGAACTTTAATGCACATACCATCATTGCCATTACAATAAGGATAGGAAATACATTAAAATAAGCCAGTTTGTATCAATAAAACGTATCAACACAGAACGGGGGAGACACGCAGATATTTGCAAATGGCATCTTCCCTTTTGTTACTGTGTATACGTGTGTGTGTGTATTTGCATTTGTACAAACCCACAATACCACGTAACATTTCATATATCACTGAGAATAGCCGTCGGTATACAGAACATAGGAAGAATAAAAAAGCATGAAAACATCTGCTTAGCTAGAATCTTATGGGGAGAGACGTGAGCGTTATTATTCCTCTTTGTGCTCAGTCCCATAGAGGGAGAACTCCAATTTTTGCTAATTGCTCCTCCTGAGGAATTCTGCTCAGCCTAATATGGCACATCTCCTAGGCTAGCATGAGACCAGCCCAGTCCCTGGTTGAATAAATTAGAAAGAGCAACTGGGAGTTGAAGGTGGTGTGCAAATTGAGTAAGGTGACACTTCTCTGTGTAACTGCCGAGACCATCAGCCTCTGGCCCCATGATATGAGGAAAGCCTCTGTTCTAAATTTTAATTGTTATTAAGGGTGTGGGGGTGGTGAGGAGAGTGTGTGTTCCTCTCCTTCCTTCTCTCCCACAAGCAGAGAGGAAGCCAGATGTAGGCACAACTGATGCTTAGGTTTTCTCTTCAACTACCCCCAATCCCCCCAAATAGGCAGGGTTCAGAATCAGGACTGCTCACTCCTTGGGGCAGACCCTACCTTGTTCTGAGAAGAACCAAGCCATTTGCTGCCTTCATTATGTAGTCTTGAGCAGGTTGCTTCACTGATGCAGGCCTCAGTTTTCCTTATCTGAGTACTGGGAATAATAAAACCCACATCACAGGGTTGTGTCAAAGACCACTGAAGCTTCACTGAGAAAGTACTTTGGTAACTGTAAAGTGCCGAATACACAACTGATGATTTTTGTTATAATATACTAATCATAGTACAAATGGACTCTACTGTTTGCCCCTCTTAGGCCCCAACCCCATCCATAGCTCACTGCTCTGTTCAGCATGCATTGGCTGATTCTTTTTGGGAGATCTTAGCCTCTGGAAGTTTCTCTGTAGCCAACCAAGCTTCTGGGTATAAGGCATGCTGGAGTGATATTTCTATGTGAGGTTAGGTTCCTGGGGCCAAAATGTAGGGGAGAGGGGAAAGTTGGTAGAGGTGGAAGAGACCCTCAGAAATGGCTCCAGGAGGGGTATGTCCAGGTTCATTCTGGGATGAATGCTGCCTACTCCCAGCCCCTCACATTGGCTCCATCTTACATGTCCACAATACTTCACAGTTTCTAAAATGCACTTTTATTTGACTCTCACAACTCTTTTGTAAAGTAGGCAAGATTATTGATCTCGTTTTATAGATGAAAATATGTCCAAGGTTACACAGCTAGTATATTGCAGGACTCAAACCCAGGTCTTTTGGAATCCTGGTTTTCTGAGCACTGGGGGGCTTTTTTTTTTTTAAAGGAAACTCTACCCCCAACGTGGGGCTCAAACTCACGACCCCAAGATCAAGAGTCACATGCTTTACCGACTGAGCCAGCCAGGTACCCGTCGGTGGGGCATCTTTTGACAAAGGCTCCAGGACACTCTGCCTAATTGGAATGACCTTGTGTAGTACAATAGTCAACACCACATGTTCAGCACCTACTAAGGGTGGCAGGCACTGCACTAAGGGCTTTAAACTTGTCCCTACATTGAATCCTCTCAACAGCCTCTTGAGGCAGCTATTATTCCATTTGTATATGAAGTAATTGAGGCTCCAAGAGTAATTTTCTCAAAGTCACACAACTATTTAGTGAAGAAGATCCAAGGATTGAACCCCGATCTCTTGGACTACAAACCTTACGCTCTTAACCACTCCACGATGCTACTTTCTCAGTCCTCACCCTGTAACTTGATGTTTGGAGGGACTGGAAGATAGCTCAGCACCAATCTCTCAGCCTTTTAGTTCCCAGGCTTCCAGCTGTATGACAGAAAGATCTTACCCAGCTCAGCCTGGCACATGTTTGGTGCTTGGTAAATTAATTCCCCCTTGAATTGGCTCTTAAAACATGGATGCTTGCTGTCGCTTCTCAAATGCATATGTCTGTACTCTATTCTCAACAAGTCTCAGCAGAGATTCTTGTTCCTCTTCCTTGTTAACCTTCAGGAACCTCTGGCCTAGTACAGGCAGGCATGGACCATCCAGATGCACTTAGTAAAATTGCTAAGATGCTTTCTGGAATCCTCAGAAATCAAGGCCACAAGCCTGGCTGAGTGATGAGGGCAGGGGTGGGTACAAACAGCCTTGGCTGTTTTCATCCTACCCAAGAAGAAAGAAGGCTTTCATAATGAAAGGATTCCTGCCAAAATCCTGTTTGCCACTTGCAGCTCTGACAGAAAATGGGCCTAAAATCACAGAGCATCAGCTCCAAGAGGGCCTGCAGAAATTATCTGGTCTAAACTCCTGAAGCCCAGAAATAGGGAGTGACTTAATCAAGGTTGCACAGCCCATTAGCTTTATCCCAGTCCATTGGTAAAACTTGGGAAGAGATGCATCAGAATCTGAAGGGAGCTGGGAATCCTAATATCACCCCTTGAGGACTTGCTGATTTACTTTGCCAGACATTAGCATTTCTATGACATGATTTTGTACCAAGCCAAGGAAACTCTTATTCAAGTCTCCCAGAGACTTCCTATTTAGGTATTTGCTGTTTAGCCACTTCAAAATGATAGAAGAGAAGCAGGCCAAACAGATGTCAAACAAATCAGTCCAGTCAATGGTATTTTGTCAAGATGGTGGGTGTCACTGAGTTGGTATACATAGGAACAGATGTGGAGAAAAAGCAGCAGAGGTGTTAGCTGTTTTGTCTAGCTTCTGAGTCCCTAGGAGGTTAGTCTATGTGTGGACTAGTAACCCTACCACAGGAATCTTTGTCTGTGCTGTCATCAGTGTTTGTGGAGAACTACTTTTCACCTTGAGAAATCCCTCTTCCCCTCCTCTATTCAGGTACATGAAGAGAAAATGGTGAAGAAGGTAGGTTTTGTTCCAGATTATACAAAATCTTCATCAGAAAGTCGACAGAAGTGGACTTTTTCTGAAAGACTCAGTGTTTAAAAATTAGAATTACTGCACTTCGGACCTAGAAGGATGTATAAAGGGGAAAACTAAGAACCAAAGGGGGACAATGTATTTTTGGTTATTAAGTGTTAAGAACCTAACTCCAATGAGCAAAACTAAATGGGGACTTTGTTGGAAACACTGAGGTATCTAATAGAATCAAAGGAAGATGTGATCTGCCAAACCTCATGAAGCCAGAATCAGGGCTGAGAAAGCCACAGGACAGAGTTTCTCATCCTATAATTATGCCTCTGTCTGCATGATGGCCCTGTTTTCTCCTACTATAGATCAGCATTTTATACATGGGTTGAGGATAGGTCATCACAGTTTTAGAGAACGCATCTTCATAATATTTGCCATTCAAAAGGGAAGAAAATAGCTCCAATTTTTTTCTTTTCAAATCCTAGGGAAGAATTCTGATTGACCTTGCTTGATCACATGTCCACTTTACTGACAGTCTTTACTAGAATCACCTGGTTTGGATGAAGGAGTAGTAGTAGTACTACAAAAGAAGAGATTACTATTTCCAGAAGAAATTCTGGGGAGAAGTGATAGCTGACTATTACAAGAAATGATTTACCAGGGGTCCTATAGTAAGTTAGGGGCAGATTCAGGACTAGAAAGAGAATTGATAAAATAACTGTTATTAATAATAACTGAAGTCTCTGGATTCTTTTCATGTGTGGTATTGAAGTAAACCCCAGTGTTACTGAGCTATTCATTTATTTGTATTTTTAAAAGATTTGTGTTGTGTAGAGAGGATGGACTATGGGAGAGCAAGTGTGGACTAGGGAAAATGGTTAAGAACTCTATGGTAGCTCTCTAGGGGAGAAACAAGTGGCTTGGACCAAGATCATGGCATATGGAGAAAAGTGAGCAGACTTGAGATATATTTTAAAAGTAGACTCACAGGACTTGCGCTGGATGTGGAAAGAAAAGAAAAGACAAAGAAAAGGAAAGAAAGAAAGAAAGAAAGAAAGAAAGAAAGAAAGAAAGAACGAAAGAAAAGAAAAGAAAAGAAAGAAAAGAAAGAAAGGAAGAAAGAAAGAAAGAAAGAAAGAAAGAAAGAAAGAAAGAAAGAAAG